>NC_041387.1:104335422-104405394 GCF_002162155.2 Triticum dicoccoides | reverse complement strand
TCTCCTTCTTCTCCTCCTCCTCCTCCTTCTCCTCCTTCTCCTTCTTCTCCTCCTTCTCCTCCTTCTCCTTCTCCTCCTTCTCCTCCTTCTCCTTCTCCTCCTTCTCCTTCTCCTCCTTCTCCTTCTCCTTCTTCTCCTTCTTCTTCTTCTTCTTCTTCTTCTTCTTCTTCTTCTTCTTCTTCTTCTTCTTCTTCTTCTTCTTCTTCTTCTTCTTCTTCTTCTTCTTCTTCTTCTTCTTCTTCTTCTTCTTCTTCTTCTTCTTCTTCTTCTTCTCACCCTTGTCTAACCTTTGTTATCCCACATAGCCTGAGCCCACTCCAACCTTTTTTCCACATGGAAGGAGCTGAGCGGATCATCAAGCTTCACATCTTCCTCCTCTGGCACAAGTTCATCACAACCCCATTGTAGGATCCAGTTGTGAAGGATGCAACATGCAAGAACAAGCTTAACTTGGGTAGGGTAAGGATGGAATGGCTTCTAATCCAGGATATTAAACCTATTCTTCAGAGCTCCAAATGCCCTCTTAACCATTACTCTAAGGCTGGAGTCTCTAAGATTGAACAGTTCTCGATGAGTCCTAGGATAGTTCCTACCAGAGAACTCATTCGGATGGTACCTGGTTTTCCTGAAGGACGGAAGAACACCTGGCCGACATGCATAGCCAGCATCTCCTAGGTAGAACTTGCCATCTGGGATGTTGATGCCATCAGGTCTACACATGTTGTCACTTAGAATGTTAGCATGATGTGCTTATCCTTCCCAGCCAGCCAACACATATGTGAACTTCAGATCAAAATCAATAACAGCAAGCATATTCTAGCTTGTGTAGTGCTTGCTCCCTCTGTATGCTGCAGATTGTGACCTCGACACTCTGGCAGTGACATGAGTACCATCAATTTCCCTAATGCAATCCAGACATGGCATTACAAGATGGTGTTATGGCTATAGCAGAACAATAACAACATATCAAGGCATGAACTATGTACTATCAATGCTCACCTTGAAGTATGGATACCATATTGGGCTAGTGCGATTCTTGTTAGGAGTCCGGTTGGTTGGTGACATGTTCATCTCTCCTCTGAGCTCAGAACAACTAACACTTGCCTGAAGTACCTGGAAATGGTCTCCACTGATCTCCTGAACGTGTTGTGCATAACCCTCAACCTTTGGTTATGACCAGCAACATGGAGGAACATGCTACTTGGTCTTCCAAAGTGGTGTGGCCGTTATCTTGTAGCAGCCCCCTGCTCCTGAACGTCTGCACAAGCCTTGAGAAAGGTGCTCTTTTCATTCAAAGCATCCACAGAACCTCTATGATGTTGCAGTTGTAGATGTAGTTCAGATTCGTTATCCTCTCCTGATCCCGGATTAACATCGGACCATACCGGATGAGAGGCTTGTCATTCTGACAAACAACTCCCTTATGGACCAACATGATCCTGGCCTGAACCATAGCTATCAGCGAAGCTGCGTGAATTACAAGCTTCGTCCATTCATCCACAACTTAAGCGACATCCATGGTGCGATCAACAATGGCACAATCGACCCTAAACGGCCCTAACGAACAACCAAACAGAGGAGGGGGGTGCTTACCAGGTTCGAAGTCAGGAGGGGGGGCTGGCTGAAATGAGGATGGTCGGATGAAGTCGAAGAAGAAGGGGAGAAGCAGCTACCACTGCCAGAGAGTGCCGCTGCCGCCACCTACGTTGTCGCCGCTAGCGCAGATCTGAGTCCTCGCCGCTGTCATATGCCAAGTACATAGGAAGGGCTTGTCCAAGAGCCAGGGGTGAGCGAGTAAATGGGGGGGTGAGGATTTCCATCTTCCGCCATCTTCGGCCGAATCCCCCTGCACCGTGCCCTATGCCGGGACCAGCTTTTGTGCTCGAGTGAGCCTGGCTCACGGGAAACGGCCGATTCGAGCGTTCCCAGCAAGGCAGGCTCTGGGGTGCTTTAATTATCGTGCCGATGCGAGCCATGCCTC
Organism: Triticum dicoccoides; assembly: GCF_002162155.2. Classification (NCBI taxonomy): domain Eukaryota; kingdom Viridiplantae; phylum Streptophyta; class Magnoliopsida; order Poales; family Poaceae; genus Triticum; species Triticum dicoccoides. The sequence continues at coordinate 104,403,413 of NC_041387.1, read as the reverse complement.
CTTGCACGCAACCAAACGTGTTTTCTTTTCATACTGACCAGGACTGATTGGGTAAACACATGTTTTTTTAGAAAAGGAGGATGACCCTCGGTCTCTGCATCTGGGAGATGGATGCGGCCACTTTATTGATTATTCTCGAGGACCTTACAAAGTATTATAACAGTATGCCTGAATCCGCCATCTTGGCAACATATGCCACTGCTCCTATCCATATAATGAAGGCGCGCTAGCTGGGCCAAATACCCAGTCCACTCACCTAAGCCTATCATCAAAAGCCAGAAGCCCCGGCCGAGCCACATACCGGGTCTGGGGCATAAACTGGTATCACGCACTAACATGTGTCGTCGCCGCCATCTTCCACAGGTCCGTCTCCAGAGCAGATATTGAGGCTTCTACCTTGTCAGACCACTCTGCCATCGACGCCACCATGACGCCAGACAGCAACCTCCTCCTGCGCGAGTCCATCACCATGCATCGGGCGCCGAGTCTCCACTGCGCCATGCCGTCGAGATCCGCCGTCATCAATGAAGCACCGCTCCACCAAAAAAGCCGCCCATTGGTCCCTCGATCTCGTGTATGCCTCCAAGAATGACGCCCCCAAGGAGGAAACGACACCAATGCGCCGCCATCATCTGATCTATTGATCTAGGGTTTCCCCCGGAGGTAGCAGATAGAGGTCTGGAGCTTCTCCACGGCGATGCCTTCAAGAATTTAATGACACAAAAGAGTGCCGCCAACGCCGATCTTGGCATCAAGCCGAGAACTAGGTTTTCACCCGGATCCGCTCGAGGAACCTCCATCAAGCATCGTGTGCACCGGTCGCCGCCGATCTGAGCCGCCGCACATCGAGCAGGTCGCACCGGCCAGATCAGATCTGTCCGGAGGGCAAACCACACATGGCGCCGACCCAACCACCAGGCCCTCCATGCCGCCACCGCTGATCCGAGTTCACATGGTCCGTCGCCGCCGACCCGGCCGCTGCCGCTGCCCGAAGCAGGGCCAACCGCCGCACCCTCCACCATCCGCCTTAGGCCGAGGCGTCCGCCGCGCCGCCGCCGGTCAAGGCAGGCCCGCCACGCCATCGAGGCCAGATCGGCCGTGCCGCCACACGCCGCGGGGCTCCGCACCGCCCCCATGGTGCAGGAGAGAGGGAAGGCCGCCGCCACCGCCGTCAGCCCCTGGGCTATAGGCCGGCGGCTTCCTTCGGCGGCGGCGGAGGGAGGGATAGAAGGACGGGGAGCCCCCGGCGGCTAGGGTTGTAATCCCGCCCGGGTCGCCCGAGCCGGGGCGACGCGGGGGGTATGGGGGACCACTGCTGGGCTGTCCGGTGGCTCCAAAGATATGTGCATTTGGATTAAGATATTTCTTCTGTTTCACGCAAAAAAGAACTGTTTTTACATTTTATAATCTACTTAAATACAGTACAATTGTAATGTCGTTTACATTTTTTTCTCACTATATTGTACATTGTTCTTCTTTCCTCCCTACACTTGAAACTTCTCCGCCCTACCCAAACACAGAGGTAAAGCCAAAGGGGCCGATCCCATCAAAATGTTCGTTGACCGATTGTGTGCAGTGTGCGTCGTACGTGTTCGATCGTTCGTAAAGCTGCTGCATTCATGCTCCTGTCCTGCTGCAAAGATCAAGAACCACTCCCTCCCTTCCAACGAATCCAACTCGAAATCAAGATCCATCACTTCTGCCCTTTGATCCCCACTGGCATCCCGAAGTTCTGGTACACCCTCATCTCCCCGCCCAGGCCCGCCGTGACCACCACCATCCCCCACGCGTTGCAGCCGGCTTCCCGCGACGACGGCCCCATGCGCAGCATCTCCGCCTGTGAGCCGGGGAACGTAAGCGGCCCGGACTTGGGACGTGGTGGCAGCTGCACGCCGTCGCCGAACGGGTCATTGTCCGACGCTCTCCTGCCAGCGCCGCCATGGACGCTCGACGACGCGCGCTCGTCTCCCGCGCGCGGGAGCGGCGACGGGGAGGACCCGGGCCACGGCACCGCGGCGGACACGTCCCTGCAGAAGAAGTACTCATAGGAGCGGCTGGTGAGCCACGTCTTGGCCTTGACGCCGATGCCTCCTCCTGCAGCGGAGCCCATGCCGCCGGCGGCGCGTCTCCAGACGTAGACGTGCGAGTCCTCGCTGGCGCAGACCACGTAGCGGCCGTCGCCGGAGTAGGACGCCGAGAGCTGGCTGCTGGTGTTCTTGAACCCTGGCAGGCAGAAACACGGGTTCCCTGTTCGTTGTGGAGTTTGTGGCAATGGAACGGGTGCTGCTGGTAAAGGTGAGGCGGGGCATGGCCTTGCCGCCACTGGCGTACCTTTGAACTTCTGGAGGACGGTGATGCCGTTGAACACCCGGATCTGCGAGTCCGCCGACGTCACCAGGATCTCCGACGGGTTCCCCGGCGCAAACTATACGTTAACATCGTCCGGTATCAGCATCGATCGATCCGTTTGCCATTGTTTGTCAGTTCAAGAAGGTACAAGCAGCAGGTACCTGGAATCCGGTGATCTTCTTCGCCTGCGACTTGCGCTTCTTGGATATCCTCATGTCGATCTGAGCCTCCTGGTTCAGCTTGCAATCTGGCACCAACGCATCAGAATGCTCATTGATCATAGTACTAATTTTTTTTACTAGCACAGATTACGTGTTACTGACATTGAGATTACCTCTTGTCTTGTAGAACCGACAGCACCCCTTGTGCGATCCAACGATCGCAGCCTAGGAAAAATTTAAGTTTGAACAACACACGTATTAAGCTCATATGGATTTGGGATGCATGATGTGTTTTTAGACGATGAATGGACTAGTTGATACTACTACAGTACAAGAATCGAATTAATGAACCTGGCCGTCGGGGGTGTAGCTGGCGGCGGTGACCATGTCGTTGAGGTCGCTCCAATCGACGACTTGCCGCTCCGCCACGCTCCAGATGCGCACCCTGCAGTCCAACGAGCCGCTGATGAAGTAGCCTTCGTCCGCCGGGTTGAACTGGATGCACGTCACGTAGTCGCTGTGCCCGAACACCTGCAGGCACGCCTTGCTCTCCACGTCCCACAGCCGCACCGTCTTGTCCATGGACGACGACAGCAGCCTCGACGACTGCTTGGACCACGACAGGTCCAGCACGTCGTCCTCGTGGCCCTCGAAGACGCACGCCGGCTGCTCGGCGAGCGCGAACACGGTCTCCGGCAGCACCACGTGCTCCGGGAGCACGTGCTTGCTGCTCTTCCCGCGCAGGACCTTCCTCGACAGCGCTGCCAGCCCCGGTGCCCCCGCCAAGGACCCGCCGTCGGCGGGAGCCAGCGGGGGAAGAATCTTGCCGGTCGAGAGATCCGGCGTCAGGATAGAGGGGGAGGCGTCGGTGTGCACGACCTGCCAGACACGCACCACGCGGTCCTCCCCGCCGCTTGCGAGGTACTGGGCGTCAGCGCTGAACTTGATGCTCCATATGGACCCCTCGTGCGCGCGCACCTCCTGCCGCATGTACAGCCCCGTCAGGTCCTTGCTCGACTGGCCGGAGTGGTGCACCTTGAGCCGCTCGGTGGACGACGACGACGTTGAGGCGCTGTCCGCCGCCGCCGCCGACGACGACGACTTGGACTTGGACATGGTCATCGCGGACGGAAGCGCGGACGACCTGTCCCTGTCCCTGTCTTTCTCGTGGATGAGGGCGGCGACTGTGGCGACGATCTTCATGTTCTTCAGCCACCGTGGTTTCTTAATCGTCGGCATCCCGCCGTCCTTGTTCCCCGCCCCCGCCTTCACAGTCTGGCTCTGGCTTCGCCGCATGAGCTGTTTCACCAGCGGGGTGTACCCGGCGAAGCCATGGGCGTTGTGGGCCGCGCCGCGCGCGCCGTCCGTGGACTGACTGCCGTTCACGGCGAACACGTTGCCGTCATCTAGGTTGCAGTTTCTATTTTCTCCTCCTCCATCGTCCTTGGACGCCACTGATGGCAACGGACAACGAGCGGCTGATCGGAGAGCCCTGTGCATGGGCGAACCTTGCAGAGAGTGCGGTGCCGAGTGCACGCGGCGTAATGCCGTCAGCTTTCTCGAGGCGGCGCCTCGGACGGCGAGTCGGCTATCCGACCGGCAACGTTTAAGGAAGGCGCTGGGCTGCCGTTTGATGATCTGGAGAGGCGTGGAAGCCGCAGACGGCGCGGTGCTCGGCGCGAACGCCCGCCGCGGTGGACGCCTGGAAGCGTTCCTCGTCCTGGCGATGCGGCTTCGGAGGATATCTCTGCTGCTGTTGAGGCCCATCCCATGGAGCAGTCGGCGGCGACGCTCCTTGATGGGCACGGGCTCGTCCGCCTCCATCCACATGTCGTAGTCGTACGTCGACAAGTCCTCCTCCTCGTCTCCCTCATCCTCGTCCAGCTCCGCCTGCTCCTCCTGGAGCCGGTCATCCACGGCGGTGGCAAAGGAGACACGGGCAGCGTCGCTGAGGCCATCCTCCTCACCGTCGTCGGAGGGGAAGCCCTGGTCGGCATCGCCGGGGGGCTCCATGCGATCGAGGCATTGAAAGAAAGACTCCTGCTCGCTGCGGCCATCCTCGTCGTCCGTCGCCGCCTCCCGGAATCCATTGTCATGGCTCTCAACGAGGACACCCACCTCGCCGTCGTCCTTGTGGCTCATGGTGTACGGTTCTTGCCTGGCGGTGGCAAAACGAATGGCCTGCCGGCGCGTGCCTGGGAGAGAGACCCTTGCTATCCCAATTGCTAAATTTAGGGGCACGTTTTGTAAGGCTGTAATGTTTTTTGCCGTGGCGCCTGCTCCAGTAAAGGCATGGCAAAAGGGGGGAAGTTCTCCGATCAAAATTTGATCACATTGGAGAAGAGTCACAATAGTTATTTTTATCACATCAGATGGGTATCAACTAGTATATGATCTAAAAATAAAATAAAAAAACATGAGCCTGACTTTATAGATAAAGCCACATGGTCGTTACCTCTAAAAAGAACTATCCGGTCGTTATTGCTAACCATCCATCGACAGCTTCCATTCCTAAAAGTCATTCTAACATTTTCTTGCATCAGTTGTGGGAGAAAAGAATTTTTAATGTTTGAAGTGAGATGATATGGCTTCTATCTTTGAAAATTAAAGCATTTATCAGGATCCTGAAGGCTACTAAGACAAGTAATATGAATTGGTTTCGTATCTTCAAAAGCATTTGCCAACCCGGTTTCCCGTAAATGGACGAAAATACTAGAGGTGGCGTGTTCGGATTGTGGTCGGCGCCGTCGTCTCCCCGCTCCGAGATGAAGACGCCGACGTCGGCGTAGTCGGCGAGAGCCGACGCTCGGATGGCGATGTCCTCGCGCTCCGCCACCAGCTCCGGCAGTGCCTCCTGACGGAAGGTCGCCAACTGTGCCAGACGCACGCCGGGGTACCAGGCCTTGACGAACTCCAGCACCTTGGCAGCCCTAGCCCGCGCCGCAGAGCTCTTCCAGGCTTCGAGCCGGTTCGCCGCCACCTTCAGCCAGTCGGCCGTCCGACTGGGAGTCCGCGGGATCTGACCACCCGGCCACAAGCCCTCCAAGACCTGCGACTCGGTGCGCTGAAGCCGGCGGAGCAGGCGGCGCATTGGCTCGAGGCGCATCCAGACAGCCATGAGCTGTTCGCCCAAGGTCTGAGGCCGGTCCTGCGCGATCTCCTTCCCCTTGCGCCTATACTCCTCGCGCTGGGCCTCGATGGCCATGCAGATGGCGACGGAGTGGCCCGGGAGGAACTCTGCCCACAAGAAGACAAAGGTGTTAGAAGACGTCCTCTGGCAGCACTCGGCAGCGAGCAGTCGGAGCGGAAGGAAAGAGGCGTACCGTCAAGCATGTCCTCGATCACAGAGTAGCCGCCATGGAGGAGCTTCTCCTTCTTGGCCCAGTCTGTGCGCTGGGTCTCGAACTCGGCCCTGAGTTGCTCCTCGTCCGCCTTCAGCTGCTGGACCTGCTGCGTGTGCTGTTCGGCCTGGTCCGCCAGGTCCACCAGGTCCTTCTCCAGCCGGTTGCACGCTGAGACCACCTGGTCGCGCTCCTGCCCCAAAACCCGGAGCTGGCCTTCGAGCTCAGTCACGCGCTGAACTAGCTGGGCGGCAGCCGCTGCAAAAAAATACCAAGGGCGTCATCATGTACTTCGACAAAAACAAAAACAAGCCTTCCAGAGAAGATCCGGCCTGACTGCTCAGCAGTCAGCCCGAATCTCGGGGGCTACACCCAGTGGGTGCGCTGGCGCGCTCCCACTGGAAGTCAGCTTACTTACTTCGGCTCTGAGCCAGCTCAGTAGTCCGGGTGACGAGCGTCCGGTTCTGCATGTTGTAGGTGGCCGCTCGCATGTTGTGGTAGTCCTGCAACGGCAGCAAGCATTTCAGCAAACAAAAAGAATACCTTTGAGTTCCAACCCGCCTGCTCAGCAGCTGGCTCGGAACTTGGGGGGGGGGGCTACACCCAGTGGGTGCGCTGGCGCTCCCGCACAGAAGATTACAAGACAAAAATAAAACAAAGGCAAGGCGCGCGTACCCGGACGGCTGCCCGCGTTGCCAGCATCTCTTCCCTCACCCTCAGGAGGGTGGCGTTCTGGACGAGGAACCTGTCCTCCATGTCCCGCATCGCCAGGATCAGGGCGCTGGGCTGGCCCCTGCCACCCAACCTGAAGGAGCGGTGCTCGTGGCCTCAGCACTGGCCCTCCATGAGCTCGAGGCTGCGGCCTCCACCCGCCTCGGCTTCGAGGTCGCCCGCATTGCACGCAGACTCGCAGGACCGTGCGCCGCCATGGCCCGGCTCGCCGTCTGCCCAGCACCGGCTAGTGGTGCCTCCAGCTGGCTGGGCTCGCCACCTCCTTGCCCGCCAACATTCGGCGCGCGCTGGGTCTCCTCCAGCTCCGGGATGACGGTGTTGGGGACCACCGGTTCCGTTACCGACTGGTCGGCCGCGGCCGCCCCAGGCGGCGTTCGGTTCTCTGCCATCTCCACCTCCCGCTGTTCGAGGGTGATGGTCTCCGGGACCTCGCCACCAGTCAGACCCACCGTGACCCTAACATCGGCCTCCGCCTGCGCCTTGGTCGCGGCTTTCGCCTGCGCCTTCATCGCCGCCTCTGCCTCCGCCCTCTCTGCAGCCTAGACCTCCGCCTGCGACACCTCCTCTGCCTGGGCGTTGGCCCGCCCCTTCTCCGCGGCCTCTTGCTCCTCGCGCGCTTCCCGCACGTTCCTCTCCTTCGCCGCTCGAAGGGCAGCAGCCAGATCCGGGCGCTGAGCATCCTCGGAGCCGCCCATTAGGTCCATCAGTGAGGCGGACGGAGCCCGCGTGGTGGCGAAGGTAGTCCTGCTCGGCAAGAGAGCAAAGATAAGAAGTCACCCCAAGATAGAAGAAAAAACATGAAGTCATGGCGGCAAGCATGCTTACCCGGACGTATAATGGCATGGGCTTGGGCTCCTTCCGGGCGGCGGCCACCTTCAGGGCCTCTTGTCGCCTGGTGGCGTCCACCTGCTTGGCCTTCTTGGCCGGTTTGCTACCAAACCTCCCTGCCAGGCGGTGCTTTTGCCCACCGGGTGCAGCAGCCGGCCGCGGTGTAGAAGGTCCGGCTCCAGTTCCCGCATCTCTCGCCAGGTTGGCACCGCCCCTCGACGTCCTCGTCGTCGTCCGGCCAGGACCGGACGTTGCTGATTCCTCCTCCGCCACTCGAGGAGCCGCCTTCCCTAGCACCGCCTCCTCCGGTGACCTCCTCCTCGCCGCCTTCCTCCATGGCGGCCGCCCCCAGCTCGGGGTCGCCCACGTTGCTATCTGCACGGTCCGGCATCTACTCCTGATCCGTGGTTTGCAATCGTTGGCCTGGGAAGCACTGCCATAAGGCCGACTAATCAGGACAGAAGAAAAAGAACAACATAAGAAAAGCAGCCGGACCGGGTACTTACCGTTGGAGGAGGGTTGGCCCGACTATAGGGCTCTTTACCAATGTGCCACTCCTCGTTGAGCTTGTAGTTGGAGAAGTAGTTCACATGGTGGACCACCTCCACCTCCGGCATCTCCTTGGTGGACATCCAACAGGGATCCCGGTGGCCGCTCATCTCGCTAATGAGGTGCAGCCGGAGCTGGAGCGGCGACACCCGGTGCATGACGAAGCCGGCCAGCAGGTCAGCCGGCTTGAGCCCCTCTTGATCCGTCATATCCTGCAGTCAGACGAGGATGCTGGCGATGTGGGCCGGCAGGCACTTGGGCGGCTGCTGCTGCCAGTTGTCCAGCGGCTTAGCGGTAGCCCGGGCACAAAGTCCGGCAAGTTGATGTAGTCGACCTGCTGGAGATTCTGGACGTAGAAATAAGTCTGTTGCCATAGCTTGGCCGACTCATGCAGAGGGATGGCTGGGAAGCGCGGGCCGGTTCCTGAGCACCTCACGACGACGCATGCTCCGCACTAGGCCGACTCGTCCTTCGCCGGCGTGCCCAGCTTGAGGTAGAAGAATCTACCCCAAAGCTCGATTGTGGGCAAGACGTCGAGATACCCCTCACAGAAGGTGATGAAGGTTGCCATGAGCACAACCGTATTGGGAGTAAGGTGGTGCAGTTGCAGTCGATAGAAGTCGAGGAAGGAGCAAAAGAAACCGCTGGCCGAGAGCCCGAAGCCACGGAGAAAATGCGCGCGGAGGACAACGTACTCACCGGGCTTTGGCCGCGACCAGATCTCCCGCTCCAGCGGAATGCGCACGCCCACGTTGTCGGCATGGGGAAGCTTTCACGTCGCGCGGAGGAAGTCTACATGGTCTTCGTGGATGTTGGAGCCGAGCCAACCACTCTTCGCCATGGCTCGGAGATGGCGAGGAAGAGCTCAACAACGAGGACGACGGGCGGTGCGGTGATGACACGAGGCAGCAGAGGCATTGTGATGGCCACGGCGGAGCAACTGCTTCGGCGGAGCAGCGGCCACGGCAAGGTGATGGCAATGGAGGAGCAGCAGCCGTAGCAGAGCCTCGGCAGCAGTGGAGCAGCACAGCGGCAGCAACTGCGAGAGGAAGAAGAGAGAGTGGGAGGGGGCACACGTGCGTTCTGCCGTCCTCCTCCTCCTCCCTCACTTTATAGCCGGCTCGATGAAGCCGAGGCGACGTGGGGGCATGGGATTAACTGCGACCACGCCCCGCACGCCCCCGCGTTATCCGCGTGGTAATGGCGCAGTAAATGCGCCACGGAAGGGCAACCGCCTGCCTCGGCCGCAGCAGATCCACGCGCGGGCCGAGGCCCTGTAGTGGTGGGCCCTAGCCTGTGGCTGCTGTCGGTGTCAAAACCGGTAGATCTCTGATAGGGGGTCCCGAACTGTGCGTCTAAGGATCGAAGGTAACAAGGAGGCAGGGGAAACGATGTTTGCCCAGGTTCGGGCCCTCTTAATGGAGGTAATACCCTACTTCCTGCTTGATTGACTATGATGAGTATAGGGGTTACAAGAGTTGATCTACCTCGATATCGTAATGGCTAAACCCTAGATGTCTAGCCTGTATGATTGTGATCCTACCTATGGACTAAGCCCTCTGGTTTATATAGGCACCGGAGGGATCTAGAGCTGTACAAAGTCGGTTTATAGAGAAAGGAAGGTACATGATCGAACGCCAAGCTTGCCATCCACGCAAAGGAGAGTCCCATTCGGACATGGGGAGGTCCTTCTACCTTGTATATTCACGGCCCATCAATCCAGCCCACGTCACATAGGCCGACTCCTCGAGGACCCCATAGTCCAAGACTCCCTCAGTAGCCCCTGAACCGGGCTTCAATGACGATGTGTTCCGCGCACAGATTGTCTTCGGCATTGCAATGCAGGTTCCTTCTCCGAATACTTCAACGCAGTCCTCCACGCAGAACAGCTATATCCAGCTTTATTAAACAATTACAGCCTTAAGCTGTAAGGGAAAAAATATTCAAAATGAAATAAGCCACGTCCATAGGCAATTTTTCTGGCGAGGCGTTAATTATGTCCTGGCTTTGTTAGCATTCTGAACCGTTTCACAGCCTCATTTCATATTTCGAGGCATGGCCATTGACACGTCTTGTCAAAGCAGAGATCGTGTCCCCTTATTACGGGATTTTCATAAACAGGGGTTTGGGTTATCCAACCGTGCCATTCACACGTCCCCTTGGGAATAGGCGAGATTTAAGGCTTGTGAGGGGGCGCTTGACATCCACTGCCTTTATAAAAAGATAAGGATCCCCTTTTTACCCCGCGCCTTCCTCCTCCTCTGCCTATCCGCCATTCGAGCTCCGGTGCTCAAATCTCAATCCTTTCCATCGCCACCAAACACTCCTAGCCATGTACGGATCTGGAGCGCAGGGCAAGTGGATGGCCTCCTCTGTTATAGAGCAGAACATCAAGGAGCTCCGGGAGGCTGGGTATCTGGCCACGGACATTGTCCATCGGCTCCCTGCCAAAAAGCAGATAATTCCCACTCCAGAGCCCAACGAAAGGGTAGTGTTCATCCCTCATTTCCTTCGCGGACTAGGCTTTCCCCGTCATCCTTTCGTCCGCGGTCTCATGTTCTACTATGGGCTAGATTTTCATGATCTAGCCCCAAATTCCTTCCTCAACCTTTTGGCGTTTATCGTCGTGTGCGAGGCATTCCTCCGTGTCCCTCCCCACTTCGGCCTATGGCTCAAGGTCTTCAATGTGAAGCCAAAGGTGGTTGAGGGCCAACACGTGGAGTGCGGCGGCGCCATGGTGAGTAAACTCCCCAACGTCAACTGGCCAAAGGGGATCTTTGTGGAGAGCGTCAAAGGATGGCAGCTGGGGTGGTTCTATACCACGGAACCCCGCGACGCTGCATGGGCCGCTGCTCCTGAGTTCGAATCTTGGCCCCCGATGCGGCTTACATCCTGGATTAATAAGGGTCTGGATTGGGAATTGCCTGACGAGGTGACGACGCTGGAGAGCCGCGTCAAGGGCATGATAAACAAGAACACCAACCTCGCCAGCGTGATCCGGGTGATGCTTTTTCGCCGGATTCTCCCTTGTCAACACCAGACTTAATATATGTGGGAATTCGACCCGGCCGGTCCTCGAACTCTGCAGCGGTTCTTCGTGCACACGAAGACATATGGAAGCTGCTCTTCAAGACTCAAAAGTCATGACCAGAGATAACCGAAGACCACAGCTATGACTGTGCACGTCCGACCACCGTAAGTTTTATGATAAATTTTATTTGCAATTTCAAGGAGTACATTGAACTCTCTTACTCCCACAGGGCTGGATAAAGAAGGCAGAGCAGATCAACTATCCGGCTCCGCTGCCCGAGGACCAGGCCACCCCCTTGCTGATAAAGATGCTGGTTTCGGCGCCGTATCAGGTGCCGGAGAAGAAGGCCAAGAAGAAAGGGCAAGAGGCAAGGAGTGGCCTTCGCCGTAAGGGTGCTTCAGATGTTGTGTCTGAAGACACTGAGTACTCCTCCTCTCATGACGAGGATGTAGAGGAGGAAGAGAGCAACTCTCCCCCTAAGGGGAGGAAGAACAAAAGGGCGGCTTCCGCGGATCTGGAGGTGGAGGCGACCAAGAAGGGAAAACCCTCCCTTTCGGATGACTCCGAAGTGGATGCCGATGCCATCCCAAAGCGGCGCCCCAGGCCAAAGCCTTTAGCTGAATTGTGAGTATCCGAAGACACCATATACATATCCGATTTTACGCCTTACTATTTTAACATACTGATTTGCGCATTATAGCCCGGATCACAATCTCCCCAACGATCATCGTCATCTGGGAACTCGCTAGGGACAATCGCGATGGAGAGCAAGTCGCTTTCGTAGATCTCTCCACCCACTGCCACGGATAACACCAAAGTGTTATCCCAAAGAACCTGTCCAGGTCATGGGAAGGTACAGGAGGTCGTGAAGGTGGCGGCGGAGGGTAACACCTCTGTTGCCGAAGAGAGGGGGAAATCAACCCCTGTCGGTGTCAAAACCGGCGGATCTCGGGTAGGGGGTCCTGAACTGTGCGTCTAGGCGGATGGTAACAGGAGACAAGGGACACGATGTTTTTACCCAGGTTCGGGCCCTCTCGATGGAGGTAAAACCCTACTCCTGCTTGATTAACATTGATGGTATGGGTAGTACAAGAGTAGATCTACCACGAGATTAGAGAGGCTAAACCCTAGAAGCTAGCCTATGGTATGATTGTTGTTCGTCCTACGGACTAAAACCCTCCGGTTTATATAGGCACCGAAGAGGGTTAGGGTTACATAGAGTCGGTTACAATGGTAGGAGATCTACATATACGTATCGCCAAGCTTGCCTTCCACGCCAAGGAAAGTCCCATCCGGACATGGGACGAAGTCTTCAATCTTGTATCTTCATAGTCCAGGAGTCCGGCCAAAGGTGATAGCTCGGCTATCCAGACACCCCCTAATCCAAGACTCCCTCAGTAGCCCCTGAACCAGGCTTCAATGACAACGAGTCCAGCGCGCATATTGTCTTCGGCATTGCAAGGCGGGTTCCTCCTCCGAATACTTCATAGAAGATTTTGAACACAAGGATAGTGTCCGGCTCTGCAAAATAAGTTCCACATACCACCGTAGAGAGAATAATATTTACACAAATTCAATCTGCTGACGTATTCCGTGGCGTGACATCACACCACGGCCAAGCCTTTATTCGAATCGTTTTTACTGTCCCACCTCAGCGCGTTTAGCGAGGTGGTTTCCTTGGCACGTCTTGTCAAAGCAGAGATCGTGTCCCCTTATTCCGGGATTCTCATTAATACGGGCGCGGGTAACCCAGTCATGCCCGTTGGCGTGTCTCCTCTATCGAAGGCGAGTCCCGAACGGTCACGGGGAAGGCTCTTGGTATTCAACCTCTTTATAAAGAGACCAAGGCTCCACTCCTTTCTTTCAATCTCAATCGAATCCGCCCCTCGCCTCGAGTTCCAACACCCAAAGCTCCAGATTCAGGCGCTTCGGACCTTCGATGACGTCCGGCTCCAACCTTCAAGGCCAGTGGATGCCTTCCTCTGTTACGGAAGAAGACGTGCTAAAGCTAAGAGATGCCAGGTATCTAACCGACGAAATTCGCATAGGTTGCCTACCCAAGGGCAGGTTATTCCCACTCCCAAGCCTGGTGAGAGCATGGTGTTCGCGTCTCACTTTCTTCAGGGGCTAGGCTTCCCGACGGACCCCTTCGTGAGGGGGATCATGTTTTACTATGGGTTGGAATTTCATGACTTGGATCCGGAGTCCATCCTCCACATCTCATCGTTCATTGTCGTATGTGAAGCCTTTCTCCGCATTACCCCTCACTTCAGATTGTGGCTCAAGACCTTCAAAGTGGAGCCGAAGATGATCAAGGGGCAGCAGGAAGAGTGCGGAGGGGCTGTTATAAGCAAGAATGCTGATGCTCCATGGCCCGAGCGCGCTTTTCAAGAGGAGCTCAGCCTATGGCAACAAGAGTGGTTTTATATCACAGCTCCCAGAGGCACCAAATGGGTGGAGCCACCTGCCTTTCGCTCGGGTCCTCCACCACAGCTGGCATCATGGGTCAATAAAGGACTTGACTGGGGGCCGTCCAAGGATGTGCCCTTGTTGCAGGGCCGCACTCAAGACCTTCTAGAGAGAGATCACTCTGGTCGTAGTAGCGCAGGTCATGCTGATTCGTCGCATCCTGCCCTGCAAATGTCTCCCCCTTCGCCTGTGGGAATTTAACCCGGAGGGACCACGAGCTCTCCAACATTTTATGGGCGCGATGCCCGTGGAGATGTACAAGCTTTTCTTCGGATCACAAGCGATATGTCCGGACTTGACCGAGGACGCAGGTCTGAACTGCAATCGCCCGGATACTCAAGTAAGTAGCCCTGTACCCGGACACGCTATCCCATATTTATCATGAACTTTCCCTTTAAAAGAGCTGTTCTTTGAACAGGAGTGGATAGCGAAAGCAAAGTTAATCAGGTGTCCAGCCCCCCTCCCTAAGACCACACCGGATCCCGTTTAACCAGGATGCTGGAGGTTGCGCCTTTGGAAGAAGGTGAAGGGGGGAACAAGGAAGCTACCACCTCCGTGAAGGAGGCTATCAGGAAAGGAGGGATTGAGAATCCCTCCATCCAAGGGAAGAAGAGGACCGCCTCTGAAGACCCGGAGACCATGGTCTCAAAGCGGGGGAAGAAATCTTCGTCAGAGGGTCCTGCGCCGAGAGATGCTTCGGTCGCATTGTGCCCCCAAGGGGATCAGCCCTCCACCGAGCCGTAAGTAAAAAGGGGAGTTCTTTTTAAAATAAAGGATATCCCTGCCTATTTCTGATGAAGATAACCGAAATTTTACCTTGTAGTTTGGATCTCAGCCCTTCTCGGCAGAGCTCATCTTCGGGAGATCTTCGTCCGGAGATGATGGAGAGTGAAATGCCTCCCCTTGCCGTACCGTCTTGCGAGGCGGACGACCCTGAGGTGTCATCGCGGAGGGTTTCTTCGAGTCCGGCAGGGCCGGAAGGCGGCCGTATGTCCCCTCAAAGCCCTCCGCGTCTGACCTTCGAAACAGGCCATCGGACGAGTCCGACACCACCTGGTGTATGGTCGGAGGAGCTGAAGGATCTGCTCGGGCGAGCGTCTATCTCAGAAGATCACCGTGCATTAATGGGTACGGTGATTGAAAGGATTTCATCCGCTGAGAGCGGATTGCACGAAGCCATCAGAAGTTTACTGACAGGTTTTGAGGTACGCAAAATGTAGTACCTTCTGACAGTTCCGCATATAAGATGCGCCCTGTGTAGATAGTAGCCCCTGAGGCTCGGTGTGTTGTCAAAAATGACAGCGCACCGAGGATCATAATCCCAGGTATAATATGTCGCCCTACCTATGTAGGTGGCGAAGGGTTCGGTGGCTAGCCGGACTGATGATTTTGCCGAACTAAAGCGGCAACTTGACGTGGCGGATGCCGACATCGTGCTTGTCAATAAGCGACTTGACGAGTCGCAAGGTATGCAATTTCTCCGCGGACACCTGGTAAGGGAGCTTGATGCCCGTGCCTTACAACATGTATGCTTGATGCAGATGGTGCCGCTGCCATGCAGAACCTTCGGGCGGAGCTCGCCCGAGCCAAAGAGCAGGCCAGAAAGAGTGATGCGGCTGCCTTAAAGGTGGTCGAAGAGCTAAAAGCCAAACAGGCTGCTCACTGCCGAAGCAAGAAGGAAATGGACGAGATGGCCGTGGAGTTGAAGAATGCTGTCTACCGCTGCAAGCTTCTTGAAAAAGAAGATCGAGCGGTGCAAGAGGACCTGAAGAAGGCCACTACCGAGGCCAAGGATGCTTGCTCTGCGATGAGAGCTATGAAGGAGGAGCTGCGTTAGGCCGGAGATATCGCGGCTGGAAAGCCCTTTCTGCTGCGGAGGAAATTCGTGGATCCTAAGTGTGCTCAGTTGGACCAGCTGTGGAGTGTGGAGGATGCTTATCTGGACTTGGCGGCAAGTGTCGCGGACGCGGCCGAACACTTCCGAGATCAAAAGGATCATGAAATGGAAAAGGTTTTTTGGTTGCAGTTCCATAATCCAGAGCGCCCACTTTCATTAACCGATCGCTTGGCCGAATGGGCAGAGCTAAATAGGTTATCCGGACTTGCCATGAAGGATGTCGTGAGTCTTTTGTGGCCGAAAAGGCCCGAGCCAAAGAGTTATTTTGGCTTGGTGCAGCAGTTCCTTGGTGCGGTGCCGCATATCAATGCAATGAGGAGGTCGGCATGCATAGAGGGTGCGCGGATGGCTCTTGCCCGTGTCAAGACATACTGAGCGGAGATGAAGGCCACCGATGTTTCATCCCAAGATTCGGACGGAAGCCGAGTACCTGTCGAGCACTATTTCCAAGAAGTTCTGCAGGGCGCTCGTTTAATAGAGACGCAGTGCTCGAAGAATATTATGTTCGAATAACATATATTATTGTGAAACAATGTATCAATGGAATATAAAAGCTTTTTATACTTATGCCTTTCAAGAATTAAAATACCTACTGTGCGGCCGCTAATGTATATGTATATATAACCTGAAAGATGGCAGTCTTCGGCTTCAGCCCCCATGCATATAATGCGGGGGTGTTTGCAAAAGGCGCATTTTCACACTTGATCCAACGTCTTGGTCCTATAAAGGAGGTGGTAGCGCAGCAAACTAGGCAACCAGACTATAATGCTTTATCACTTTCACTTAGCCATAGGAGTTTGACAGTGGGGCTAATTCGGGGCGCGTATGTGCCTGACCGGGAAACGGACCTTCATCAATGCGGAGGGATCCTATAGATTCCGGCGGGTCATCGAGTGGTTGACCAGTCTCACGCTATATCATGACAGTCAGTTTTCGGCTTTCTCTACTGAGGTGCTCACCTGGCCGAACCGGGGCATAATCGCAGTAGTTCTCCTGGTGCCGCCTTAGCCAATAGAGCGGAATGTAAGGCAGCAAAACACAGGAGCCGTGCAAACCCAACATTTGACCAAAGACATGATTCGGAGCTGATGCATATAAGGCCTAACTCGAGACACCGAACACTCCCTAAGGTATTCGGTCTTTATGAAAGAGGGGTCGAACAACGCCCTTGGTAATAAGCCCC
Organism: Triticum dicoccoides; assembly: GCF_002162155.2. Lineage (NCBI taxonomy): Eukaryota > Viridiplantae > Streptophyta > Magnoliopsida > Poales > Poaceae > Triticum > Triticum dicoccoides. The sequence goes on along the minus strand of NC_041387.1, from coordinate 104,386,873 downwards.
TGGTGTCCAGCTACGTGCAAAATTCTGACGTGGCCCATGCCAAAACGCCAGCCTCCTCCTCGGTTATGGCAAGAAACCAGGGGATGTGTATCAACAAGAGACAGTAAAAAAGGTTTACGCAGGGTCTTAATTTGAAAAGAATCCTTGTCACGGGTCCCTACTGCACGTCTGCGCCTGTGTCTCCGTTGTGCCATATCCTGGACGGGTGTAGAATGGTGTTCATCTGTAAAAGAGGGGAACTTAGTTGAAAAAGATCGTGCGAAAATGTACGTTATATTAAATAAACAAAGTACGATTCAAAAAATTAATAAAATTGAGCTTTATTGTCTCTTGTTGTACATGTGCGGAGCCCCTTGTGCGGGGGTATGCGGCTAGTAAGCCCTTGTACGTTTACGCCGGACTCGTCTAACCGTGTCCGGGGTCTGAACGACCTGTTTAGGTGCTTTGATTAGTGAAGCCGGTTTAGTGTGTGGTTGTCAAGGCAGTCACACAATCTTCCGCGCCCGAGGAACACTCGATATTTCCCTTTAAGGAGATGATGCCTCGCGGACCGGGCATTTTAAGTGTAAGGGATGCATAATGCGGTATTGCGTTAAAGCGGGCGAAAGCTTCGCGTCCCAGTAGTGCTTGGTAGCTACTTGTAAATGGGACGAGGTGGAAGGTTAACTTTTTGCGGCGGGAGTTGTCGGGTGAGCCGAACACAACTTCTAGCAGTAGAGAGCCCGTACAATGGGCATATGGTCCTGGCATTACCCCTTGAAAGGAAGTGTTGCTATGGCGAATTTTGGTTGGGTCTATCCCCATTTTGCGGATTGTGTCCTGGTATAGCAGGTTTAGATCACTACCGCCGTCCATTAGGACTTGTGTAAATTGGAGTCTGTCAATTATCGGATCTAATATCAAGGCAGTCCATCCTGCCTTCCGGATACTTCTAGAGTAATCCTGATGGTCGAAGGTGATTGGTTTTAACAACCAGTGGCGGGACTCCTCTGGGATAGGCCGTATGGCGCGTACCTCTGTGGGCACCGCTCTATTTTTCCCTTTTGTCACGTGAAGTGAGTTTACTGTTTTGACTTCTTGTGCGAAATTCTTTTGTTTTCTGGTGCTCTACTTGTGGGGTTCGTCATCGTCCTCGCTTGGTGTGTCAAGCCCCTTGTGTTCGGCGTTGAGTTTGCCGGACTGCTTGAAGACCCAACAATCTCTGTGGATATGGTTTGCAGGCTTCCTGGGAGTACTGTGGATTTGGCATATCTTGTCCAAGATTTTTTTTAATCTAGATAGCTCGTCCCTGTTATCCTTAAGGGGCAGTTTTTTATGATTCTGCCAAGAGCTTTTGAATCCGACATTGACTGTCGTGCTCTTCAGGCTATTTCCCTTGGTCCGGCGCTGGTCCTTGCTGCGTCGTGGTTTCCCGTTTCCATCCCTGACTTCGGATGTACTTGGGTCGCTGGTACTGCATCTTGCCAGCCAGCTATCCTCTCCCGCGCAAAAGCGGGTCATGAGGCTTGTTAATGCGGCCATTGTTCTTGGCTTTTCTTGGCCGAGGTGTCTGGCGAGCCATTCGTCTCGGACGTTGTGTTTGAAAGCTGCTAAGGCTTCGGCGTCGGGACAGTCGATTATTTGGTTCTTTTTAGTAAGGAATCTGTTCCAGAATTTTCGGACTGACTCTCTGGGTTGTTGGGTTATGTGACTTAAATCCTCTGCATCCGTAGGTCGGACATAGGTCCCTTGAAAATTTGCCGGAAAAACGTCCTCGAGCTCCTCCCAACTTCCAATGGTGTTTTCGGGGAGGCTTTTGAGCCAATGCCGGGCTGGCCCTTTGAGCTTGAGGGGTAAGTATTTTATGGCGTGGAGGTCATCTCCTCTAGCCATGTGTATGTGGAGGATGTAATCCTCAATCCAGACTCGAGGGTTTGTTGTTCCGTCGTATGCCTCTATGTTTACGGGCTTGAATCCTGTTGGAAATTCATAATCCAGAACCTCATTGGTGAAACATAGGGGGTGTGCGGCACCCCTATATTTAGGTGTACCATAATATTCGGATACTTGATGTGTTGCATTTCTTACTAGAGCTCGCTTTCTTGGCCTGTAGATAGATCTAACTGGGCCTTCTTTTTGATGCGAATCCGTGTGTGGGTCGCGTGCCGGCTTGTGTGCGGCGCCATTTGCCGCTCTATGTTTTCCATGGGGTCGTCTATCCGGCCGGGTTGTCTCCTTGTTCTTTGATTGCGGGGGCTCTACGGCCTCCTCATCAAATTCGGGCAGTAGTTTTCGCTTCGGGTAGCTCTTTGTTCGGCGACTATCGCCGTATTTGTCTGCGGTGTTGAGTACTTTGCTCCATCTGATTCTGAGCGCATCCTCTACTGTTTTGAGCTTCCGCTTCTGCTTTTTCAGGCTACGAGAAGTGGCGACGAGCCTTTTGTGGAGGTTCTTCTGCTCCAGCAACTTGTCCGGCATGAGATCATCCGGACTGTTATCTTCGCTGGGGACGGATTGTTTATCCAGGTTGTCCTGTTCGGACGGTTGCGCGATGGCATGTTCGGCGTCCACCGGTTCGCCCTGCTCTATGGCTGGGTCTGTACGGCTGCTGTCTTTGTCGAGGCGGGATTTTGAGCGGCGCTTACGTCGCTGTTTTGACTGCTTTTCGAGGGAATGATCCCTCGTGGTGTCCCGTTGTTCCTCGTCGTCGCTTCCCTTAGGTGTGTCCACCATGTATACATCGTGAGATGAGGTGGCTGTCCAGTGCCTTATAGGTGTTGGTTCATGCTTATCTCCTACATCTCGTCCATACCGTCGATGTCTTCGGACTCGAAATCGAGCACGTCGTTTAAACTTTTGACAGTGGCTACGAAGTGGGTGGTGGGTGGGCTTTGAATTTCTTCATCGTCCGCATCCCAACCTTGATGACCATAATCCGGCCAGGGCTCTCCTGATAAAGAGATGGACTTTAGTGAATTCAGGATGTCGCCAAAGGGTGAGTGCTGAAAGATGTCCGCGGTGGTGAACTCCATGATCGGCGCCCAATCGGATTCGATTGGCAGGGGCACGGAAGGTTCGGAGTCCGGAGAGGAGTCCGGCACCTTGGAGTCACGAGCTTCGCAAAGGATAGGGTTGGTGTTCGGCTCAATCTCCATAGAGATAGCAGCCCCCAAGGCGGTGTCCAGCCACCCGTCCTCGATCGGCGCAGTCAGCTCCGAGCTAAGAGTCGGAGCGGACACTTGTGCGGCCTCCAGGGCACTGTCCGGCGGCAGAGCTAGATCATGCCCATTGTGACAGTGCGGCGCGCTTGGCTGTGGCTCGAACCCGTCGAAGATCATGTCTCCGCGGATGTCAGTCGTATAGTTCAAACTTCCAAATCTGACCAGATGGCCAGGGGCGTAGCTTTCAATCTGCTCCAGATGGCCAAGCGAATTGGCCCGCAGTGCAAAGCCGCCGAATACGAAGATCTGTCCGGGGAGAAAAGTCTCACCCTGGACCGCATCGCTGTTGATGGTCGGAGGAGCCATCGGGCCTAAAGATGACGACACAGAGGAACTCTCAATGAAAGCACCAATGTCGGTGTCAAAACCGGCGGATCTTGGGTAGGGGGTCCCGAACTGTGCATCTAGGCGGATGGTAACAGGAGACAAGGGACATGATGTTTTTACCTAGGTTCGGGCCCTCTCGATGGAGGTAAAACCCTACTCCTGCTTGATTAATATTGATGATATGGGTAGTACAAGAGTAGATCTACCACGAGATCAGAGAGGCTAAACCGTAGAAGCTAGCCTATGGTATGATTGTTGTTCGTCCTACAGACTAAAACCCTCCGGTTTATATAGGCACCGAAGAGGGTTAGGGTTACACAGAGTCGGTTACAATGGTAGGAGATCTACATATACGTATCGCCAAGCTTGCCTTCCACGCCAAGGAAAGTCCCATCCGGACACGGGACGAAGTCTTCAATCTTGTATCTTCATAGTCCAGGAGTCCGGCCAAAGGTGATAGCTCGGCTATCCGGACACCCCCTAATCCAGGACTCCCTCAACCCCCTGGAGACCGGCGATGGGGGCAACGCTCAATTCGGCCCCCAACCGAATATTATTCCAGAGACCCACGCGGCTCCAGAATCGGAACAACATCCTTCTTTGAAGGAAGGGGGCGCTCCGTCTCCACCAGCGTCCTCTATCAATCCGGAGGCGCCGGAAATTATGATGGAAGTGCTTAAAAGTGCTTCCATTGTGGAGGAACACTGTACCCTTATGGGTACGGTTGTTGAAACGGTTCGGTCCGCTAAAAGCGGATTGCACCAAGCTTACACCAGCCTTCTAACAGGCTTTGAGGTATGTGAAGTAATATATTTTTGGTTATTTGCAGAAGGAATACCTGTATATAGATAGTAGCTCCTGAGACTCTGTTCGGCGTTTCACGAAGAAGGGTCGAACAGAGGATCGAGTAAAACTTCATAGGAGCTAACATATATGTCCACTTGGATGAGCAGGCTGCGAAGTTGGCAGCAGCTTCGCATGCGGCCGAAGTCTCCAAACTAAAGTGGAGGCTGGAGGCAAAACAAGGTATGTTGTACGAAAGCAGATATGAACTTATATGAGTTCCATTTTTTTATCCGACTGAGCTTTGTATTTATGCTTAAAGTTGACACATCTGAGGTCGAAGCTCTCAAGAGTGCGTTGGCCGAAGCCAAAAAGGAGGTGGATGAGGAACGAACCGCCCGCCAAAAGCATGAGGCGAGGTTGGACGAAGTCCAACAAGAGCTGACAGATGCTATAAGAAAATGTGAGTCTTTGGAGCACGAGGTGTCGGAGCGAGACTCCGAACTTGCTACGGAGCTCCAGAGTGCAAAGGAGGTCCGGGTTGAAGCCCAAGGCGCGTGCTAGGAGATCCGAGAAGCCAAGCAGATCGCTGTGGGTAAGGTTTTTAATATGCAGAGCAAGTTCGTAAGGAGAAAGTACACCTTTCTGACACGCATTTGGAGTTCTCCAGGAGTGTTTGCGGATCTACCCCGAAGTGTTGCAGATGCTGCGGATTTATTCCGAGCCGAAGAGGGGAGCTCAACAGAGAAACTGTTCTGGTCACAATACCTTGAGCTAGAGCAGCCCTTGCCCCTCAGCGATCAGCTGAAATAGCTGACTGAGCTACATAGGATGGCCGAACTGGCCATGAAGGATGTCATAGTCCGTCTTTGGCCAGCCGAACCAATACCTAATGGCTACTTTGGGCTTGTGAAGCGGCTGGTCAATGCATGCCCACGGTTAGATGCTATAAAGCGGTCAGTCTACATAGAAGGTGCCTGGATGGCCTTCGCCCGTGTCAAGGTACAGTAGGCGAAGATGAATGCCACCAGTCTTGCAACCGAAGGACCGCCTGCGGGCAACGAGCATCGTATGCCGGAGAAATATTTCAACGACGTCCTTGAAGGATCCCGCATTATAGAGAGCCTGTGTTAGAAAGACATCATTTTTGAATGAATGTATCTGCGATGCCCAAACTTTGTAATGAAAACATAGCCTTTGTATAATTTTAGTCTTGTTTCCTCTGAAATTATTTATCCTCCATTGCGGCAGTTTATTAAATCTGAGAGTTGGCTAGTCGTCGGCTTCATCCCCTCACATAGATACTACGGGGGTGTTCGGAACAGCACAAACGCACACTTAACCCAACGATTTGGTCCTTGAAGGAGGTGCTAGTGCGGCTGAAAGTGCAACTATCCCTAGGTGGTTTTGGTAATTCATAACAACATATAGCTCATTGAGCTAATGCTATTCCAAGACTATTATTTCAGGAAAGCTCAATGAATGGAATGGCATGGATGATGAAAGTGGATCCCTCAAAATATTAAGGACAAAGGATTGGCTCAAGCTCAAAAGTTCAAGACTCTACATTTTACATTTTAGTGATCCAAGATCACATTGAGTCTATAGGAAAAGCCAATACTATCAAGAAGGGATGAGGTGTTGCTTAATGAGTTTCTTGCTCCATAGTGCTTAGTGATATGCTCCAAAACCCTCAACTACTTTCCCACTTCCACACATATGACCTAAACCTAAAGTCAAACTCGGCCACACCGATTCTTTCTATCCGGCGCCACCAAGTTCAATTGTCATAGCCACTGTCACAAACCCTAGGCAAATTGGTCTCACCGATAGGGATCTCGGTCTCACCGAGATGGGATTGTAATCTCTCTGTTTCCCTTTGTAACATTTCGGTCTAACCGAAGTGAGCGATCGGTCCCAACGAGATTGCAATGTAAGCTCTTTGTTTCCCTTTCGTAACATTTCAGTTTCACTGAAAAGAGCGAATCATTCCCACCGAGTTTACCTGACCAACTCTCTGGTTAGCTAATTACCAAAATCGGTCTTACCGAGTTTGTGTAATCGGTCTCAACGAGATTACATTATGCCCTAACCCTAACCATATCGGTCCTATCGAGTTGCATGTCGGTCCCACCGAAAATCTTAACGGTCACTAGATTTGCTGAATCGGTCCGACCTAGTTTATCAATTTGGTCCCACCGAGTTTGGCAAGTTGTGTGTAACGGTTAGATTTTGTGTGGAGGCTATATATACCCCTCCACCTCCTCTTCATTCGTGGAGAGAGCCATCAGAACAAACCTACACTTCCAACTTACCATTTCTGAGAGAGAACCACCTACTCATGTGTTGAGGCCAAGATATTCCATTCCTAACATATGAATCTTGATCTCTAGCCTTCCCCAAGTTGCTTTCCACTCAAATCTTCTTTCCACCAGATCCAAATCCTATGAGAGAGAGTTGAGTGTTGGGGCGACTATCATTTCAAGCACAAGAGCAAGGAGTTCATCATCAATGCACCATTTGTTACTTCTTGGAGAGTGGTGTCTCCTAGATTGGCTAGGTGTCACTTGGGAGCCTCCGACAAGATTGTGGAGTTGAACCAAGGAGTTTGTAAGGGCAAGGAGATCGCCTACTTCGTGAAGATCTACCGCTAGTGAGGCAAGTCCTTCGTGGGCGACGGCCATGGTGGGATAGACAAGGTTGCTTCTTCCTGAACCCTTCGTGGGTGGAGCCCTCCATGGACTCACGCAACCATTACCCTTCATGGGTTGAAGTCTCCATCAATGTGGATGTACGATAGCACCACCTATCGGAGCCATGACAAAAACATCTGTGTCTCCAATTGCGTTTGAATCCTCCTAAACCCTTCCCTTTACATTCTTGCAAGTTGCATCCTTTAATTTCCGGTGCTCATATACTCTTTGCATTCTTGCTTGATTTGTGTGAAGATTGCTTGACTCGTGCTAAATAGCTAAAATCTGCCAAAGTCTAAAACTGGGAAAAGGTTAAGTTTTTAATTGGTCAAGTAGTCCAATCACCCCCCTCTAGACATACTTCAAGGTCCTACAAGTGGTATCAGAGCTTTGGTCTCCATTTGCTTTGATTTCCATAGCTTTTGGTGGTCATAGCCTTGGTTTCACAACCTAGGAGAGTATGGCATCTAGCGAGGGAAATTATCACCGTAGAGGTCCTTACTTTGATGGTACTAATTTTGCTAGTTGGAAACATAAGATGAAAATGCATATTCTCGGACATAACCCCGCCATTCGGGCTATTGTTTGTATTGGCTTGCAAGGTGAATTCTTTGATGGGAGAGAGCCGAACCGTGAAGCTAATGCAGATGAATTGAAGATGCTGCAATACAACACTCAAGCTTGTGATATCCTCTTCAATGGCTTGTGCCCCGAGGAATTATACAAAATCAGTCGTCTTGAAAATGCAAAGGAAATTTGGGATACTTTGATTGATATGCATGAAGGTACCGACTCCCTCAAGGAATCCAAGATGGATGTACTCCAAAGTCAGCTTGACAAGTTCAAAATGAAGGATGGTGAAGGTGTCGCTGAAATGTACTCTAGGCTTGCTCTTATCACAAATGAGATTGCCGGTTTAGGAAGTGAAGAGATGACAGACAGATTCATCATCAAGAAGATCCTAAGAGCATTGGATGGAAAGTATGATACCGTGTGCACATTGATCCAAATGATGCCAAATTACAAAGATCTCAAGCCAACGGAAAGTCATTGGAAGAATTGTTGCTCATGAGATGTCACTCAAGGATAAGGAGGAACTTCACAACAAGTCAAGTGGTTCTTACAAAGCCTCATGTGAAGCCCCCACATCATCAAGTGAGAAACGAACCTTCAATGAAGAATTGAGCTTAATGGTGAAGAACTTCAACAAATTCTACAAGTGTAGAAGCAAAGAAAGAAGCTCCAAGTCAAGGTCCTACAATGAAAAAAGATCTTCTAGTCGAGAGCGCAATTTCTACAATTGTGGGAGACCCGGACACTACTCCAATGAGTGTACGGCACCCTACAAAAGAAGAGAAGATTCTCCAAAAAGAAGAAGTAGAAGAGAAGAATCACCACCAAGGGAGAGAAGGAGAAGAGATGATCGTTATGAACGAATACCCTCACGGAGAAGCAAGGATTCGGAAAGGAAGGACAAGTCATCAAAGAGCTACACAAAACGAAGACATCAAGCTCATGTTGGTGAATGGGTATCCGGCTCGGACTCCGACAATCACTACGAGAGAAGCTATCACTCCTACTCCGAATATACTCAAGATAAAGGTGTTGCCGGTCTAGCACTTGTGTCAACCAACTCCTACGACATATTTGATTCACCAAATTAAGGAATTCGAAGATGCTTCATAGCCAAAGGCCCAAAGGTAACACATCCCGAGTATGTTGATTTCAATAGTGATGAAGATGACTTGCTAGGTGATGATGATCTACTTATTGACAACTCTAGTAGTGAATACTATGATGAAACGTCAATTAATCATGCTAATCAAGATAAAACGAATGACAATGATAAGGATAAGATTGAGCTTCTAACTAAAGAACTAAACACTCTGAAGTTAGCTCATGAAACTATCTTCAAAGATCATCGAGAACTTTTAAGGGCTCATGAGAAGTTACGCTTTGAAAAGCTCAATCTTGAGCAAGAGCATGAGTTCTTAAAGGCAATCAATGATGATCTTCGTAAGAAAAGTTCTTCTTACATTGCCAAGCGTTTACTCTTATCTACTTACATGCCTCAAGTCAAGTCTAGTAACAAGAACAAGAAGGATTCTTCCTCTAGTAGTAACAATAATAATGCTAACAATATTGTTGCTTCTAGTAGTCCTCTTGATTCCACTAATGATTCTCTTAGCCAAGTTACACTTGAGCAAGAAAATAGCTTATTGAAGGGAATTATAGAGAAATGGGTATACAAGAGCCTTGCCGGGAGTAAGCCATTCGAGGAAATTGTATGCAAGCAAGGAAGGCACCGGAAGAATCAAGGTGTTGGTTTTGAACGAAAGTTCAATGCCAATGGAGTTGAGTGGGAAGAAGATCAATACCCCAAGACGAAGTTTGTCCCTCAACAAGAGAAGTATGATCCTACTTCCTTCAAGGGAACACAAGCACAAGATGATCTTCCACCACAAGACCACAAGAACAAAGGCAAAGACAAGGTTCAAGAGGAGATTGATGCATTTGAAGAAGCACCTAAGGCCTTGGTCAAGTGGGTTCCCAAGACTACGTCAAGTTCTACTTCATCAAGTACAACTACAACTCCAAGGATTCCCATCAAGATGATGTGGATCCCAAAGAAGAAGAACTAGAGAGTTCTTGAGGGTGACTCCGCCAACATTCTTCACTCATATCATTATGGCAAGGACAAGTGCAATCAAGTTTCATATCTTGCACTAGTTCAAGGAGTCACAAACCCTCATGTTGGTAAGGCAAGGGACAAGGTAACCCAATGTTTTCATGGAGATCATCTTGTGTGTGCATCACTCTATGTCTATGGATATTCTTGTTTGTTCCTTGTGGGACTAACCCATGTAGGTATTGAAAGTGCAACTCACTCCAAAGGATTTCTCCAAATGATCTACATCAACATTGAGCATCCACATCTTCAACACCTACATGAAGTCATCATCGACAAAACCCAAGGTTAGTTCATCCCTCTAAGGGGGGATCTCACATCTAGGGGGAGCTTAACTCTAAGTATTGAGTCAAAGCAACTCTAATGATGTGAACATATCAATGCATTATGTAAAAGTGGTAACCCCACTTGAGCTTAAACGATGAGTATGACCTATGATCAAATGTTCTCATTTGACTCCTAAGTCAATATACTCATATATAGATGACCTAGTCATCGCCAATTGTTTGATAGATGCTAGAATTGGTTGTGCATGCTTTGCCACATATTTTATTTGCCATTTTATTGTGTGAGCATGTTGGTTGCATATTTTACTCATTCAAGGACATCCACTTGTTGTTTTGATTGTTTGGTTTCTTTTTCTTTTGCCAAGTGGATGGACAAGAATGCCTAAGAACCTTCTCTAGCTATCTATGCTTTTCTCGTCTCAAACTCTATTCATGCTACATCACAAAATTTGATCAAGTTAGATTCGAACCACTCTGTGTGAGGAGCACTCGGAGTCCCCGATTCGTCATGGACTTCAACTTCCAAAACTTCTTTGTGATTTTCGGTCTGACCGATTCTTCCATTTTGGTCATACCGAGATCACTAAGTCGATCTAGGTTTTCAATCTCGGTGCAACAAATTTGAACTTTTCGGTCTCACCGAGTTGCTATAACTGTCAACAGTTATGCATCTCGGTGCCACCGAGTCGTTCCACTCGGTCACACCGACAGTGTCGGGCTATATATACTCACGGGCAAAAATTTGGAAAACTTTCTCCAAACCTCTTTGCCCGCGCATAGCTCGCTCTGCCTCCTAGGTCTCCGGATCGTCGACTTTGTCGCCAGCCGCCTCATGTCGCTGGTCTCCGCCGCCGTCAACGGATTTCTCCTCCGCCGTTGCCGCCGTAGCGAGTTCATCGCCGAACTAGGGTATGAACTCGATCATAGTGCTATCCTCGTCTAAATCTCAGCACATTGTGTTCATTATGAATCTTGCCACGATTGAAACACCTCTATCCAGTCAAAACAATCCTTAGAATAGATGCAATTTGAAAATTTAGGGTTAGGTTTCCGCCGAAACCATCTCGGACCCACTGAGTTGAAAAACTCGGTCTCACCGATTCGGCTAACGCCATTGCACTAGTAACTCTCGGTCCAACCGAGAATTGCTAATCGGTGTGACCGATTTTGAAACTTTGTGAAACCCTAGCAGTCTCGGTGCCACCGAACTGGTCTGACCGAGTTCACTAGTTTAGGTTCCAAAACTGCTTCGGTATCACCGAGTTTGAGAATCGGTTGATCCGATATGCTTTCTGTGGAAAACTAAAACTAAGTTTTTGAATCATTCTTTTGCAAAAATCTCTGCATTTTGTGATGCTCATCCATTCTATCTCATCTATAACTGTTCACAGGGTCAGCAGTCAGTGTTTCCAGCATGTCAGACCAAAGTGACAGTCAGAACAGGGAAGAAGAGCAGATTCACATGAGTGAGGGCACTAGTCCCTCAAGTTCTTCAGATGATGGCAGCAGAAGCACTCCTAGCAATCTGCCTAAAGCAGCCACAAGAGCCAGAAGGAAGAGAACCTCAGACTCTGAGGATGAGGACTATGTGGCAGCTTAAGATGAGGCTACTTCCAAGAAGGTAGTGCTCAAAAAGGAGTATGGCTCAGCAAAGACCACAAAGCCTGGACTCAATAGGAAGGTTCCTGCCAAGATGACACCTATGCTGAAGGTCAGAGGATCAACACAAGTACCTGAAAAGCCTGATCCCAAAGAGGCACCTGCAAGAAGGATTACCACTTCCAAACCCAAGAAGGTCCCACTAGAGAAACCATGAAGTTTGCTATTGAGTCAGAAGATGAAGCTGCTGGTCAAGATAAGAAGAAAAAGAGAGTCAGAACCACTAGTGCCAAAGTTCTTGGCAACCCCTCTATGAGGAGAGACTCTGAGGAAGAGGAAGAAGAGGTTGCTGCACCAGCACCCAAGGCACAAAAGCTGATGGGTGATGCTATAAGGTTAGGGGCTACAACATCAAAGCCCAAGGAAGCACCCAAAGTTGCCTCCAAGGCAAAGAGTGCACCAAAGAGGAATACCAGGAATATACCAGCTACTGAGAAGAACAAGGCCCCAGTGCCTGAAGTTGCTGCTGAGGAAGATGATGAAGGACAAGTCCTGAGGAAGCTCAAACCCAAGATTCCAGACCACAATGATGCTCATCCTGTGGCTGAGAACATGAATATCAGGAGAGACTCAGGGTTGAGGCTATGGAGGATGACAAATCCATATGCCACCAGGAGAAGGACTGCTGTTGATTACAGGTTCCACACAAAGGAACAACAGGACTTCTATGAGACAATCTTGTTGGACAAGAAGCCCATAGTGTGTGATATGAGGTGGGTCGACTGGACCTACATGAAGGAGAATGAAGAACACTATCCTGGAGTGTATGACGGCTTCAATGCATGTGGAGTTGCAGATTTTGTTGGGCAGAAGCTCACCAACTGGAATGATGAGCTCATTATGCAATTCTACTCCACAACACATTTCTATCGAGATGTAGGATAGTTTGGATGTCTGAAGGTACAAGGTACCAGTCGACCATTGAGGAATGGGCCAATCTGATCAATGCCCCAAAGGAGAGTGAAGATGACTTGGATGTCTATGCCAAGAAGAAGATGGATCACAATTCTATGTCACATATGTACAAGGAGATCCCAGACAAAGCTCTTGAGACTTTCAAGTTTGGGTCAGTCCATTTTCTTCTGTCAGGGCTGCCAACGATTAACTGGATCCTAAGGCACACTCTTTTTCCCAAGTCAGGTGACCACAACATGATCAGAGGGCATTCTTCGCACACGAACACGTCACCGTGTACCTCCAATGCCGAGGGTGATGCACCGCAGCTCACGTCGAAGGAGACCCGTCCGAAAGCGCGGTACGCAAGCAATCCGGCGGACGCTTTTGAGCACCCGAAAACCCACGCGCCCGGGAGGGACCCCGTCTGGACGCGCGGCGGCTATGGGCTGCCCTAGGTCGGTTCGCCCACCCTTAGAGCCTCGAGGATCGCTACCCTTCAACGAAGAACGAACGAAGAACGAGAGAGAAAGAACAAGGGAGAGATGTAAAACTAGGGTAAAAAGTAGATTGATTGTTCGATTGTGTGTTGTTATTCAATCGGCCGTTCCGCCCTTACGTATATAAGAGGCGGCTGGACTTCCCGTGCAAGAAAAATGCTTGGATTCACGTCCAAAACCCTAGTCAAATTCGGATTGGTCTTGTCCGAACTTTCCAAAACTGTTCGGTTTAAACTGGCTGCACCTTGCGGGTCTTTTTTGTGGCGGTAAACAATCTCGGATGGAAACGAGTCCAAAAGCAATCTTGACCGTTTCGATGATACAAACAACTTTCATGTTGAACGTTTTTTAATAAGAGGTCATCTTGAGGGTCAAATAGCTCACGCAAAAGATCTCTTTACTCGCGCTACCAATCAGACATGGCGTCTGGTGGGGCGCGCCATATTTCACCTCGTGAGAGGGCTGCACTCCGATTGCTCTAACTTTTGCATACAAACTCGGATTTGGACGATTTTTATATCAAAATCAATCGTTTCGACAAGACGAAGACAATCCGTGTAGATCGATTTTCCATTTGAGGTCGTCTTGGGGGATTAATCGGCCAAACTGTACTCTGAATATAAGATCTTAGTACTTTGAGCATAGTTTCGGCCTTCGAGATGAAATCGGACGGCGATGACCCAAACTTCAAAGATGTTCATATCAACAATACGGAACTCTTTCATGAAGACCACTTCTTCATTTGAGGCCATCTTAAATAAGTTATTGACCATGCCAAAATCTAGTGTCAACACATGCCCCCCTGTTTTTCGGTAAAACTTGCGTGCCGAAAAATAATTTGCAATGTATTTGTTCTAAGGACGATGTCAACACTTCATCGGCCATTTATTTTTCTCAGGACGATAATTATGTATCGGCCATGTTTATGCTAAGGGCGATAGTTATATATCGGCCATTGATTTGAACTTCTTGTTCACATCATACCTTGTAACCGATTACCACCAATCGGCTTTAAAAAGATGGGAATGAACCCGTTCCTTGTAGCACTAAGGAAATCAAACTCCGAGAGGTCACGCCCTGTTAAGAAAGTTACATCGGGATGATTCCAATCCACCGATGCATCAGCCAAAGCAACACAAGCCGAATTATCCGCGTGAATGATTTCTACCTCATCATCGATCCATTGTATTAAAAATTGATGCATGGTAGATGGCACACATTGGTTAGCATGAACCCAATCGCGACCTAATGTAACATTATAGTTACCTTGCACCTCGGCGATGAAGAATGTGGTGGCCAAAGTTTTGCTTCCCACGGTGAGTTCCATGCACATCACACCTTTGGCCTCTGTCTTTTCTTTACCCTCGAATCCAGTAAGTACCATATTGGTCTTCATCAATGCATCATCATCTAATCCCAACTTTTTGAAGACCGAGTAGGGCATAAGATTTACCACAGCACCACCATCAACGAGCATCCTAGCAACCGGCAATCCGTTAATATGACCTTTGAGGTACAATGGCTTCAAGTGTTTCACCGGTTCTCTTGGCTTATCGAAAATAGCATTCTTAGGACCAAACTTCAGCTGGGCTACCTCCCCTTATTCAACTATAGCACGAAACTCGGCAGGTAAGTAATATACCATATTAATATCCATACCTTCCCGAACCGGCAAAGATTCATAATCCACCATCTCATCTTCATCTCCCAATGTGTATATTGGGCTTAAAGATTCCTCAATTGAAGGGGATGTTTCAGGTAGTGCGGACGATGTAATAGGGGTCGCATCATCCTCTTTTGGTGGTGAAGGTGTTGCTGCAGCTAATGTAGAAGCATCTGTGTTTTGTTTTTGTTTAGGCCTCCACACTTGTTTTGTGAGTGCTATGGGCTGAATTTCACTAAACAATTCGTCCCTTTGCCTCTCCTCTTTGTGTTCTACCTTCTCGTGGTTCCTCATGCGTTGTAACCTCCTTTTCATGGTCTTAGTTAAACCGGGAGGACACCACTTAGGTTGAGTATATTTGGGATCCCTTGGTTTGGCCTTGCTTGTGCTCGCCTCATGATCATCAACCATGGAACCGTGCTGAACAATAACAATATCACCATTAGAAGTAGCCAGATTACCAACAATCGGCCTTTTGATCTCCTTTTGCTTGTCGCATTCTAAAATTTCCGCATTAGGTGACTTAATACGCCACACTTTTTTATTGGCCTTACTTGGAGAATTTTTTCTTGGCCGATTAGCACCATAACTCAAACGGCCTTGGGTGGGATAATAAAGCCTCTCGCGAGCAGGCCTTCTAGGTGTTGTCCACCCCATATGGAAAGCATAAGGAGCCATTAGGGGCTGCCCCCATCCTCCATTGAAGTCTCTTATGTAATATGGTGCATAGGAGGGTTGTGACATCCATGGTGTCGGTGCCCATGACCCATATGGCCTTGCATAGCATCGAAACTCTTGCTCCGGAAGCGATCTTGAACGCTTCGAATGTGATGGCTGATTAGAGCTAGAACCGGCCGCTTGACTTGCATATTTGGATAGCAGCATATCAAAAGTTGGCTTGATTCGCTTGTGCTTAGCTTCACTCTTTCCCCACTTGCCAACTTCTGAATTCTTGGGCTTGATAAATTTAACATGAGTATCTTCTTGTAGTTGTGGTTGCCCCCCGAGTACGGGATTTTTTATGGTGATCTTCAATACTTCCTTACCATCGGGTTGCTTATCAAACACAACCTCTCTTCTCAAGACTTTGTCGCCCTCCTTGCCTTTCCTGGGTTCACCAATAACAACATTATCTTTATTAGCAGATTCGGCTATGCTAGGCCGAATTAACATTTTCTTTCCCTCCAAGTCCATGGTGTTCATCGGAAAGGGCTGTTTATCAACTTGCATCTCAGCAAAATTCAATCGTCCATCATTAATGGACGATTGTATCTGTCGGTGAAAAACATTGCAATCGTTAGTAGCATGAGAAAATGAATTATGGTATTTGCAATAAGCACGCCATTTCATCTCATCAAACGGCGGTATGGTGTGTGATATTCTAATCATCTTATCCTGCAAGAGAGCATCAAATATCTTATCACACTTAGATATATCAAATGTAAACCTCATCTCCTCATCACGATTCTTACGAATCGGCTTAAGAGCATTGCATGTATAGGGTTTGGCCTTTGAGGACCAAACAAACTCAGTAGTATAAACATCAACCTCATCATCCGAGTTATCATCATTGTGTTCAACCATATGCATTCTAGGATGATCGGTTGTAGACCTATGAATCTCTTTACTTCAACTCTCTTGAGCCAAAGCTTTTTGTAATACTTGATTAATGTTCAAAAAATCATAACTTTCTAGCCTCTCTTTAATGTGAGTTTTCAAACCATTAAGAACAAGATCTGCTAAGTCTCTCTCAGTTATCACTAAGCTATAACATCGGTTTTTTATGTCTCTAAATCTCTTGACATAATCGGTGAACGATTCATCATGTTTTTGCCTAACCGATGTAAGATGTGACAACTTTAGCTCATTATTGCCGCTATAAAAGTGATCATGAAACTTTTGCTCTAATTGCAACCATAAGAGAATTGAGCCATGTGGTAAAGCAGCAAATCATGAAAATGCGGTGCCAGTAAAAGATAAGGGAAATAAACGTACTTTCAACTCTTCTATGGAACCTGCTTCACCCAACTGTGCTAGATACTAACTCACATGCTCCCAAGTTGTTTTCGTACCCTCACCACTACGTTTAACAAAATCAAGAACCTTATAACCTTGAGGGTAAGAAATTGCATCGAAGTGTTCAGGATAAGGCTTTTGATACACACGACTCTTTACTTTCGGCTCGTTTCCGAAAGTTTCTATAAACATCTTATGCAAATCCTCCCTTAATTTAGCTAAAATTGGATCCGAGGTAGATGAAGATGTTTGTGGCAATGACATAGGAGCAACCTGAGTGCTAGCTATTGGTGCAACTTGTGGGATGGGCGCCGAACCATAATTCGGCGGAAGACCAAACATGCTTACGCCTATGGGTGGTGTGACAAAGTGATTCGGCGTTGACGCCGAATTAGGCACACTCATAATAGGATTAGGGTATGTAAGTGTAGTCACAAGCTGGTTGGTTTGACTAGGGTAAAAATTCAATGGCATACTATATTGTTGTTGTATAGGAGGTGTCGATGAAATAGGTAAAGTTGGACTAGCATTTTGAGATACACCAACATCACCACTAGATGATGGAGGCATATTTTTCTGAGCATTAGCACTAGCCACAAAAGAATTGTATGCCATCACATTACCCTTACTAACAAGACTTTCAATCACACCCACTTTCTCTGGAGAAAAAACTTTACTCACGGTGATTTCATCTTGTTCGTCAATAAGAGGAGGGAAATTGAAGTTTCCAATCGGAGTGATATTGCCTTGACGGTCCTTCTTGAAACTTGAAAGAAACGCCTCCAAATCCTCCTCCTCGCGCTTCTTATTGAGCGCCTCAAAAGCCTATTCACGTTGCTTCTTGCGCGCTTCGTAGGCTGGGCAATGTTCATCCGATAGTTCATCAAGACCGGGCTTAATGATGTTATCGGCGCTAACTTCTGAGGGCTTGGGGAGATCCGACATGGTTGATGATGATTCTTGATCTTTCCTCCCCAGCGGAGTCGCCAAAAAGTGTGTTCGCACACGAACACGTCACCGTGTACCTCCAACACCGAGGGTGATGCACCACAGCTCATGTCGAAGGAGACCCGTCCGGAAGCGCGCTACGCAAACAATCCGGCGGGTGCTTTTCAGGACCCGAAACCCCACGCGCCCGGGAGGGACCCCGTCTGGACGCGCGGCGGCTATGGGCTGCCCTAGGCCGGTTCGCCCGTCCCTAGAGCCTCGAGGATCGCTGCCCTTCAACGAAGAACGGACAAAGAACGAGAGAAAAAGAACAAGGGAGAGATGTAAAACTAGGGTAAAAAGTAGATTAATTGTTCGATTGTGTGTTGTTATTCAATCGGCCGTCACCCCTTAGGTATATAAGAGGCAGCTGGACTTCCCTTGCAAGGAAAAGGCTTGGATTCACGTCCAAAACCCTAGTCAAATTCGGATTGGTCTTGTCCGAACTTTCCAAAACTGTTCGGTTTAAACTGGCTGCACCTTGCGGGTCTTTTTTGTGGTGGTAAACAATCTCGGATGGAAACGAGCCCAAAAGCAATCTTGGCCATTTCAACGATACGAACAACTTTCATGTTGAACGTTTTTTGATCAAAGGTCATCTTGAGGGTCAAATAGCTTGCGCAAAAGATCTCTTTACTTGCGCTACCAATCAGACATGGCGTCTGGTGGGGCGCGCCATATTTCGCCTCGTGACAGGGCTGCACTCCGATTGCTCTGAATATAAGATCTTAGTACTTTGAGCATAGTTTCGGCCTTCGAGATGAAATCGGACGGTGATGACCCAAACTTCAAAGATGTTCATATCAACAATACGGAACTCTTTCATGCAGATCACTTCTTCATTTGAGGCCATCTTAAATAAGTTATTGACCATGCCAAAATCTGGTGTCAACACATGCCCCCCTGTTTTTGGGTAAAACTTGCGTGCCGAAAAATAATTTGCAATGTATTTGTTCCAAGTCAGGTGACCACAACATGATCAAAGGGCATTGTTCACACACAAACACGTCACCGTGTACCTCCAACGCCGAGGGTGATGCACCGCAGCTCACGTCGAAGGAGACCTGTCCGGAAGCGTAGTACGCAAGCAATCTGGCGGACGCTTTTGAGCACCCGAAACCCCACGCGCCCGGGAGGGACCCCGTCTGGATGCGCGGCGGCTATGGGCTGCCCTAGGTCGGTTCGCGCGCCCTTAGAGCCTCGAGGATCGCTGCCCTTCAACGAAGAACGAACGAAGAACGAGAGAGAAAGAACAAGGGAGAGATGTAAAACTAGGGTAAAAAGTAGATTGATTGTTCGATTGTATGTTGTTATTCAATCGGCCGTCACCCCTTAGGTATATAAGAGGCGGCTGGACTTCCCGTGCAAGGAAAAGGCTTGGATTCACGTCCAAAACCCTAGTCAAATTCGGATTGGTCTTGTCCGAACTTTCCAAAACTGTTCGGCTTAAACTGGCTGCACCTTGCGGGTCTTTTTTGTGGTGGTAAACAATCTCGGATGGAAACGAGTCCAAAAGCAATCTTTACCGTTTCAATGATACGAACAACTTTCATGTTGAATGTTTTTTAATCAGAGGTCATCTTGAGGGTCAAATAGCTCGCTCAAAAGATCTCTTTACTCGCGCTACCAATCAGACATGGCGTCTGGTGGGGCGCGCCATATTTCACCTCGTGAGAGGGCTGCACCCCGATTGCTCTAATTTTTGCATACGAACTCGGATTTGGACGATTTTTATATCAAAATCAATTGTTTCGACGAGACGAAGACAATCCGTGCAGATCATGTTTCCATTTGAGGTCGTCTTGGGGGCTTAATCGGCCAAACTATACTCTGAACATAAGATCTTAGTACTTTGAGCATAGTTTCGGCCTTTGAGATGAAATCGGACGGCGATGACCCAAACTTCAAAGATGTTCATATCAACAATAGGGAACTCTTTCATGAAGATCACTTCTTCATTTGAGGCCATCTTAAATAAGTTATTGACCATGCCAAAATCTGGTGTCAACAGGCATGCAATAAACTTGCTACATATATTTGATGTGCCACAGAAATTCAAGGTCATGAGCCTTATGGTTGAGACTATCAAGAGAACTGCAGCAGATCAAAAGAGGAGTTGTGTATATGCCCCACAAATTCAGGAGTTGATTAACTCAAAGATGGGCACAGGAAAATATCTGTTGGATAAGGAACACTTTGCTCTCTATCCAGACTTTGACGATAATCAAGTTGTAATGAATGAGAATGAACCATCATCAGTACAAGCTCAAAAGAAGAAGGAGAAAGCAAAGAGAGAGAAGGCTGCCAAGATGCCAACTCAAGAGGAGGCATCTGAGTACTTTTTGAAGAACAAGCAGGACCAGCTTAGTTACTTGATAGCATCAACACTGAGGATTGAGAAGGGGTTAGCCACCCTAACTCAAAACCAGTAGAGCCTGCAAATAATCATGGAACAAAAATTCTATGATCTAGATGTCAAAGTAACTGAGATTCAGTCAGTTGTGGAGCAGCTTCAGGAAGACATGCAGGAGAGGAAGGGCAGGACAACTACTGATGCATTTGCCAGAGTACCTCGAGCTCAGAGATCAGCTGCAGTGCCAGTGACAGACACCAGAGCCACTTCATCTGCACCAGCTACAGCTCCTACAGCTCCAGTGCAACCAGCTTCAGCACCTACACCTGCAGCTCCAACTACATCAACTGATGCTTTCGTCCTTAGCGTTCTATCTACACCACCACTTGAAGACCAAGCCTGAGAGTCGATCTAGTACTATGCATTTTCTATGAACTTTTTGGTAACTTGTTGCCAAAGAGGGAGAAAAATGTATAGATCATAGGCTTTGAGAGAGAGTGTTGCTTTTGTTCTCTCTTGCTTTTGTGGTTGAACTTTATTTGCTTGCTTGAGATACTACGTTATTGCTTGTGTGAGACATTGATGATCATGTGTTTGATCATAAGCTACACTTATGCCTGTTTGATGATATTATCTTACTTATCCTTAAATGATCATTCACTTTGCTTGGTGATGAGTGCATGTATTCAATCTTTATTATTTTGAGCGCTCCACCAAGATGTATGTGACATGGAAGAGTAACCCATGAGCCTAATTCCTTGTGCATTTGTAGTCCAAAGCAAATCTTAAACTATGCACAAATTTAGGGGGAGCTCTTGCTTATCACATACTTCTCAAAGCGACGATGTTTTTCAATCTTATTATCATTTGTCGAAGCTTTGATCTATATGTTGTCATCAATTACCAAAAAGGGGGAGATTGAAAGTGCAACTATCCCTAGGTGGTTTTGGTAATTCATAACAACATATAGCTCATTGAGCTAATGCTATTCCAAGACTATTATTTAAGGAAAGCTCAATGAATGGCATGGCATGGATGATGAAAGTGGATCCCTCAAAATATTAAGGACAAAGGATTTGCTCAAGCTCAAAAGTTCAAGACTCTATATTTTACATTTTAGTGATCCAAGATCACATTGAGTCTATAGGAAAAGCCAATACTATCAAGAAGGGATGAGGTGTTGCTTAATGAGTTTCTTGCTCCACGGTGCTTAGTGATATGCTCCAAAACCCTCAACTACTTTCCCACTTCCACACATATGACCTAAACCTAAAGTCAAACTTGGCCACATCGATTCTTTCTATCCGGCGCCACCGAGTTCAACTATCATAGCCACTGCGACAAACCCTAGGCAAATCGGTCTCACCGATAGGGATCTCGGTCTCACCGAGATGGGATTGTAATCTCTCTGTTCCCTTCGTAACGTTTCGGTCTAACCGAAGTGAGCGATCGGTCCCACCGAGATTGCAATGTAAACTCTCTGTTTCCCTTTCATAACATTTCGATTTCACCAAAAAGAGCGAATCGGTCCCACCGAGTTTACCTGACCAACTCTCTAGTTAGCTAATTACCAAATTCGGTCTTACCGAGTTTGTGTAATCGCTCTCACCGAGATTGCATTATGCCCTAACCCTAACCATATTGGTCCTATCGAGTTGCATGTCGGTCCCACTAAAAATCTTAACGATCACTAGATTTGATGAATCGGTCCGACCGAGTTTATCAATTTGGTCCCACCGAGTTTGGCAAGTTGTGTGTAACGATTAGATTTTGTGTGGAGGCTATATATACCCCTCCACCTCCTCTTCATTCATGGACAGAGCCATCAGAACAAACCTACACTTCCAACTTACCATTTCTGAGAGAGAACCACCTACTCATGTGTTGAGGCCAAGATATTCCATTCCTACCAAATGAATCTTGATCTCTAGCCTTCCCCAAGTTGCTTTCCACTCAAATCTTCTTTCCACCAGATCCAAATCCTATGAGAGAGAGTTGAGTGTTGGGGAGACTATCATTTGAAGCACAAGAGCAAGGAGTTCATCATCAACGCACCATTTGTTACTTCTTGGAGAGTGGTGTCTCCTAGATTGGCTAGGTGTCACTTGGGAGCCTCCGACAAGATTGTGGAGTTGAACCAAGGAGTTTGTAAGGGCAAGGAGATAGCCTACTTCGTGAAGATCTACCGCTAGTGAGGCAAGTCCTTCATGGGCGACGACCATGGTGGGATAGACAAGGTTGCTTCTTCATGGACCCTTCATGGGTGGAGCCCTCCGTGGACTCGCGCAACCGTTACCCTTCGTGGGTTGAAGTCTCCATCAACGTGGATGTACGATAGCACCACCTATCGGAACCATAACAAAAACATCCGTGTCTCCAATTGTGTCTGAATCCTCCTAAACCCTTCCCTTTACATTCTTGCAAGTTGCATGCTTTAATTTCCGCTGCTCATATACTCTTTGCATGCTTGCTTGATTTGTGTGAAGATTGCTTGACTCGTGCTAAATAGCTAAAATCTGCCAAAGTCTAAAATTGGGAAAAGGTTAAGTTTTTAATTGGTCAAGTAGTCTAATCACCCCCCCCCCCTCTAGACATACTTCAAGGTCCTAGAGCAGCAAAAGCCAGGCAATCAGACTATGCGGCTTTATCACACTCACTTTGCCATAGGAGTTTGATAATAAGATTGTAGGCGCAGCCCCTGGTATTGTTCGGCTATCCGAACTCGGGTGTTGTAGACACCTGACCAGGTGAAAACCATTCCTTCATATGACACGGAAAAAATCGCAAGAGATTTGTACCGAGTCACCGAATAGCCGACCAGCTCTCGCCGCATTATGACAGTCAGTTTTCAGCTTTCTCTATTGGGGTGTTTATCCGGCCAACCAGAAACACAATCGCACTAGTGCTCCCTTTACTTCCTTAGACGAATAATCGGAACGTAAGGTAGTAACCACAGGAGCCAGGCAACCCAACTATTGACCCAAGACATGATTCGGAGCTGATGCATATAATGCTAGATTCGGGACGCCGAATTGCACTTGTGAAAGTGTTCGAACTTTATGGTAAATTTAATAAATGTACGCGGCTGAATGGAGCCCCTGGTGATTTAGGTCAAGCTGAGGTGTACATGACAATCGGATGATAAAGAAGAAGAAAATATAGAATAAGGAATAAGCCAGTGCCAAATCATTTGGGTGAAAAACTGTTTCCATTATAGTCTGATTGATATGTCAAAACGTATTTGTACAGGTAATGCTATAAGCATGGAGGCTATTTTACATGCCGGGCGAAAGGGAAAGCCGTGTACAGTTATTTAAGAATAAGGGGGAGGTGATCTTGAAAGATCCTTTAGGTACTCTGTCGTATATCTGTGCTACTTTTCACCTTGGTGTGTAATCCTTTGAGAGGATTAATGAATAAGTTTTCATAAGGGGCCGGAAAAAGGGCCCTTGACACCATAAAAAGGGTGATGTGGGTTGTAAAAAACCTGAAAAGAAAAAATGAAGTTATGAGAAAAATAGAAGGGGGGTCCGGATACGGTTTAGCCGTATTGTGGACCTCATCCTCGATATGCCTCCATCGTCGCCCATGGTATTTTTAGTGCGTAGCGATGAGCGCGCGGCACATACGCCACTGCTTTGTTTGGGCAAAGACAGAGGCCGGATTGCTAATCGAGCTCCTGACGGGCTGGAATATCATTCTGCGGGGTAGTCCAACCTCGTTTGATAGGGTCTGGTGGCTTGACTGCCGATGTGGAGTTCGGCTTGATAAGGCCGACCTGCACCTCCGCTGCAAGGGCCACGGTGTGTTCCTCCGTACGGAGGGAGTGATCCATGTTTCCATGAACTGCTATAACATCGCGTGATCCTGGCATTTTGAGTTTTAGATAAGCATAATGCGGGACCGCTTTGAAGCAGGAAAACGCAGTTCGTCCGAGCAGTGCGTGATAGCCACTACGGAAAGGGACGATGTCGAAGATCAAGTCTTCGCTTTGGAAGTTGTCCGGCGAACCGAATATGACCTCCAATGTGATTGAGCCCGTGCAACAGGCCTCTACACCAAGTATTACTCCTTTAAAGGTAGTTTTGGTTGGTTTGATTCTTGGGACTGTGTCCTGATAGAGCAAATTAAGACTGCTGTCACCGTCCATGAGGACTCTCGTGAGGTGGAATCCATCGATAATTGGGTCGAGGGCCAATGCGGCTGAACCTCCATGACGGATTGGTCGGATGGTCCCTGCGATTGAAGGTGATCGGGCATGCTGACCATGGGTTGAATTTTGGGGCGACTGGTTCTATCACATAGACGTACCTTAACGCGCGCTTGCGCTCCCTTTTGGGGATGTGAGTAGCGTATATCATGTTCACCGTCTTGACCTCGGGGGAAATTTCTTCTGTCCCCCTGTGTTCGATGGGCGAGGATCCTCATCGTCATCCTTGCTGGGCGACCCTTTCCCCGTGTGCTCGGTGTTTAACTTGCTGGCCTTTTTGAAGACTAGCAGGCTTGTCAGGGGTGCCGTGAATCTGGCAGGGTCGATCGAGTATTCGGTCCAGGCTAGATGAGCCATCCTTGTTTCTATTGGATGGCCTCTTCCATTGACCGAGATTGGATCCACTGAATCCGACGTTGACCGCCGTGTCTTCGGCCTTTTCAGTGTTGCTCCGACGCTTGTTTTTATTGCGTCGGGGCCTGCTATTTCTGTTCTTTGCTTCGGAAGTGCCAGGATCGTTGGTACTGTTGCTGCTACGGGCTAGCTAGCTGTCTTCGCCTGCGCAAAAGCGGGTCATGTGTGATGTGAGGGCTACCATGGACTTCGGATTTTCTTGGCCGAGGTGTCGGGAAAGCCATTTGTCGCGGATGCTGTGTTTGAAGGCTGCTAGAGCCTCGGCGTCTAGACAGTCGACAATTTGGTTCTTTTTTAATAGGAACCGGGTCCAGAATTTTCTGGCTGACTCTCCGGGCTGCTGGACTATGTGACTGAGGTCATCGGTGTCCAGAGGTCGGATATAAGTGCCCTGGAAGCTGTCTTTAAAGGCATCCTCCAGGTCTTCCTAGCTTACAATAGAGTTTTCTAGGAGGCTGCTTAACCAGTGCCAAGCTGGCCCCTTATGTTTGAGGGGGAGGTATTTGATGGCATGTAGATAGTCACTATGAGCCATGTGAATGTGGAGAAAGAAATCTGCATTTCATACTGCAGGATCTGTTGTGCCATCGTATGACTCGATGTTCATGGGTTTGAACCTTCTGGGAACTGGTGCTCCATTACCAAATCGGTGAAGCATAGGGGGTGCATGGTGCCTCTATATCCGGCCACGTCACGATGCAATTCGGATGGTGTCCGTATGCGGTTTTCGGCCCGGGTGAGGTTGTGTTTGTCGCGCTAGGCTTGATGGCCGTCTTCTCGCGCTCGGGCCCGCCCCCTTGATCCGTATATTGATATCATCTGACCGGCTCTATTATCCAAGTCCTGTCGTAGGTTGTAGGTGTATCCTGCAGCTGTTGTCTCTCTACCTTTACGGCGGGGTGGTGCAGGCAGGTGTTCGGCTTGAGTTGTCGCTCTGTCCCGGCCATGTGGAGGTCGGCCAGGTCCTTCAGTAGTGTTATGCCTGGGAGGTATAGGCTCTGGGGCCTTGTCGTCGAATTGGGGCAGCAGTTTGCGCTTTGGGTAACTCTTGGTTGGGCGTTCGAGGCCGTATTCCTTGGCTGCCAGGACATCAGTCCATCTGTAATTTAGTAGATCTTGATCAGCTTGAAGCTGCTGCTGCTTCTTTTTCAGGCTTCTTGCCGTGGCTATCAGCCGGCGCTTAAAGCACTCTTGTTCGAAGGGTTCCTCTAGCACGATGAATTCTTCATCGCCGAGGCTCTCGTGTTCTTCGGAGATCAGCAGGTAGTTACTATCTTCTGAGCCCTCGTCCTCAAGGGGGTCGTCGAGGTTTACATGACCCTCCTCCCAATCATCACGTTTGGATGTTGGTTCGATAGGGGCTTCTTGGTCTTTGGCGTTATCTGGAATATTGTTGTCTCTGGTGCTAGTATGGCTGTCTTTTCGTCAACGCGGTTTAGAGTGGCGCCACTGACGATGACGCTTTAGTGGTGCCACAGGGGAATTATTCTCGACTGGGTCCTTCCCACCTTCGCCGTCATCCTCTTTGGGTGTGTCCAACATATACACGTCATATGTGGAAGTAGTCGTCCAGCATCCAGTAAGCGGCGGGTTCTGGCTTTGCTCTTCTCCGACATCGTCGTCCATGCCGTCGATGTCCTCGGAAGCGTAATCGACCATGTCGGTTAGGTCCTCGACAGTGGCTATGAAGTGGGTGGTGGGTGGGACGTAAAATCCCTCGCTCTCAGCCCCTAGTGCGGGATGGGCATAGTTCGGCGGCGATCCTTCTGTAATGGCGAGAGATCGCATTAAGTCCAGAGCCTCGTTTAAGAGTGGAGTCTGGACAGGGAAGCGAGAATCCGTGGAGCAGGGCGGGACATGAGTTCCCTGGCCGAGCTCGAATAACACATACCTTGAGAGTTCGGAGCTGGTGCATGGAGGTGAGTCCGGCTTGATGAGGATAGAGGGAGCCAGGAGTGATTCCGTGCTGGCCGGTGAAATGACCCCCTACGTATCTGCGGTGTTGAGATCTATGGCTGCAAAGAGTCCGGCGGGCTCTAAACTCCCGTCTTTGGACTCGTCGAGGAGTTCTGATCTGAGGACAAAGATGTGGTTGAGGCCACAAACCCTTGGAAGATCAAGTCTCCCTGGATATCAGTGACGTAGTTCAGGTTTCCGAAACTGATCTGATGACCAGGGGCATAGCTGTCGATCTGCTCCAGATTGCCAATCGAATTGGCACGCAGTGCGAGGCCACCAAATACGAAGATTTGGCGGGGGATAAAAGTCTCCCTCAGGGTGGAAATGTTGTGGATGGTTGATGGAGCCATCGAGCCTTCTGTTGACGAGACAGTGGAACTCTCAATGAAAGCACCAATGTTGGTGTCAAAACCAGCAGATCTCTGATAGGGGGTCCCGAACTATGTGTCTAAGGATCGAAGGTAACAAGGAGGCAGGGGACACGATGTTTTCCCAGGTTCGGGCCCTCTTAATGGAGGTAATACCCTACTTCCTGCTTGATTGACTATGATGAGTATAGGGGTTACAAGAGTTGATCAACTTCGAGATCGTAATGGCTAAACCCTAGATATCTAGCTTGTATGATTGTGATCTTACCTATGGACTAAGCCCTTCGGTTTATATAGGCACCGGAGGGATCTAGAGCTGTACAGAGTCGGTTTACAGAGAAAGGAAGGTACATGATCGAACGCTAAGCTTGCCATCCACGCAAAGGAGAGTCCCATCCGGACGCGGGGGAGGTCCTTCTACCTTGTATCTTCACAGCTCATCAGTCCAGCCCACGTCACATAGGCCGATGATACGTCTCCAACGTATCTATAATTTCTGATTGTTCCATGCTATTATATTACCCGTATTGGATGTTTATGGGCTTTACTTTACACTTTTATATCATTTTTGGGACTAACCTACTAACCGGAGGCCCAACCCGTATTGCTGTTTTTTGCCTATTTCAATGTTTTGAAGAAAAGGAATACCAAACGGAGTCCAAATAGAATGAAACCTTCGGGAGCGTGATTTTTGGAACAAATGTGATCCAGAGGACTTGGAGTGCAAGTCAAGAAGCAATCGAGGAAGCCACGAGGGTGGAGGGCGCGCCCCCCTACTAGGCGCGCCCCCCTATCTCGTGGGCCCCTCGGGCGTCCACCGACCTACTTCTTCCTCCTATATATACCCACGTACCCCGAGAACATCAGAGAGGACCACGAAAAACTATTTCCACCACCGTAACCTTCTGTATCCGCGAGATCCCATCTTGGAGCCTTCGCCGGCGCTCCATCGGAGGGGGAATCAACCATGGAGGGCTTCTACATCAACACCATAGCCTCTTCCATGAGTTGTGAGTAGTTTACCACAGACCTTCGGGTCCATAGTTATTAGCTAGATGGCTTATTCTCTCTCTTTGAATCTCAATACCATGTTCTCCCCCTCTCTTGTGGAGATCTATTCAATGTAACTCTTTTTGCGGTGTGTTTGTCGAGATCTGATGAATTGTGGGTTTATGATCAAGTTTATCTATGAGAAATATTTGAATCTCCTCTGAATTCTTTTATGTGTGATTAAGTTATCTTTGCAAGTCTCTTCGAATTATTAGTTTGGTTTGGCCTACTAGATTGATGTTTCTTGCAATGGGAGAAGTGCTTAGCTTTGGGTTCAATCTTGCAGTGTCCTTTCCCAGTGACAACAGGGGCGGCAAGGCACGTATTGTATTGTTGCTATCAAGGATAAAAAGATGGGTTTTATATCATGTTGCATGAGTTTATCCCTCTACGTCATCTCATCTTTCTTAATGTGTTACTCTGTTCTTATGAACTTAATACTCTAGATGCATGCTGGATAGCGGTCGATGTGTGGAGTAATAGTAGTAGATGCAGGAAGGAGTCGGTCTACTTGTCACGGACGTGATGCCTATATACATGATCATGCCTAGATAATCTCATAATTATTCGCTTTTCTATCAATTGCTCGACAGTAATTTGTTCACCCACCGTAATACTTATGCTATCTTGAGAGAAGCCACTAGTGAAACCTATGGCCCTCGGGTCTATCTTTTATTATATAAGCTTTCAATCTACTTTTATTTGCATCTTTACTTTTCCAATCTATATTATAAAATACCAAAAATATATTTATCTTATCATATTATCTCTATCAGACTCACTTTCGCAAGTGACCATGAAGGGATTGACAACCCCTTTATTGCGTTGGTTGCGAGTTCTTGTTTGTTTGTGTAGGTGCGTGGGACTTTTGAGGAGCCTCCTACTGGATTGATACCTTGGTTCTCAAAAACTGATGGAAATACTTACTCTACTATTGTTGCATCACCCTTTCCTCTTCAAGGAAAACCAACGCAAGCTCAAGACGTAGCAAGAAGGATTTCTGGCGCCGTTGCCGGGGAGGTCTTTGCTGAAGTCAAGACATACCAAGTACCCATCACAAACTCATCTCCCTCGCATTTACATTATTTCACCCTTGCCGTTTTATTCGCACTCTCTTTCCCAATCTCCTCTCTCTTTGGTTTGTATTTTTGTTTGCTTGTGTGTTGGATTACTTGTCGTGATGGCGCAAGATAATACCAAATTGTGTGATTACTCCAATACCAATAATAATGATTTCCTTAGTACTCCGATTGCTCCTCTTAATGATGTTGAGTCTTGTGCAATCAATACTGCTTTGCTGAATCTTGTTATGAAAGATCAATTCTTCGGCCTTCCTAGTGAAGATGCCGCTACCCATCTAAACAATTTTGTTGATTTGTGTGAGATGCAAAAGAAGAAATATACGGATAATGAGATTGTTAAATTGAAGTTATTTCCGTTTTCACTTAGAGATCGTGCTAAAGTTTGGTTTTCGTCTTTGCCAAAGAATAGTATTGATTCATGGAACAAGTGCAAAGATGCTTTTATCTCTAAGTATTTTCCTCCCGATAAGATCACCACTCTTAGGAACGATATTATGAATTTTAAACAACTTGATCATGAGCATGTTGCCCAATCTTGGGAAAGAATGAAATTGATGATTCGCAATTGCCCTACTCATGGTTTGAACTTATGAACGATCATACAAAATTTTTATGCTGGCTTGAATTTTGCTTCTAGAAATCTTTTAGATTCGGCCGCGGGAGGCACGTTTATGGAAATCACCTTAGGAGAAGCTACAAAAATCCTTGATAATATTATGGTTAATTATTCTCAATGGCACACCGAAAGATCTACTAGTAAAAAAGTGCATGTTATAGAAGAAATTAATGTTTTGAGTGGAAAGATGGATGAACTTATGAAATTGTTTGCTACTAAGAGTGCTCCTATTGATCCCAATGATATGCCCTTGTCTACTTTGATTGAGAATAATAATGAATCTATGGATGTGAATTTTGTTGGTAGGAATAATTTTGGAAACAAGGCTTATAGAGGAAACTTTAATCCTAGACTGTTCCCTAGTAATTCCTCCAATAATTACGGAAATTCGTACAATAATTCTTATGGTAATTTTAATAAGATTCCCTCTGATTTTGAGAATAGTGTTAAAGAATTTATGATCTCTCGAAAGAATTTTAATGCCTTGCTTGAAGAAAAATTGCTCAAAGTTGATGATTTGGCTAGGAACGTTGATAGACTCTCGCTTGATGTTGGTTCTTTGAAACTTAGATATACTCCTCCTAAGCATGATATCAATGGGTCTCTCAAAGCTATGAGAATTTCCATTGACGGGTGCAAAGAAAGAACCACTAGATTGCATGCTAAGAAAGATTGCTTTGTAAAGGCGTGTTCTTCTAGTTTCCATGAAAATAATGATGAAGATCTTAAAGTTATTGATGTGTCCCCTATTAGATATTTGTTTTGCAATATGAATCTTAATAATGATGGGACTGGAGATGAGTCAACTTTAGTTAAAAGGCGTCCCAATGATTCAGAGTTTTTAGATCTTGATGCTAAAATTGGTAAAAGTGGGATTGGAGAGCTCAAGACTTTAAATAGCATTGAACCCACTATCTTGGATTTTAAGGAATTTAATTATTATATTTGTTCTTTAGAAGATTGTATTTCCTTGTTGCAATCCGTTGTGAATTCTCCTCATGCTTATAGTCAAAATAAAGCTTTTACCAAACATATTGTTGATGCCTTGATGCAATCTTATGATGAAAGACTTAATTTGGAAGTTTCTATACCTAGAAAACTTTATGATGAGTGGGAACCTACTATAAAGATTAAAATTAAAGATCATGAGTGTTATGCTTTATGTGATTTGAGTGCTAGTGTTTCCACGATTCCGAAAACTTTATGTGATATTCTAGGTTTCCATGATCTTGATGATTGCTCTTTAAATTTGTACCTTGTGGATTCCACCATTAAAAACTAATGGGAAGGATCAATGATGTTCTCATTGTTGCAAATAGAATTTTTGTGCCCGTAGATTTTATCGTTCTTGATATAGATTGCAATCTTTCTTGCCCTATTATTCTTGGTAGACCTTTCCTTAGAACGATTGGTGCGATTCTTGATATGAAGGAAGGGAATATTAGATTACAATTTCCATTAAGGAAAGGCATTGTCACGCCCAATATGCGATACTATCCTAAAGAGACTCGAAGGTCCCACCAAGGATAGAACCGCATATTGAAACGCTTTTGCAAGGTGGATATCATTACATCAACATTACATAATAGATGGGGATACATACATAAGGCATACAATGCCACACGAATACAACAATATATCATACACAATATCAACATCCGACTACGGATGAAACACAAACAGAAGCTCAAACGACATCCACCCTGCTAGCCCAGGCTGCCGACCTGGAACCTATCCCCTGATCGAAGAAGCAGAAGAAGAACTCCAAAACAAGGAAACATCGCTCTCGCGTCATGATCTTCGCAAAACCTGTACCTGCAACTTTTGTTGTAGTAATCTGTGAGCCACGAGGACTCAGCAATCCCATTACCATGGGTATCAAGACTAGCAAAGCTTAATGGGTAAGGAAGGGGTAAAGTGGTGAGGTTGCAGCAGCGACTAAGCATATATGGTGGCTAACATACACAAATAAGAGCGAGAGGAGAAGCAAAGGAACGGTCGTCAACTAGTAATGATCAAGAGGTGATCCTGAACTCCTACTT
Source organism: Triticum dicoccoides (assembly GCF_002162155.2). Classification (NCBI taxonomy): domain Eukaryota; kingdom Viridiplantae; phylum Streptophyta; class Magnoliopsida; order Poales; family Poaceae; genus Triticum; species Triticum dicoccoides. The sequence continues at coordinate 104,355,081 of NC_041387.1, read as the reverse complement.
ACGTCAAACAAAACCCAGAAACCGTGTTCACTTCCCGGACTCCGCCGAGAAGAGACCATCACGGCTACACACACGGTTGATGCGTTTTAATTCGGATCTGGTGTCAAGTTATCTACAACCGGACATTAACAAATTCCCATCTGCCCATAACCGCGGGCACGGCTTTCGGAAGTTTAAACCCTGCAGGGGTGTCCCAACTTAGCCCATGATAAGCTCTTGCGATCAACGAAGGATATACCTTCTCCCAGGAAGACCCGATCAGACTCGGAATCCCGGTTTACAAGACATTTCGACAATGGTAAAACAAGACCAGCAAAGCCGCCCAATGTGCTGACAAATCCCGATAGGAGTCGCACGTACCTCATTCTCAGGGCACACCGGATGAGACTAGCTACGAGTAAAACCAACCCTCAAGTTGCCCCGAGGTGGCCCCGCAGGCAGCTCAGTTCGGACCAACACTTAGACAAGCACTGGCCCGGGGGGGGCTAAAATAAAGATGACCCTCGGGCTCCGGAAACCCAAGGGAAAAAGGGCTAGGTGAGGCAAATGGTAAAACCAAGGTTGGGCCTTGCTGGAGGAGTTTTATTCAAAGCGAACTGTCAAGGGGGTCCCATAAATCACCCAACCGCGTAAGGAACGCAAAATCCGGGAACATAACACCGGTATGACGGAAACTAGGGCAGCAAGAGTGGAACAAAACACCAGGCATAAGGCCGAGTCTTCCACCCTTTACCAAGTATATAGATGCATTAATAATATAAGAGATATTGTGATATCCCAACCAAAATCCTGTCCACCATGGAGCAATCTTGACCTTCACCTGCAACTAGCAATGCTATAAGAGGGCTGAGCAAAGCGGTAACATGGCCAAACAACGGTTTGCTAGGAAGGGTGTCAAAGGTTAGAGGTTCGTGGCAATTTGGGAGGCTTGAAGAGCAAAAGATAGGTAACGCAGCATAGCGATAGAATGAAGCAACTAGCATAGCAATGATAGTAGTGAGATCCAGGGTAGCGGTCATCTTGCCTGAAATCCCGCAAGGAAGAAGAGCGAGTCCATGAAGAAGACGAATGGGATCAGTCGAACGAACCCTCACAATCGCAACATTACCGGAACTAAGAAGCAACACCGGAAAGAAACAAACAACATGGTAAATGCACAAGCATAATCATGGCATGATGTACAAACAAGTATAATGCATGACCGGTTTAATGAGGCATGGTATGGCATGGCAAAGGCAAAATGCAACAAACAATACTACAAGTTGAGTGGAGCTCAATATGCAACAAGTTGCATATTGACGAAACACCACATTGACATACTTAGTTTAATCTCGTTTAAGCTACCAAGCAATATTAAATGTTGTTCAACATGGCAAGAGGTGAAGCATAATTAAACTACACATTTTAGGCAATTTAAATGAGGCCGAAAACATCAAACAACAATTCCGGAAAATCCTCATGTGCATATTATGAATTTGGTACTGTTCTGCCCTAAACCATATTTTAAGGTTGTTAAACAGGAAAATAAAGTGGACCATGTTAAACTACGCATTTTTCCACCCCATTTACATGTAAAGTTTATTAAATTTGGAGCTATGGTTATTTAGTTATGAAATAAATCATTTTAACATGGCATTTGAGAAAATTTAATCAAACATCATTTTAGACAATTTAAACATGGATGAAAGTGGCATATTATGAAAGTGCATGAAAAACTAAGCAAGTTACATACATGACATGTTTAAATCCGATGCACGGTTATTTAGTTATTAGCAGTTTAAAACAGGGGCATTTCTGTAATAAGCATGTCCAGGATTTAATGACAAAATCACAGCACAGGAAAAAAACAAGTCACGGGCCGAATTAGAGCTACAGGCCAAAACAGGACATGGGCGCTGGGGGCGGCCTCACTATGGGCCTGGCCCAGTCGGTGTTGGCGGCTGAGAGGGTGCGGGCAGGCCGCGGAGGAGGCTGGGCCCTCCTGGCGCTGGCTGGGCCTTGCTGGAGCGCGATGCGGCTGGGCCTGATGCCTGCTGCGATTGCGAGCCTGGAGCTGACGTGGCTCGGTCAACGCTAGCGGGCGCGGGATGAGCGACCTACTCGTTGCTGCTCGATGCAGCCCGCGGCGACGGAGATGGAAGCAGGGGCGCGATGCAAGGGCAGAGACCAGCAGGCGCGGCGTAGGAGGTCTCTGGCGAGGCGGACGACGCGGATCCGGCGGGGACAGGCTGGAACTGGCCGGATCCAGCAGTGGGGTGACGAACGGGCGGTGGCCATGGCGGTTGAGGTCAAGGTTGACTCATTCGGTCCCTGCGAGAAGAAGCAGAGGAAGAGAGAGATGAGATGATGGGGAGGGAAACAGAGGGAAGAAGGACAAGGGAGAGGGCGAGGGAGTCCTGGCCTGGTCGTTCTTGCCGACGGCGGGGTCGCCGGAGGGCACGACCTACGGGTTGGTCGCCGGCTCAGGCAGAAGAGCGCGCGGCTCGCGTGAGGGTTGCGGGCACGGGCCGACTCGGCCTCGGGAATCAGAGGAAGCGCACAGGGAGGAGTGCTCGGGCAGGAGGCGAGGAGGACCATCGTGGGGATCGTGATGGCTGGGATGGATTGGTCTGGTGGGGAAAACAAGGTGGAGCTCGGGTTGTGGTGGTTGGTGGGATGGGGATCCCGAGAGAGTGGCGGCGGGGAAGAGGATTGGATGGGAAAGATCCTAGTTTTTAGGGTTAGGTTGTTTAAGTAGCTAGGTGGACTAGCTTAGGGGCAAATGGACCCTCCGATTAAAATCGAACGGTCGAGAAAAATATAGGTAGGGAGTCCAAATAAGAAAAATGGAGATGTTTTTCAGGATGTTTGGGGATGATTCGGATCCAACGGTAACGACAGAGCAGGTCGGGTTCGGGACAACTTTCGGGCGCGCACACGAGGGGGGTCTGTGGTTGTGCAGAGAGGTTAGGTGGTTTGACAAGAGGGAAACGCAAACACGGTTGGTCTCAGAACGGTCAACGAAAGCAAGGGGGGACACGGCAACTGCGAGCAGAAACGGGTTTTATGAAAACATATGGATGCGATGCACATGATGCTATGATGAAATGCATGACATGAAACAAAAAGCAAAAGGAAAGACAAAAACCCAACCATGGAGGAAATGACATATCGCATCTCCGGAAAAGGCAAGAGTTGGAGTTACGAATATGGAAAGTTGTATCCGGGGCGTTACAACACTCCACCACTACGAGAGGATCTCGTCCCGAGATCTAGGAGGCACCGGAGAAAAATGGAAGAGGAAGAGAAGAGGTAAAACTAAGTTGCTTCTTTGATAAACGAGTGAAACCAATGAACCTTGAGAGGTTGAAAAGTTGAAAGAAGAACACAACAGAGTTGAACGAAATTGGAAACAATCCGTTAGAAAAGAGGAACAAGGAACATTGCGAGAACTTGAAGGTTGCAAAGACATGAATCAAGAGTTTAATTGACAAGATAGAATTCGAAACTACTCCGGTTAAAACAAGATGAGAGTGGAAGAATTCGGGCAGCACTGTGGTAGAAAAAAGAAGAAAACTTGATAAGCTGAAAAGATATTGAAAAGATGATACAACACTCCGGTTGGACATGGAAGGAATATAATTTGAACTTGGCAAAATGAAAGCACTTGGATGAGACTCCGTTTAAAAGAGGAATGATAGACACAACAGTCCGGTTAAGTGGATAGGCATGGAAAAGAACATGATCTTGACAAAACAAGATGATGAGTGAAAAGAGCAACATCAGAATTCCTCTGGAAGAAAGAATAGAAGATAGATCATTGGAATAACAGAATGGAGAAGAAAATGCCAACTTCTGACACAAATGAGCTTGGAAAGCATCCTTGCAAGGAAGGATTGAATGGAGTTGTTGGAAAACCAATCACGAAAAGAATAAGCTTGTAGTGGGCTTATGGAAAACATCTCAAGACTATGAGGTGACAACCGACCACTAAAGGAAACAATTGATTGCTTTAGATCGACGAAGAGATGAACACTTCTTCCACAAAGATGATAAAGAGATAACTTGGATCATTGATAAGCACCACAAATAGCAACATTCCCAATGGAAGGCTTTAGGTGAAATATGACACAAGATAACTCCAATGGAGGGATTGATGGATTTAAAATACCTCATTCTTGAGAACATGTGAATCAAGAAACACAAACTCAAAATTATCAAGAATGACATAACACCACCTCAAATAATAAGGTAGAAAGAATTGCACTTCGGAATGAAAGAAGAAGAATACTTGAACTCCTCAAAACAAAACATGTGTTGAGCACCATGTTTATTTTGAAGTATGGCTTGATGAATCATAACTTCGAGAGAAATCTTGAAGAACAATTGAAGAATGAAAAGAATCCTTGACGAACCATCATGTAGAGCTTCCATGAAGAACTCAAGTAATAAAAGGATGATAGAAAGAAAGAGAGGTTGAAAACACAAGGTGAAACCTTGCGATGATTTAGATGAAGCTTCGTGATGAGATAAAGCGGAAAACTTGGAACTCTGGAAGAAAAATGAACAACAAGAAACCAAGAATTTATTCCTCCTGAACAAACTCCGAAGGAAAGGATTAATCACTTGGATGAAACAAGAATAAGAATTATGTTATGCGTATACTTCACCAATTTAAATTGATGACAAGCAACGGATTTGGCATACTACTTATTCTTCTTGAGGGATTGAAAAGAGATATAGCACCAACTTGAAGAAGTTATTGATGGGACCACCGTTGGGATTGGAAACAACGAATATTTGATATGATAACGAAGGAAGTGAAATCTTGAACGAACCACCATAAGAATTGAAAATGAAAGTAGCAAAGGCACAATTCACCAGAAAAAATGAAGATACTTGAGGGGATTTAGATACAAGTGAACGAAGAGATCATGAGCTGATTGGAGGATATTTGAACGATGCACCGGTAAGATTTTGAGAAGAGGGCTGAAAGCTGGAATGAATAATTATGAGGTGATGGGCTCCAGAGAATCAAACTGAAAAGACTCCTGAATTGCTCCGGATGGATGAAAAAAAATTCTCACAATCGAAAACAGTTATGAGAGGATGGCATCAAGCTAGAACCATGAATCTTGAAGAGAATGGAGCAAGATTTAAGAGAAACTCTTCTTCGGTCTTCAAATGTTGAGAATGATGGTGAGAACCACCATGAATTGTTGAGACACTCCGGGAGAATGCAAAACAAAGAGGTTGAGCCAACAATGAAATAATTTGAAATCGACCTTGGAGAAGGCATATGACTGATGAAAATTCATTCTTACGTCAAACTTCGAAAGACTTTGGGAGTGGCTCCGGGAAAATTAGAAGAGTCAGGTAAGATCCTGGGAAAAGACCTGTGGGTTAGGGCCCACTCAAAAGGAAACGCCGTTGAACGATTGATTGAAAAGGGGGGATTGCACTGGTTGAATTAAATGACTTGAATGAGATAATAATCTCGAAATATCTTGAACGGATTGAGAATGGAAACACAAGTCTTGTGAGATATCTTCAGCACTCCAGAACAAATGAATAGGAAGAAGTGAATGATTAAGAGGTGCATCGGCACGAGAAAGCATTAGAAACGAGGAAAGGAATATGATGAATATTGAAAGCTTTAATTGGATCCACCGAAGAAGAAACAACAATGAAGGATGATGAACTTGAAACTGTTGAGCGTCTTCATGGGAAATCACCGGATAAGAACATTGAAAGAAAAGAATGAAGAGACTTCCCAGAAATAAAAGGATACATGATTAAGAAATCTGAGTCCTTGAAGAAAAAGGGTGGGAGGGCGGGAAAACAAAGGCAACTTGGGGCAGATGGAATGGATACCGTTGAAGAAAACTTAAAATTGATCTAGCAGATGTTGAAAATGATCGGATCCACTTGAAGAGAAGCACACCGGTTGGAAAGGAGTTGACATGACAACCTCAGTGATCAAGAAGGATTAGTACTCCCATAGAAATACGAGAACACCGCTTGAAAGGTATGGATTCAACATTTGACTTCGAAGCAACTCGAATACCACAAATAAAAAAACAAAGGATTTGGCTTGCAGAATAAGCCGGAACAAATACATATGATAGAGATTTAACCAATCCCATATCATGCATCTGTCGGAAAGATATTCTAGGAGCTACTAGAATTCCCACCTATAAAACTCCCGAAACTTTCTGGTTATGCAATCTGGTGTTGGGGATACAGGGGAAGCAATATATCTCACCCAAACTAACAATCCCTACATCCAGCTGTATCCATCCGTCAACACATAACCAAGAAAACTCCGGAAATCATGTACCTCAACCTTCGAAAAGCATCCGTTATACGAGTTATGGCAATACTCCCGAACTCCCCAGTACTGGGTGGCGTCGAGGTTATCTCACCAACAACTGCATAAAAGAGATTTTCGATGTCGGCAAAACTTAGGTATTCCAGAACTGCAACGATAAAATTGTGACGACAACACCTCGGAGCTCAACTCCCTGGGTCAATGCCACATAATAGACAGGAGGCACCAAGAACAATGTTCTCGTCACAAAACCATCAGAACGATTCCAAGATACCCGCGTGATCCTAAAAAAAATTAGTGAAATTTGAGGAGAGGAAAGACAAAACATCTACGTCAGGAGACCTCACCAGAGCGACGAAGGGGCTGGGGAGTAAAAAGAATCCTACTCTCCGATATATATAATCCTAAGACTCAAAATAGTTTTTTTTTCTAGACTCAACAACGGCCAACAATCAAGGGGGCTCCTATGGTCGGTCGAGGCTCTGATTACCAACTTGTCACGCCCAATATGCGATACTATCCTAAAGAGACTCGAAGGTCCCACCAAGGATAGAACCACATATTGAAACGCTTTTGCAAGGTGGATATCATTACATCAACATTACATAATATATGGGGATACATACATAAGGCATACAATGCCACACGAATACAACAATATATCATACACAATATCAACATCCGACTACGGATGAAACACAAACAGAAGCTCAAACGACATCCACCCTGCTAGCCCAGGCTGCCGACCTGGAACCTATCCCCTGATCGAAGAAGCAGAAGAAGAACTCCAAAACAAGCAAACATCGCTCTCGCGTCATGATCTTCGCAAAACATGTACCTGCAACTGTTGTTGTAGTAATCTGTGAGCCACGAGGACTCAGCAATCCCATTACCATGGGTATCAAGACTAGCAAAGCTTAATGGGTAAGGAAGGGGTAAAGTGGTGAGGTTGCAGCAGCGACTAAGCATATATGGTGGCTAACATACGCAAATAAGAGCGAGAGGAGAAGCAAAGGAACGGTCGTCAACTAGCAATGATCAAGAGGTGATCCTGAACTCCTACTTACGTCAAACATAACCCAAAAACCGTGTTCACTTCCCGGACTCCGCCGAGAAGAGACCATCACGGCTACACACATGGTTGATGTGTTTTAATTCGGATCTGGTGTCAAGTTATCTACAACCGGACATTAACAAATTCCCATCTGCCCATAACCGCGGGCACGGCTTTCGAAAGTTTAAACCCTACAGGGGTGTCCCAACTTAGCCCATGATAAGCTCTCGCGATCAATGAAGGATATACCTTCTCCTAGGAAGACCCGATCAGACTCGAAATCCCAGTTTACAAGACATCTCGACAATGATAAAACAAGACCAGCAAAGCCGCCCGATGTGCCGACAAATCCTGATAGGAGTCGCACGTACCTCGTTCTCAGGGCACACCGGATGAGACTAGCTACGAGTAAAACCAACCCTCAAGTTGCCCCGAGGTGGCCCCGCAGGCAGCTCAGTTCGGACCAACACTTAGACAAGCACTGGCCCGGGGGGGCTAAAATAAAGATGACCCTCGGGCTCCGGAAACCCAAGGGAAAAAGGAGCTAGGTGAGGCAAATGGTAAAACCAAGGTTGGGCCTTGCTGGAGGAGTTTTATTCAAAGCGAACTGTCAAGGGGGTCCCATAAATCACCCAACCGCGTAAGTAACACAAAATTCGGGAACATAACACCGGTATGACGGAAACTAGGGCGGCAAGAGTGGAACAAAACACCAGGCATAAGGCTGAGTCTTCCACCCTTTACCAAGTATATAGATGCATTAATAATATAAGAGATATTGTGATATCCCAACCAAAATCCTGTCCACCATGGAGCAATCTTCAACTTCACCTGCAACTAGCAATGTTATAAGAGGGCTGAGCAAAGCGGTAACATGGCCAAACAACGGTTTGCTAGGAAGGGTGTCAAAGTTAGAGGTTCATGGCAATTTGGGAGGCTTGAAGAGCAAAAGATAGGTAATGCAGCATAGCAATAGAACGAAGCAACTAGCATAGCAATGATAGTAGTGAGATCCAGGGTAGCGGTCATCTTGCCTGAAATCCCTCAAGGAAGAAGAACGAGTCCATGAAGAATACGAACGGGAGCAGTCGAACGAACCCTCACAATCGCAACATTACCGGAACTAAGAAGCAACACCGGAAAGAAACAAACAACATGGTAAATGCACAAGCATAATCATGGAATGATGCACAAACAAGTATGATGCATGACCGGTTTAATGAGGCATGGTATGGCATGGCAAAGGCAAAATGCAATAAACAATACTACAAGTTGAGTGGAGCTCAATATGCAACGAGTTGCATATTGATGAAACACCACATTGACATACTTAGTTTAATCTCGTTTAAGCTACCAAGCAATATTAAATGCTGTTAAACATGGCAAGAGGTGAAGCATAATTAAACTACACATTTTAGGCAATTTAAATGAGGCCGGAAACATCAAACAACAATTCCGGAAAATCCTCATGTGCATATTATGAATTTGATACTGTTCTGCCCTAAACCATATTTTAAGGTTGTTAAACAGGAAAATAAAGTGGACCATGTTAAACTACGCATTTTTCCACCCCATTTACATATAAAGTTTATTAAATTTGGAGCTACGGTTATTTAGTTATGAAATAAATCATTTTAACATGGCATTTGAGCAAATTTAATCAAACATCATTTTAGACAATTTAAACATGGATGAAATTGGCATATTATGAAAGTGCATGAAAAACTGAGCAAGTTACATATATGACATGTTTAAATCCGATGCACGGTTATTTAGTTATTAGCAGTTTAAAACAGGGGCATTTCTGTAATAAGCATGTCCAGGATTTAATGACAAAATCACAGCACAGGAAAAAAACAAGTCACGGCCCGAATTAGAGCTACAGGCCGAAACAGGACATGGGCGCTGGGGGCGGCCTCACCATGGGCCTGGCCCAGTCGGTGTTGGCGGCTGAGGGGGTGTGGGCAGGCCGCGGAGGAGGCTGGGCCCTCTTGGCGCTGGCTGGGCCTTGCTGGAGCGTGATGCGGCTGGGCCTGATGCCTGCTGCGATTGCGAGCCTGGAGCTGACGTGGCTCGGTCAACACTAGCGGGCGCGGGATGAGCGACCTGCTCGTTGCTGGTCGATGCAGCCGGCGGCGACGGAGATGGAAGCAGGGCAGAGACCAGCAAGCGCGGCGTAGGAGGTCTCTGGCGAGGCGGACGACGCGGATCCGGCGGGGACAGGCTGGAACTGGCCGAATCCAGCAGCGGGGTGACGAACAGGCGGTGGCCATGGCGGTTGAGGTCAAGGTTGACTCATTCGGTCCCTGTGAGAAGAAGCAGAGGAAGAGAGAGATGAGATGATGGGGAGGGAAACAGAGGGAAGAAGGACAAGGGAGAGGGCGAGGGAGTCCTGGCCTGGTCGTTCTTGCCGACGGCGGGGTCGCCGGAGGGCACGACCTACGGGTTGGTCGCTGGCTCAGGCAGAAGAGCTCGCGGCTCGCGTGAGGGTTACGGGCACGGGCCGACTCGGCCTCGGGAATCAGAGGAAGCGCACAGGGAGGAGCGCTCGGGCAGGAGGCGAGGAGGACCTTCGTGGGGATCGTGATGGCTGGGATGGATTGGTCTGGTGGGGAAAACAAGGTGGAGCTCGGGCTGTGGTGGTTGGTGGGATGGGGATCCCGAGAGAGTGGCGGCGGGGAAGAGGATTGGATGGGACAGATCCTAGTTTTTAGGGTTAGGTTGTTTAAGTAGCTAGGTGGACTAGCTTAGGGGCAAAATGGACCCTCCGATTAAAATCGAACGGTCGAGAAAAATATAGGTAGGGAGTCCAAATAAGAAAAATGGAGATGTTTTTCGGGATGTTTGGGGATGATTCGGATCCAACGGTAACGACAGAGCGGGTAAGGTTCGGGACAACTTTCGGGCGCGCACACGAGGGGGGGTCTGTGGTTGTGCAGAGAGGTTAGGTGGTTTGACAAGAGGGAAACGCAAACACGGTTGGTCTCGGAACGGTCAACGGAAGCAAGGGGGACACGGCAACTACGAGCAAAAACGGGTTTTATGAAAACATATGGATGCGATGCACATGATGCTATGATGAAATGCATGACATGAAACAAAAAGCAAAACGAAAGACAAAAACCCAACCACGGAGGAAATGACATATTGCATCTCCGGAAAAGGCAAGAGTTGGAGTTACGAATATGGAAAGTTGTATCCGGGGTGTTACAGGCATGGAGCACTTTCCAAGAAAGAAAGTTAAATTACCTTATGAATCTATCATGCGAGCTACTTATGAATTGAGTGCCAAAGATGGCACCACTTAGATCTATCCTCGCTTTTATGCCTAGCTAGGGGCGTTAAACGATAGCGCTAGTTGGGAGGAAACCCAATTTTATTTGTGTTTTTTGTTTTTGTTTCTGTTTAGTAATAAAATTTTCTTCTACCTTATGTTTAGATGTGTTTAATTTAGTGTTTGTGCCAAGTAGAACCTATAGGATAACCTATGGCGTTAGTTAATTTGATTCTGCTGAAAAACAGAAACTTTGTGCGCACGATAATAATTTTAGTAATTCACAAAAATGTGATTTTGCGTTGATTCTTTTTGCTGTAGATCAATAGACAAATTTAAAAGGACTTACTATTTTGGTAGGAGTTTTAGAGTTTCAGAAGTATTCGAGAGTTACATATTGCTATAGACTGTTCTGTTTTTGACAGATTCTGTTTTTCGTGTGTTGTTTGCTTATTTTGATGCATCTATGGATACTATTAAGTGGTATGAACCATAAAGAACTTGAAATACAGTAGGTTTAACACCAATATAAATAAAGAATGAGTACAATACAATACCTTATGTGGTGGTTTTTCTTTCTTTCACTAACGGAGCTTATGAGATTTCCTGTTGAGTTTTGTGTTGTGAAGTTTTCAAGTTTTGGGTAAAGATTTGATGGACTATGGAATAAGGAGTGGCAAGAGCCTAAGCTTGAGGATGCCCAAGGAACCCCAAGATATTCAAGAATATTCAAAAGCCTAAGCTTGGGGATGCCCCGGAAGGCATCCCCTCTTTCGTCTTCGTTTATCGGTAACTTTACTTGGAGCTATATTTTTATTCGCCACATGATATGTGTTTTGCTTGGAGCATCTTGTATGATATTAGTCTTTGATTTTTAGTTTTCCACAATCATCCTTTCTGTACACACCTTTTGGGAGAAGCCCAGTTGATTGTAATTTATTAGAATACTCTATGTGCTTCACTTATATCTTTTGAGCTAGATAGTTTTTGCTCTAGTGCTTCACTTATATCTTTTAGAGCACGGCGGTGGCTTAATTTTATAAAAATTGTTATTCTCTCATGATTCACTTATATTATTTTGAGAGTCTCTTAGAACAGCATGGTATTTTCTATGGTTATAAAATTGGTCCTAGAATGGTGGACATCCAAGTTGGGTATAATAAAAACTATCATAGGAAGTGAATTGGATGCTATGATCAATTTGATACTTGATAATTGTTTTGAGACATGGAGGTAGTGATATTAGAGTCATGATAGTTGGGAGATAATGAATTTAAAGAATGCCTGTGTTGAAGTTAGCAAGTCCCGTAGCATGCACGTATGGTTAAAGTTGTGTAACAAATTTGAAACATGAAGTGTACCTGGCTTGTGCATCCTTATGAGTGGCGGTCGGGGACGAGCAATGGTCTTTTCCTACCAATTTATCCCCCTAGGAGCATGCACGTAGTGCTTAGTTTTTGATGACTTGTACATTTTTGCAATAAGTATATGAGTTCTTTTGACTAATGTTGAGTCCATGGATTATATGCACTCTCACCCTTCCATCATTGCTAGCCTCTTCGGTACCGTGCATTGCCCTTTCTCACCTTGAGAGTTGGTGCAAAATTCGCCGGTGCATCCAAACCCCGTGATAAGATACGCTCTATCACACATAAACCTCATTATATCTTCCTCAAAACAGCCACCATACCTACCTATTATGGCATTTCCATAGCCATTCCGAGATATATTGCCATCGTTCCGTTTATCATCATGACACACATTACCATTGTCATATTGCCTTGCATGATCATGTAGTTGACATCGTATTTGTGGCAAAGCCACCATGCATAAAATTTCATACATGTCACTCTTGATTCATTGCCCATCCCGGTACACCACCAGAGGCATTCATATAGAGTCATATCTTGTTCTAGTTTTGAGTTGTAATTCATGAGTTGTAAATAAATAGAAGTGTGATGATCATCATTATTAGAGCATTGTCCCCAAATAAAAAAAGAAAGGCCAAATAAAAAAAGAAAGGCCAAAAAAAAGAGAAAGGCCAAATAAAAAAAGGCCCAAAAAAAGAAAATAAAAAAGGGGGCAATGTTACTATCTTTTTTTCCACACTTGTGCTTCAAAGTAGCACCATGTTCTTCATATAGCGAGTCTCATATGTTGTCACTTTCATATACTACTGGGATTTTTTCATTATAGAATTTGGCTTGTATATTCCTACGATGGGCTTCCTCAAAATGCCCTAGGTCTTCGTGAGCAAGCAAGTTGGATGCACACCCACTAGTTTCTTTTGTTGAGCTTTCATACATTTATAGCTCTAGTGCATCCGTTGCATGGCAATCCCTACTCCTTATGTTGACATCAATTGATGGGCATCTCCATAGCCCGTTGATTATCCTCGTCAATGTGAGACTTTCTCCTTTTTTGTCTTCTCCACACAATCCCCATCATCATATTCTATTCCACCCATAGTGCTATATCCATGGCTCACGCTCATGTATTGCGTGAAAGTTGAAAAAGTTTGAGATTATTTAAGTACGAAAAAATTGCTTGGCTTGTCATCGGGGGTGTATAAGATGGGAGCATTTTTGTGTGACGAAAATGAAGCATAGCCTAACTATATGATTTTGTAGGGATGAACTTTCTTTAGCCATGATATTTTGAGAAGACATGATTGCTTTGATTAGTATGCTTGAAGTATTACTATTTCTTATGTCAATATGAACTTTTATTTTGAATCATTTGGATCTGAACATTCATGGCACGATAAAGAAAATTACATTGATAATTATGCTAGGTAGCATTCCACATCAAAAATTCTGTTTTTATCATTTACCTACTCGAGGACGAGCAGGAATTAAGCTTGGGGATGCTTGATACGTCTCCAACGTATGTATAATTTTTTATTGTTCCACGCTATTATATTACCCGTTTTGGATGTTTATGGGCTTTACTTTACACTTTTATATCATTTTTGGGACTAACCTACTAACTGGAGGCCCAGCCAGTATTGCTGTTTTTTTTGTCTATTTCAGTGTTTTGAAGAAAGGAATACCAAACGGAGTCCAAACGGAATGAAACCTTCGGGAGCGTGATTTTTGGAACAAACGTGATCCAGAGGACTTGGAGTGCAAGTCAAGAAGCAATCGAGGAAGCCACGAGGGTGGAGGGCGCGCCCCCCCTACTAGGCGTGCGCCCCTATCTCGTGGCCCCCTCGGACATCCATCGACCTACTTCTTCCTCCTATATATACCCACGTACCCCGAGAACATCAGAGAGGACCACGAAAAACTATTTCCACCACTGTAACCTTCTGTATCCGTGAGATCCCATCTTGGAGCCTTCGCCGGCGCTCCGCCGGAGGGGGAATCAACCACGGAGGGCTTCTACATCAACACCATAGCCTCTCCGATGAGTTGTGAGTAGTTTACCACAGACCTTCGGGTCCATAGTTATTAGCTAGATGGCTTCTTCTCTCTCTTTGAATCTCAATACCATGTTCTCCTTGATCTTCTTGGATATCTATTCGATGTAACTCTTTTTTGCGGTGTGTTTCCCGAGATCCGATGAATTGTTGGTTTATGATCAAGTTTATCTATGAGAAATATTTGAATCTCCTCTGAATTCTTTTATGTGTGATTAAGTTATCATTGCAAGTCTCTTCGAATTATCAGTTTGGTTTGGCCTACTAGATTGATCTTTCTTGCAATGGGAGAAGTGCTTAGCTTTGGGTTCAATCTTGCGGTGTGCTTTCCCAGTGAAAGCAGGGGCAGCAAAGCACGTATTGTATTGTTGCCATCGAGGATAAATAGATGGGGTTTATATCATATTGCATGAGTTTATCCCTCTACATCATGTCATCTTTCTTAATGCGTTACTATGTTCTTTTGAACTTAATACTCTAGATGCATGTTGGATAGCGTTTGATGTATGGAGTAATAGTAGTACATGCAGACAGGAGTTGGTCTACTTGTCCCATACGTGATGCCTATATACATTATCATGCCTAGATAATCTCATAATTATTCGCTTTTCTATCAATTGCTCGACAGTAATTTGTTCACCCACCGTAATACTTATGCTATCTTGAGAGAAGCCACTAGTGAAACCTATTGTCCCCGGGTCTATCTTTTATTATATAAGCTTTCAATCTACTTTTATTTGCATCTTTACTTTTCCAATCTATATTATAAAATACCAAAAATATATTTATCTTATCATATTATCTCTATCAGATCTCAGTTTCGTAAGTGGCTGTGAAGGGATTGACAACACCTTTATTGCGTTGGTTGCGAGTTCTTGTTTGTTTGTGTAGGTGCATGGGACTTTTGAGGAGCCTCCTACTGGATTGATACCTTGGTTCTTAAAAACTGAGGGAAATACTTACACTACTATTGCTGCATCACCCTTTCCTCTTCAAGGAAAACCAATGCAAGCTCAAGACGTAGCAGCCGACTCCTCGAGGACCCCATAGTCCAAGACTCCCTTAGCGGCGTCCCGTCGCGCGCGTGGGCTAGCAGGCCGGCCTGGCCTGCGAGTGCCGCGTGGCGG
This sequence comes from Triticum dicoccoides, assembly GCF_002162155.2. Taxonomy (NCBI): domain Eukaryota; kingdom Viridiplantae; phylum Streptophyta; class Magnoliopsida; order Poales; family Poaceae; genus Triticum; species Triticum dicoccoides. Next base: position 104,339,895 of record NC_041387.1, on the reverse strand, counting down.
GCGATGCCTCCTCGGCTCCCGCCTTGTCGATTCGAATTGCACCAAGCAGCTGCAGTTGCGGCCGGCTCCTAGCACCCGGCTCCTCCCAGCCGGACGGAGCATAAGGCGGAAGATATCTTGAAGGGGAAACTGCTGAGGCCCTTCGGCTGCAAGCCGTAGAACCTCACCAGCTTCGGGGACTACTGTCGGGGGGATGGACCCCCGGTAGCCTCATCTACAGTTAACGACATTTCAAGACATCGGGGCAAGCAGCGCCCCTCAGGCTGACAGGTCCCATGACCGGCTTCTAGAGCCGGCTGGTGCCACCCAGCCGGCCTCCAGAAGGCGGCGTGCTCCCAAAAGACGGTGCACCTCCAGAAGGCGGCGCGCTCTGGAAGACGGCACACTCCAGAAGGCGGCGAGGGTGCGGGCCGGCTCCTAGCGGGCGGCCCGTCCCCTCCCTCTGAGTCTGAGCCTGACCAAGCGACAAGCTGGGACATGGCTATAGTGTGCCATGCCTCCCCCAAATCCTGGACGCATAGCTACAGTGAGCGCTGCCAGGCGACCGCCGACCCGCCCGACACGTCACTGTAGCCATATGGCGCGCCCGACACGGCCTCCGTCAGCGCGGACGGTGCAACGGTGAAGAGCCGCCAATGGGGCCCGCAGGCAGCGGGCCCCACCTGTCGGCCGGTTCCTCGGCAGGCGGCAGGGCCCACCAGAGGCAGGCCCCAGCAGCCAGCGGAGAACCCGGCCTCCATAGACACTGACAGCCGGGACCTACCACCTAGCCAAATTACCATTGTACCCCTCGGGGGTTGGCCTATAAACCCCTCCAGGCCACACCCATGCAAAGGGTTCCACTCTTTGTTCCCACACCATTCCACACACCACAGCTAGGGGAGAAGAGAGCTAGCCTTGCCCTTCTTCCTCCTCTAGCCAAATAGCTATAGGAGCACCATTGTATACCTTGTGATATAGTGATCATGCGGGGACCCCACAGAGTAGGATTAGGGGTTTCATCTCTTAGGAGAGCCCTGAACCTGGGTACATCTCGTGTCTGTCGCGTCCGACCGAGCTTGTGCTCACCCCCGCTTCCAGGACCCGCCGACGTACTTCTAGCCCCATCCATGATTAGCCACCCCCTGGCATCTGCCGTGATATTACCATGACAGAGGGGATGTTGGATATATAATTAATGTGGGTGTATTAGCTATGTAATCCTATATAGAGAGGTATTGATTGATCGATGTGTACATGGGAAAGAGGGTGAGAACTCACTAGATATATAGATTGATCGGTTTGTGTGAAAAACTGGGAAAGACCTAGCTATATATACACACACATAGAGGAACATTGATTATTGCGCATGCACGTGAGAGATAAAAAATGCCCGGTATGATGAAGAGGGGGAGGTGTGTGTGTGCATGCATGGGAGACCGATCTGAAGAAAAAGATTGCATGTGTGCGGTGGATAATGCCGAGTGGTAGTGTGTGTGCATGCATGCATGAGAGAAAGTTAGTGGTACAATTATAAAGAGAAGACGACTGTGTGGGTGTAAAAGACTAGGTGATGTCATAATCAATGTAAAGTTGAATTCAAATATTTGAATAAGAGATCATGATGTTTGAAACCCATGCATGCATGAATATAACTGAGATATGCTTGGTGTGGTTTGGAAACGAGCATGCTATACTGTATACACATTGAACAAGGTCAGACTGATTTGAATTTGAGATACCGATGGCAGACATCGTTTGGCCACATTGCATCCGTGCATGGACACACTATTCTAATTGGAGATGATGGGTGGATTTCACATCACATATCTATATATATACCCATATATATTATATTTTATATTTTTATATAGTGTGCGAATAACTTTAACTTTGAAAGATGGTCGTTGGATGAAGCCAACCCGACGGTGCAGAGATGGCAAATTCGAGCACTACTGGCCATTGGATATCATCTACATTCCACCCGATTTTGCAACATGTACAATCTAGAAGACTCCATGGTTGAACTTAAGCATAATGCACAAACCTCAAAAAACAAGCACTTCTTCTTTATTATAAGATCTTCCATATCATAATTGCTCAAATGTTTTTCTACATTATTTGCCATTATTTGTTTTTACTTTACGCTTTACAACGCACAATTTCATGAATCTTAAAATAGATTAGCTTTCTTATAAAAACTAGATGATTTTGAATGAGATGAACTATAAGAATTAAACGAACATCTACATCATGCATATACGACTCAAAGCTTACATGCTATAATGTAGTATTTATTCATAATTTGGTTGCCAAATCTCATGCGTGCAATGCACATGTACCTCACTAGTCTAAATGGTGTTTGTGTGTGTGTTGTGCGTGTTAAACACATTGTACATAGTATCATACATGGTTTAGATTCCGAACATCTAGCTAGAGTAAATGTACTATGATTTGAATTCAAAATAAAATAGATAATATATTTGAATTTGAGATCGTATGTACATGTAGTTCGTATTTATATAGGAATTTACTACTCCTATATTCATATCATGTGTTGGGAAGATAATATTTAGATGGTTGTATGACTAACCCGAGTACAATCTCATTCAAACAGGGAAAATGTACTCAAATTTAGTCCATATGCTAGACAACACGAATTGTTATTTTATTGTTGAGGGAAGTGCAAATTGATTTGGTATTGTACATGTTATGTTTGTTGTCCCGATTTTTTTTAGTTTTTTGTTGTTGTGTTTGAATGCATTTCTAGTAATATTGTAAAACGGGACATTGCTCTCTCTAGTGATGAGGTGTGAATTGTCTTTTTTTTGTTGTACATGTTAAGCTTGTTCTCCCAAAATTTCAAGCCGCGCCTTGTTATGCCGAAATTTCAAGCTAGCATCTCTGTCTATCATGCTGCGAAACTCCTGCCTCTTCAACCCGCGTCTTGTTACCCCGAAATATTTAAGATATATCTTTCTCTTGTTGTGCTCTGAAAACTCCCTTCATCTCAACCCGCGCCTTGTTATCCCAAAATTACAACGCCTGCAAAAACTCCCACCTCCTGTGAAATCCCGACACGCGAAATGCCTGTGATACCCCTGAACCGAAAGAACCGCCTAGCTCAAATCGGTGGGGGTACTTTTGTAACTTACCCCACATTTCGGACAAGCGCGTCCCTAAGCCATGGTTCCCCCTTTCCATCCCATCCACTGACCCATTCGTACACCAAGGCTGCAAAAACCCGCGAAGCCCCACACCCTCCTCCCTCCGCCACCCAGCTGGAGCCTCTTCCCCGACGACGCCGTCCACAACAACTCCTCGATGTCCCTCATCCACCGTATCGGATGAGGACCCGTCATCGATCTCGTCATCCCACCGGTTCAGCCACTCCATCCTCCACCTCCAAGGAGCTGCCCCGATGTTCCCCTCGTCTTTTGCGCCACCTCCATTCCCACACTGCCATCTTCACCTGCACCACCGGAAGAGCAGAATCATCACCGTTTATTCAGATGAAGCTGAGGCCTAATAGGTGCCACCAAAGAGGTTGTACACTAATTGCCGCATTTTCTTCTTGATTCGATCTCACGGTGCCGCCGGCGCTCGGTCCCGAGCCGACATGGTGCGACTCCATCAACGACACCGTCGCCGGCCACTTCCTCCATGGCGTCCCTTCCTCGGCGGAGACGTCCACATCAGTAGGAGTTGCTGCTGCTTTGCCTCTCGCTCGCGCTGCTGCTCTACTCTTGCTCTCCGTCCCCTGGCTGGTGTGCTCTTGCCCTTGCTCTTGCTCTTGCTCTTGCTCACACTGCTTCTCTCACTATTGCTCTTGCTTGCGCTACTGCTCTCGCTCTTGCTCTTGCTTGCGTTGCTGCTCTATTCTTGCACACGCTGCTTTTGCTTTGCTCTTGCGCGCGTTACTGCTGCACGAGCAGCAAATCCTGCTCCCCCACGAGCCCCTATAGCTGCTACCTGAGATGCTGCAACACGACCAGCTGCCCTGTCTCTCGCACACGCTGCTGCTCCAGGCGCTATTGCTGCTACTGCTTTTCTGCTATTAGTGCATTCAGTTTCAACACTAAAATTTAGTTTCGACAACAAAATTCAGTTTCGACAGTTAAATTCAGTTTTGACAGTTAAATTAAGTTTCAACAGTTAAGTTCAGAGATGAGCGGCTGATGTATTTTACAACTAGCACTTTGTGGTTATGTATTTCACTTCATCTATTGGAGATGATATTAGAATTCCACTCAGGTTAACATCGTCTCTCTTGTCCTGCTTCAGCCTCGCCGTCGTACAATTCACCAGAGCTGCTCCAATGATGAAACCCTCCATCACAGCGGAGCAGTACCCCGGGCTCCATCTCCAGACGCCTAAGATCTTCTTCCCCTCCTCCGATAGCAAATCAGTCAGAGCATCATCACCGACCAACCCAATCATGCTGAGATCGACATGGCTTCGCCAAAGAGGTTGTACACTTGTTGCATCGCTTTT
>NC_041387.1:104332185-104335205 GCF_002162155.2 Triticum dicoccoides | reverse complement strand
TTCTGGCCGCCCGTCATTAGTATTTTTGCATAAAAGCCCCTGAAGTTTGTATGAATCGACCCGCGGTCCTCATGAAGTGAGCCCGACGAGCGATAAAAAAAACTCCAAATCACATCACCATCTCCAGCGCGCCGCTACCCCCTGCCGCGAGCCGACGGCCCCAGCCCCACCGCAGCGCGCCACCACTGCCTACCCCGTCGGGACTCCTACCCCTACCCCAACTGCCCTCCACGTCCGCGGCGTTCTACCGTCGGCGACACTCGGCGCCACGGCCGTTGCTGGCTCCCACACCCGCGGGCCTCTGTCTCCCCTGCCCCTGCCGCCCCGCTTGTCTAGCCGGCCGGCCCCGTCCATGGGGCGCAGGGGCTACCAGCACCCTCCCACGCCCGTGCGCGCCTCCTTCTGCCCTTCCACCATGGACGATGCTGCGTCCTGCAGCCTGCATGGATACGTCCTCCGCCCTGACTGACTTCTCTGAGCCTAATGCGATCCCGGTGGTGGCTGCGCCCTGCTCGGCCCGCCGTCCTGCCGTGGCGGGCGCCTGTCGTCGGAGCTCTGGTCGTTGGTTCCAGAGTCGGGCGGTTCCACACGGGGGGCGCCTATCCCTCTATGCCACCGATCACTTAATTCAGCTCTCTCGACTGGTGCATATAATATGCTTAATTATGTTGTGATTTTTCTGTACCAATGAATGATCCGGGTGAGTGGTTAAAATATCTGTTGGCGCATGTGGCTATGTTAGTGAGAGGTTAATCCGCAGCCTTTTCCACTAATTAGCATGATTTTGATAAGTTCAGATTCTGAGAAGGAGAAGAAAGCCTCAGGGGCCAGAGTATTCAGGAGGACACCAATCCAAATCTATGGTGTTTGAGGCAGCTTGAAAGAAGGTTTGCTACAGGGAAGAGATAGAAAGAGCGAAATAGAGAGGGCAGGGGTGTGATCTGTTGTAAGTATGAAGTGAAGTAATCCTTCCTTTCCTGCTGTTTGTTTTGGCAAGTCTGTTTTGCACAACTCTGTTTGCAGTGCGTGCAGTAACTGATCGATTGTGTTTTGAGGGTTCTAGGTGTCGAATATGACTTGGCCATTAAAATAAAAGTTGTGTATCTTTTCAAGACCTTTCCAAGGAATATTTATTTGCAACTTTTCGTCAGGTATTCTAGGAGATAATGCCCATCTGAAGTTACTGTCAGTTTTTATCAGACTGCAGTTTCAGGCATGACTTCCTATTTTGCGTGGTCTTTCAAAGTAACTTCAAGGCTGAATCTGTCCATGGGGCTATGGATGTATTTTTCAGTATTTGGTTTGAAATTTACATGGAGAATTTATTCTCAAATTTTTGCTGAGTATAGTGAAAGATACAACTTTCTGAATGTTGTTGTCCATTGCGAGTTCTGTTCTGAACTTCTGAAGTTACTGTTTTCTGCATTGAGATTTGAGAGGCATTTTAAAATATCTGTCTCGAGTACAATTAACATAGATATAATTCATTGTTTGATCTTTCCATAGAGTATGTAAGTACTATTTTGTTGAGTCTACAAGGAGTAATTTAACATTGCTATCCATTTTAGTTAACTTTGTGAGATCTTCCTGAAACTGTATAGTTTCGGTTGTGAGTTTCAAATTGGTTTTCCGTTTTAACGGTACTTAGAGGCCGAATGTATTGTCTTGAATGAAACTGTGGCATCTTGCTTTAGAGGTTTTTGATAAGGTAACAACTTCCTCAACTGAAGAATCATTGTGCAGGTGATTGGATTAGCAAACCTTCTTTGTAGTTTAGGATTTGATCAGTTGCAGGAACGTGGCAAGTCCCTAGCAAAATTCTTTCGCCTTATTAATCTTCTGCGCTTTTTGGCAGTGCAGCTGGTCCATGTAGTATCATCAGAGTCATGGATCTTTGAGAGAATGTAATGCATGGGCAGTATAGTATTCTCTCATATTATGTGAACCCATACCTTTCCATGAGACTGAACCCAACTGTTCCCAAATTTCTTATGTGTTTGTGTATACGATGGTACATAAGTAAGTTTCACCATTATTGGTCTATTTCTTGATGTTTTTTCCAAGGATATTCGATTGTTGAGTTAATTGTCGGTGATGCCATCACATTGAGTTGCCATTAAACTCTAAAAGTTACGTTTCTTTGTTTTCTGTGTTATGTGGAAGAATGTATATTTGCAATGTGAAGAGTTATTCCAGGACAATAGTGGCGGCTACCAATGCAGTTATTTTAATTATTATAGAACATCTAATTGACAATGCGGTCTGTGCTGCTGGAGTGAGCTTTTTTATGGAATGGAATACATGTTAAAGCAGAACTAGTGTAAGCTGATATTCTTCATGTTGTCCTTCAAGACAATATTTCAATAAATCGAATGGTGGTGAATTACTGAATGCATGGTGGTGAATTACTGAATGCATGCCAAGGCAGTTCCATAAAAAAACACTTTCCTAAAAATAAAAAAGAATACCTTGCTAATTTATTAATACAAATACACTACCAATAAGGCTCTCTTTTGGACAATAAGGTGTCTGCTGGACATATGTTTGGATGAACAGGACCCCCAGCTCGTAGCTCCTGCTCGTGCTGCAGGGCGAGCGTGCATCTCTAGCTCGGCAGCTCTAGCTCCTGATTGATCAAACATACTATGTAACATTTACCATATCACTCTGGTTAAGAGGTGAAATATTTACATGAATTAAAATACATTGTAACCTATACCCGTGGCAATGCACGGGCATTTGTGCTAGTATATATATATATATATTATATATATATATATATATATATATATATATATATATATATATATATATATTCTAACAACACCCCTTAATACCTTATTCTGCCATCAAAACATCTTATTCTGCCAACACCACACCCGAACGCCACCGCCCCTCCCCTACCCACCTTCTACCGCGGGAGCGGCCTAGAGTGCCGCCGGCCCTCCCCTCCCTGCCTTCTACCGCGGGAGCGGCCTGGAGCGCCGCCGCCCCTCCCCTCCCCTCCCCCCACCACCCTT
>NC_041387.1:104230716-104331885 GCF_002162155.2 Triticum dicoccoides | reverse complement strand
CCAGCCCCGCCGACCACCACCACCACTGCGGCGGCCTACTCCACCACCACCTGCCTCCCCACCTTCTTTCTCCCTCACCCTGCCTTCCCCCACCCCAAACGCCGGGTCCCGCCTTGGTGGTCGCCGGATTCGCGCCAGATCCGTCGCTCCTCCTCAGTCCAATACACACACACGGGCTCCAGGAGGGCCGGTCCCAGCGCAGTGCTTCTGATTTGACGCCAGCGATGTTCCTCCGCGTGCTCCCCACGACCTCCTCCTGCCAGCGCGCCGCCTTCCTCCTCCCGCTCCGCGTCGCCTCCCTTCCCCACCGCCGCACCGCCTTCCTCCCCCGCCGCGCCCCACCGTCGCACCGCTCCGTCCGGCGCATGGTGACCGGGTGGGAGGACCGGCGAGCGCCACCACTTCCCCTCCGCCCGTGTCTCCGCGGGCCTCTCGATGCTCCCTCCCCGCGCCTTGGTGGCGCCCCGAGAACAAATCCGGCCGTCCGTGGCCCGGATCCAAGTGAGGGCGCGTGGACCGAGGTGGAGCGGCGGCGGAGAATCTTTCCCAGCCTCTCCCCCACCTCCAAGATTTGCCGGCCCGCCCCCCTGCCGGCCAGCGCGCCACATTCACCGTCCAGATCTGCGAGACAACCCCGGCCACCCCGACTTCCCTCTCCAGCTATCTCCTTCAGCACTGGCGCACATGGTTTTGCGGCCGCACTGCACCTCAATGGCCGCTGCACTGCATGTCGAGGGCCACTGCACTACACACCCACACGCCGGGAGGTCAGGGGAGCTGGTAGTGGCCTCCGCCCTACTGCTCCGCTGTCTGCAGGGCCACATGACTAATAGATCCGCAGGGATCCATGGTGCCCTTGTAGTTCGCCTGGTGGCTCACCCCGTCCATCACCATCTACCACACGGGAGAAGGACGAGGACTGCTGCTGCCCCCGATGAGCAGTAACCGCTCATGGGCAGTTCGAAAAAGCCTCTTTTTCTTCTTTATTCAGATTTTGGATTGTGTATTCCCCTCGTGTGACACGTTCTGCAGTACACATCGCCATGTTGGGCGCCGGCTTCATCGTCAGTAGCACCAAATGGCCTACGACGGCATGCTGCGGTCCACTGTGCAGGTGAGTTTGGCGAGTACTAGTTCCGTAGCATGGGGGCCTGGTGATCTCCCAGTGCCACCCAGTGACGAGCTCGTGCATATAATTATGGCATGTCCTGTGCCTTTTAATTTTGACAGTAATGCAAGAAGTTCATTGTGTACCTGGTGCGGTTTGGTGACTCGGACATCTATAGTGGGTGTGGTTCCGTATACTCATCGCTGGAGCAGCCCACACGGTGGGGGCACGAAGCCTTCGTTGACTTTACAAGCAGTACACTTTGGTACTATGAGCTGTTGCGCAAAAAGACAAGGGACACGATTGAATTTGTATTTTTTGTTTTGAGGCTTGTTGAAGTAAAATCCAGGAAACAATGAGTCAAAGATGCGGTTCACTATGGGTACTGTCAATGTTCACTCTCGCCGGTGTCGCGATTCACTTGCTCCCCAAAATGTGAAGTGCATAAAAATTGTGGAGATGCCAAAACGACATCTTCCTGTTCAGTTTTTCTCTATTGCCATGCAGTTCAGCAGCCCCACAACCGAGTGGCATTTTAAATTGTTATTAAATTTGCTGACAAAAATTGTTATTAAATTTGTTGAGAGAAACAAATGCAGTTCAGCAACCCCACGCATGCAGTACATTGTGTTTTGTAAAAAAATTTGAAGGAGTACTTGTCAAACATGTTGCAAAATGTCTGGAAAAATTTCTGTTTGGCAAAAGAAACCATGCAATTTGGTTATCCGTCTGATGCAGTGTTGTTTCAGTTTGAAAGCAGTGCGATCGGGCGTCTAATGTTGTTCATCTCGTAAGTGCAAAAAGAAAAAAATTATTACGGAAGCAAAGAAAAGTAATGCGTTCACTTCTTGATAGTGTTATGGTTCATTTACACCCGATGTAGTGCGGTCCACTCTTGTTCATAAAAAAATAAAAAAAACAACAAAAACTCGTCCGACAAAAGAAATTATGCAGCTCGCTTGCCCATCCGATGAAGTGCGGTTTTAATTCTGAAGCAGTGCGGTCGGCCGTATGGTGTTATTCATCCCATAAGTGTAAAAAAATTGTTACGAAAGAGGAAAAAAGTGTAAAAAATTGTTACGAAAGCGGAAAAAAAGGTAATGTGGTTCACTTCTTGATAGTGTTGTGGTTTATTTACACCCGATGTGAAGTGCACTCTACTTTCTCGTCCTTAAAAAATTAGGTTTAAATAAAATAAACCATGCAGTTCTCTAACAATTCTGATGCAGTGCGATTTTTCGTCCGATGCAGTGCGGTTTTTAGTCGGATGAAGTATCCACGTCGATTTGGGTGTCACGAAAAACAGAGTGTCCGTATTTCGGTAAATTTAAAACTGCTCTTAAACCATAACGAATTAGAGAAAGTGTTCTACATGAAAAATTTGCATCTCGTCGATATCTTCCAACGGCATATCAGTTGAATCATTTCGACAACCGGTTTGTAAAAATTTCGCAAAAAATGGCCGCTGCCACTCATCGTCCACCACATGATTTTCAAAATTAACTTAAAACCATAAGGAATCTCGAAAACATTTCAACATATGAAAGTTGCGCCTCCTCAATAGATTTTCAACAGTATATTACACGCCTCGTTTCGACAAACGGTTAAAAAACTAGAGCGAAAACAGTACCGAAAATTTGAATTTTTTTGAAAAACAGAATTCCGCGATTCAGTAAATTTAAAACTACTCTTAAACCGTAACGAATTAGAGAAAATTATAGATAGGAAAAAGATTCACCTCGACAATATCTTTCCAACGGTGTATCATTTGCTTCGTTCCGACAAGTGGTTTAGAAGAAATCGCGAAAAAACACTCGCTGCCACTCAACATGGGCCGCATAATTTTCAAAACTGCTCTTAAACCGTGTGGAATCTCGAAAAGTGTTCAACATGTCGAAGTTGCGCCTAATCCATAGCTTTTCAACGGTATATTACACGCGTCATTCCGATAAACGGTTAAAAAACTAGAGTGAAAATAGTACCAAAAAACAACGCGTGCAGTTTTTTTCGACGAGAAGTTCACTCGTGTGAGTACTGCAGCACACTTGGTTCAAAGAATGACGTGCACTTGCGTTGAGCGTGTAGTGCAGAAGTGTTATCAGAATAGTTATTCTGCTAATATTAGCAGAATAGTTATATATGACAAGCAGTGAGGTACCAGGCAACTTAGCTATCCGTGATGGACTCTCTTGAACACCATCATTATTTATCTCTTCGCGTTTGAGCTGTGCATTTGTAGATGGGCCTGGGAGTTGAGCTAGTAGGACAGTGTCCTGGGTCCAAAGTAGTAGAAGTAGCACATAAACATTTTTTGAGTGTAGGCTTTTCCCTGCTCATGCCTGCCTACTAAAATCGCGAGTGCTTGAAAGAAAAACTGAAGGAAAAATATAGGAATTGGAAAGTTTCCTATGGTACTCCTATTCATGCATTTTGTCAAAGGAATGGAGCAAAGGAGAACTGTAGGACTTGTTCCTTTAGTGTCTACTTGAAAGAAAAACTGTAGGAATTTTAATATCCACTTGTCCTCCTTTTCAAATTCCTATTCATGAAGTACAAGACTAAGACATAGTACATTTTCTTGTGGTTTGACTTAATCTCACCATGCTTCTTTGCATCCTGTGATCTTCCAATTCTTGTGAACCAAACACCCAGATTGGCAGAAATCCTGTGTTTTTAAATTCTATGTTTTGCACTTGCATTCCTATCATATTCCTGTGTATTTCCCATCCCTGCGTTGTTTGAATCCTCCAATTCAAACGAGCCCTTACAGAATTACTTCTCTTATAGATAGTTGCCAAAGAAAACCTTATGTGGTTTGTTCCGCTCCTGCTGTGTTGTGTTCCACCTCGAGCCCAGCTGCTGCAACGACGGAAGGGTTCACCACAGCAGGGATCCGCTCTCCAGACTGTCTTTCACTGCCTCAGATCTTCTTCCCCGCTGCCGGTAGCCATGACAACTACATTACCATCATCAACTGAGCAGATGACCTTGAGGACTACACGGGTCCGCAGGAGAGGTCACACTCTTCCGTGTCTGCTTATGTTATGCATCGCTTAATATGATGACATGCTACTTTATCGTCCCGTTCACCTATTAGACTCCGAGTCAGGCCCAAACTAATGCTGAAACTTGAGTTTTTAAATGGTTGTGGGGTACATATTGGAGCAGCAATCAGTACTATCTGTCTACTATCTGGTTAATCTCGGGTGTCTACTATGAGTTTCAGTATGAGTGCAAACAAACATTAAAGGAGCCATTATCTGTATTTTTGAACTGAAGCTATTACCTGCCTGCTATCATTGGCTTTGGGTCTATCCACAGTTTGCTACCATCACTCTGGATTTGTGCATGCACTCCTTACATAATCTCACTATGTTTTATTCCTATGCATGTTAGTTATTGTACACAGTGGGACTGAACATGTAGAGCAAAAGAGACGGGCCTTGCGTGGCAATAAAATTTCATGCAGACGTCGCTCCATGGTGGGCGTAATGGCAGCCCCCCTCCACCAATTTTGGAATGTAATCAAGAGGAAGATAAACTGTTCTAAGGGGGATTCAGAAGGAGAAGATCACTCCTATTTACCCCCTGAGGTCTTCGCTCTAATTTGGCATGCTAATGTTGGTAATATCATGCATATGATGCCTTGTGTTGCTTACTTTATACATCAAATATGTCATCTGTTTAGTTTAGACATGCTTTCTATGAATGCCATCTGTTTAGTTTCTTTATCGTATATGTGAATCATGCAATGCCATCTTGTTTAGCCAGGAATCATATATGTGAATTTTGCAATGCCACCCTGGTTAGCTAGTCATCTTATATGTGAGTTATATCATGCCATCATTTTTTATTACGTATTAATTTTTTTAACAAATTTAGTACATTCAATTACTCTTCCTGTGCATCAGCCATTCGATATGGTCATGGAAAAATCTGGAGTGGAAACAAGGTCTTTAGAGCAGACAATGCTATGTGACGAAGTGCATGTCTTGCTGGTTATGGATAGATCCTTAGAGGACGATTCAAAGACAGATGACCAGTCCTATCCTCCCCCCCGAGGTGCATGCTCTAACTTGGAAGGGTTATGTTGCTCATATCGTGCGTATGGTGTCTTGCATTGCTATGTCATTTGCTTAGTTTAGACATGCTTTGTGTGAATGCCACCTGTTTAGTGTCTAATTACCATATATGTGAATTATGCAGTGCCATCTTGTTGCAAGACATTATATATGTAATTATGCAATGCTATCTTGTTGCAAGGCATTATATATATGAATCATGCAATGCCATGTTGTTTAGCCAAGCGTCATATATGTGAATTATATCATGTCATCCTTTTTTTGTATTTCTCAGTGCATTTGTCGACAATGTCTGTAAATTCAACTGCTCTTCCTATGCATCAGCCATTTGAATTGGTGATGGAGAAATCTGGAGTGAAAACAAGGTCTTCAGAGCAGACAATGCTTCCTGTTGAAGCAGATATCTTGCTGGTTACAGATAGCTCCTCAGAGTAGGATTCAGAGGCAGATGACCAGTCCTATTATCCCCCTGAGGTGTATGCTCAAACTTGGCAGGGTTATATTACTCATATCATGCATATGTTGTATTGAAGTGCTTAGTTTTTACATCATATACGCAATATTGAATGCCATCTCCTTAGTTGACACATCATATATGCGATTGCCCTCTGCTCGCTTGCTTAGTATATAAATCATATATTAGAATTATATCATGCCATGATGTTTACATAGACAGCATGTATCTGAATTATGGAATGCCAACCCATTTTCTAAAGACATAATATAGTTATATCATCTCATCCTGTTTATAGAGTCATCATATTTTGAGTTATGTCATTCTATCCGTGAATTATATCATGCCATCATGTTTCCATCGACGACATGTTTGTGAATTATGGCATGCCAACCACTTTAATAGACACATCGTATAGTTATATCATGTCATCTTATTTACATAGTCATCATATTTTGAAGTATGTCATTCTACCCTGTTTAGTTAGCCATCATACATGTGAAATTGTGTCATGCTATCCTGTTTAATTAGCCATCATATATGTGAAATTATATCATGCTATTCTGTTTGGTTAGACAACATAAATGTGAATTATTTCATGCCCTGTTTTCTTCCCTACTATCCATTGCACCTGTCTATCTTACAATGTCTGTACATTTCAATTACATTTCTTGTTTATCAGACATTTGAATTGGAGGGGGTGATGGCAGTATCTGTGGGAGTAAAAACACGGTCTTCAGAAAAGATCGTGCCATCGGTCGATGCAGGTAGAACCACGGTTGTACTTGCCCAAGAACCAGCCCCACCATACATAACCCAGACTCACGCAGATTGTACCCCTACCCAGTTGGACAAAGAATGAGCTAAACCCCTTCTAACCCCAACTCCAGCAGATAGTAACCCAGTTCCAGTTGACACAACACCGTCTCCACCACAGAGCACCCAAACACGAGCAGTTAGTTGGATAATTTTTGAGAGGTATGAAGTTGATGAATTTAGTGAGCACTACCTTCTATCCCTACCTTTTGTTTTTTGTTTTTATCAGTTAAATAAAATAAAATGCATGTTTTTCCTGTTTTCTGAATTTCCCATGCAATAAAAAAATGACCCAAAAATAAAAGTTCTCAGAATGCTCTAAAAATTTAATACGATTTTTTCCTGAATATTTATGAATTTTTGGTGCAAATAACATCAGAGGGATGTGCACCAGGTGGGTACAACCCACCTGGGCGCGCTGGGACCCCCAGGCGCGCCCTGATTGGTTGTGGTCCCCTCGTGGGCCCCCTCACTTATCTCTTCATCCCACATCACCTCCTACCTCTATAAAAAAATCACCATTGCTCTCTCTCTCTCTCTCTCTCTCTCTCTCTCTCTCTCTCTTTCTCTCTCTCTCTCCCTCTCTCATGTTCTTGCTCTCAAACCCGCTGATTTCGATCTCTTTGCTCGAAGCTTCGTTCCCGAAATAGTTTCAGGGGATTGTTGCTTGGTATGTGACTCCTCCATTTGTCCAATTAGTTTTACCTTTAGTGGTTTATGTTTTGAATAAATAGCTATTCTTGGTGCTGCTATAGATGAGCTTGCATGTTGAATTCTTAGAGTTCTAAGTAGTTTGAATGCTTGCTATGGCCTCTATGTATCCCTATGAGTAGTTGCTTTCAATCTTGTGAATTTTTGTTGAGAAAACATTTTATGGACTAAAAATTTCAGAATTTTGTTCATAGGAAAAAGATGAGTATCTTTAGGAAGTTTGCTTCAAAGAAGAACTCCAAGGGAGTTATCAGGGAGTCATCTGACAGTGATCTCCACACCCGGAGAATGGCAGAGGTACAGCCGTGCGAATGGCCGCATAATCCGTTCATGGAAGGGGCTGGAATCCTTCAAGAGTTTACACAATATGCTGCTAATGTCGGCCTCACCTACTTCATCGCAGCTGAATGTGAACAATATCATCTCCTCAAAAATTCCTTTGTGCAAAGTTTTTGTTTCCTTCCTAGGAATAACCCCCCCGAGGTGCAGTTTAATTTATATGGTGAAACCCGTCAGATACCACTTACTGACTTTTGTGACATTTGCATGATCCCTTATGACTGGAGTTTAGTAGAGCCTAGGCCCGCGGAGTTTGATGGTTTTTACTACACTCTGACTATGGGGGATGAGAGAGGGGTGTCGAGTGTCACTACCACTAGCATACACTTTCCTGCTGTGCATTATTTTGCTTTATTCATTGCGAAGTGTTTGCTTGCTAGAGAGAAAGTAGGTGCACTAAGTGCTCCAGACTTTGCTATTTTACGTTACGCACTTCATGGTGACAATACTTATAGCTTGGGAGCTATTGTGGCATCTCGTCTCCACATTAATGGATCCAAGGGAAAAATACATGGTG
This sequence comes from Triticum dicoccoides, assembly GCF_002162155.2. Lineage (NCBI taxonomy): Eukaryota > Viridiplantae > Streptophyta > Magnoliopsida > Poales > Poaceae > Triticum > Triticum dicoccoides. Next base: position 104,323,858 of record NC_041387.1, on the reverse strand, counting down.
GGATTTACGCTACTCGCTTGGCGACTCACTTTAACGTTCAGATATGCCAGCATGATTATCCTTTACCTAAGGTTTATTTAGATCGTCGGGCTATGGAACACCACCAGCTTATTGCTGGCAATTACCCTAACATTCCTATTCCTTATAACCTAGTTTTTAGTGTGAACACTCGTGATATTATCCCATTGCCTGCACCTACTTTGTTTGATCCTATTGCTAGGGCGGATACATGATTTTGCTTGAGGACATCGTCGCCTACTGGAACAACCTAGCTGCGGCACATGAGGAGCCTCAGGAGTGGGATCCTCAGGTACCCGCTCCCCAGCAGTTCAACATAGGACCCCAGGCTTCTTTGAGTGGTGATTACCATGTTAGGCCAAAAGCCTAATCTTGGGGGAGTATGTATTCGCACCGACATTACATTCATGTTCACACATTTCATTCCAATTGTTGATATTCACACTTTTTCATTGTCTTATCCATATTAATTTTTTTTTCTCGCTTTATTGTTGTGTGTTTGAAAATCTTTGAGAAAATACAAAAATATTTCCTACTTCTTTTTTATTTTTCTTTCTAGTGTAGTTAGTTGTAGTATCTAAAAAGAAAACTCAAAAAGATTTGCTTGATCTTCTTTTACTTGTTGGGAGCTTTCCCATGTAAATGTTTTTCTCGTTTTTGCTTTTCCCTTTTATTTGCTTGTTCAAGAAACACCAAAAACTCCAAAAAAAATCTGTGTGTTTCTCAAAATTTCTTTTATTGAGTCATACCGAGGAGAGGACCACGATGAAAATGTTTAGTGGCTCTCATATGAATTCTTGTTAATATCATAAAGAGCCCATTTTACCTTGTCTTCTCCTATTGAATATTTCTTTTACAGATTCCATCTTAGTCCACGGCACTCTTGCACTATTATTATTTTCATATCGTTTGGTCGTGCAAGTGAAAAGCAATAATGACGATATTTGATGAACTGGTCGTGGCAGAGAGAAACGGGTATGAACTCGACTTGTTCTGTTTTTGTAAATTTGTTTAACCTAGTATCCATGATTCAGCCTATTATGATCAAACATGTTTGCAATGACAATTAGAGATTATAATTTCTCATGCCATGCATAAGTATCTAGGAGTGGATACTGATTTATCTTGGATGTCAACATTGCATTAAAATGATTGTGATGTAGTATGATGATACGGTATCCTTCTTTGAATGTTCGAGTGGCTTGAATTGGCACATGTTCATGCACGTAGTTGAATCAAAACCAACATAGGCACTATGATATTTATGTTCATGGTGTTCATATCCTACTCATGCTAGTATCCAATGTTACTTATGCATAATGCATGTTCATGACCGTTGTTGCTCTCTAGCTGTCCGCTTCTCAACCTATTTGCTAGCCTTCGCCTGTACTAAGCGGGAATTCTGCTTGTGCATCAAAAACCTTAAACACAAGTTATTCAAAATGATTCCACCATATCTACCTATATGCGGTATTACCCTGCCGTCCTAAGTAAATTTGGATGTGCCACCTCTAAAAACTTCAAGTAAATATCCTTTTTGTGTGCCTGGATTGTTCATAGAGCGACATGAGGTAGTTAGTATCTTCCATGCTTAGTGTGTTATTCTCATGATGAGTGTTTATTCACTCGTCATTACACGAGAGGGGTGGTAATAGGGATTCCCAGTCCCAAATTGCAAAAAGAGCTTACAAACAATCAAACAAAAACTCCTACGGAGTCATAACCTTTACTTTTATCGCTTGGGAACCGCCGCTAATGTGTTTAGCATGGAAGATATTGATAAGTAATGGTCACGAAGTAAACAAGAAGGGTGCATATCCCAAAATCTCATTTACCTCTATTTTAAAAACTTGAGCTCTGGCACCTCTACAAATAACTGCTTCCCTCTGCGAAGGGACTATCCATTTACTTTTATGTTGTGTCATCACCTTCTAAAATAAGCGCCAGAACCTGAGAGTATTGTTGTCATGCTCATGCATTGTGTGTAGCTAATGTTGGGTGCATCATGACTGGATCTTTTCTACCATGAATTACAATGTTTAGTCGCTGCTTGAATTTTGGGGGTGCTCTGCATTTTTGTTTTGCGGTCTCAGAAAGGGCTAGCAAGATACCACTATTGTCATATTATATTGTGGTTGTTTTGACAACGTGTTGTTGTTTGAGATATCTTATTAATGCTCGCTAGTTGATTATGTCATTGATATGAGTTAATATAATTTTTAAGGGTTATTGTTGATATGGTTAGTTATAATATTAGCTGAAAACCTAGGTGTTGTTTAATATTATTTATGCAAGCAAGAGCAAAAGAGTTCGTAAAAGTTTTCTTTTTCACTTTCAGTTTATCAACTGAATTGCTTGAGGACAAGCAAATGTTTAAGCTTGAGGGAGTTGATACATCTCCGCCGTATCTACTCTTGCTAACGCTTTTCCTCTTGTTTTGGACTCTAACTTGCATGATTTGAATGAAACTAACCCAGACTGATGTTGTTTTCAGCAGAACTACCATGGTGTTGTTTTTGTGCAGAAATAAAAGTTCTCGGATTGGTACGAAACTTTGCAAGGAATCTTTATATGAATAAAGATAATTTCTGGAGCTAAGAACTACCGGAGGGGGGCACCTAGGTGGGCACAACCCACCAGGGCGTGCCACCCCCTCCAGGTGCGCCCAGGTGGGTTGTCCCCACCTGGTGGCCCCGTAGACCCTGAAACCGATGCTACAAAATCCAATTTTTCCATAAAAAATGAGGAGAAAGAATTATTGCATTTCACAAGTTGGAGCCGCCGCCGCATCCTGTTCTTCATCGGGAGGCCAGATCTGGAGTCCGTTTGGGGCTCCAGAGAGGGGGATCTTCGATCTTCGTCATCATCGACCCTTCTCCATCACCAATTCTATGATGCTCCCCACCAGGAGTGAGTAATTCCTTCGTAGGGTCACTGGTCGGTGAGGAGTTGGATGAGATTCATCATGTAATCAAGTTAGTTTTGTTAGGGCTTGATCCCTAGTATCCACTATGTTCTGAGATGATGTTGCTATGACTTTGCCATGCTTAATGCTTGTCACTTTGGGCCCAGGTGCCATGATTTCAGATCTGAACCATTTATGTTATCACCATTATATCTATGTTCTAGATCCGATCTTGCAATTTATAGTCACCTACTATGTGTTATGATCCGGCAACCCCGAAGTGAGAATAGTCCGGACACTTCTCGGTGATGACCGTAATTTGAGGAGTTCATGTATTCACCATGTGTTAATGCTTTGTTCTGGTTCTCTATTAAAAGGAGGCCTTAATATCCCTTAGTTTCCAATTGGACCCCGCTGCCATGGGAGGGTAGGACAAAAGATGTCATGCAAGTTCTTTCCATAAGCACGTATGACTATTTATGGAATACATGCCTACATTATATTTATGAACTTGAGCTAGTGCCGTATCGCCCTAGGTTATAACTGTCACATGATGAATATCATCCTCACCGATCCAATGCCTACAATTTTCCTACATATTGTTCTTGCTAAGTTACTACTGCTAATGTTACTATTGCACTTGCTACAAAATCACTGCTATCACTGTTACCGTTACTATTGCTGTTGCTACTACTGTCAAAACTATCATACTACTTTGCTACTGATCACTTTGCTGTAGATAATTAATCTCCAGGTGTGGTTGAATTGAAAACTCAGCTGCTAATACTTACAAATATTCTTTGGCTCCCCTTGTATCGAATCTATAAATTTGGGTTGAGTACTCTACCCTCGAAAACTGTTGCAATCCCCTATACTTGTGGGTTATCATTGTCAAATAATAAATTCCTTGGAAAGTGTTGGTATGGACGGTACCCGTGGATACGGCTAGCCATGGAGTGTGAAAGAATTGTGGAAAAGGGAATAAACTTTATTTTCTGTTTGAGAACAGCCTATGATATATCTAGCATGGAAAGTGTTGGCAATTACTCGGTCATTTTCATTGACGGGAAAAGTATGCCTCTAAAAAAATATCTCTCAATTAAAGATTTGAGCTCTAGCACGTCTACAAATCCCCACTTCCCTCCGCGAAGGGCCTATCTATTTACTTTATGCAATTTTTATTTTTATCTGATTCTCCATCTTCTCTTATAAAGCACCAACTAAGGGGCACTGTGATCATACTTAAGCATTGGATGTAGCTAATATGCGAGTGTGTTTCATGAATGGATCAATGATTGAGCATGATGGGCTAGGGATAAATTTCTTTAGTGTTGATATTTTGAAAGACATGGTTTCTTGTTGATATGCTTGAGTATTTGAATCTTCATATCAAAACTAGACTATTTCTTTGAACCATATAAAAGTCCACATGGTTATGCTACAAAAGAAAAGAATATGTAATGAACATGTTAGGCATCATTCCACATCAAAAATGTGTGGATTAAGTATCTCACTATCCTTTTCACAGCCTTAAGATGACATTCTTTAGGGGCGGCTTGATATCGTGCACACATGCACACACTTAGCATAATATCGGGACGTGAAGCAGATAGATATAACAATGAACCAATCATGGAGCGGTAAACCTTTTGATCAACCGGTTCACCATCTTTGGTCAAATCAAGATGTCCACTAGTAGGCATGGGTGTAGTCATACCTTTGCATTCTTGCATATTGAACTTCTTGAATAAGTCCTCGGTGTACTTTGTTTGAGAGACAAAGGTACCTTCCTTAGTTTGCTTGATTTGCAAACCAAGAAAGAATTTGAGCTCTCCCATCATCGACATCTCAAACTTCTCCGACATTAGCTTTCCAAACGTTTCACTAAAGTGAGGGTTAGTCGAACCAAATATAATATCATCAATATAGATTTGGCACACAAATAGTTCTCCATTAACCCTTTTTGTAAAAAGAGGAGAATCAATTTTTCCAATTTCAAAGCCTTTTTCAATAAGGAACTTGGTCAAGCATTTATACCATGCTCCAGGAGCTTGTTTAAGACCATAAAGAGCTTTGTGAAGTTTGAAAACATGATTAGGTTTCTTAGGATTAACAAAACCTGGAGGTTGCTTAACATAAACTTCCTCCTCTAATTCACCATTTAGAAAGGCACTTTTAATGTCCATTTGGTACAAGGTGATATCATGGTGATTAGCATAGGCAAGTAAGATGCGAATGGATTCAAGTCTAGCAACGAGGGCATATGTCTCACCATAGTCCATACCTTCGACTTGAGTGTAGCCTTGGGCGACGAGACATGCCTTGTTGCGAACTACTTGTCCATCTTCATCTTGCTTGTTGCGAAACACCCATTTGGTATCGATGATGTTGTGGTTGTTGTCGGGCTTCTCAACCAATGTCCAAACTTGATTTCTCTCAAAGTTGTGTAGCTCTTCATGCATGACATTTATCCAATCCGGATCTTCCAATTCTTCTTCAACCTTCATAGGTTCAATGCTAGAGATGAATGAATAGTGTTCACAAAAGTTAGATAAACGAGTTTTAGAGAGAGTGATTCTCCCGATTTGGATATCATTGTAGATTTGCTCGACGGGATGGTCTTTAGCAACTCTTGCTCGAACTCGTGAAAGCTTTTGCTTGGATCTTGGTGGAACATCTTCTTCATCTTGTTCTTCTTCTTGGCCTTCTTCATTGTTGACATTGTCGTTCTCTTGTCGTGGTGGAGAAGGAGGTTGTTGATGTTCATCTTGGTGTACTTCCTCGTTCTCTTCATCTTGGTGTGTCCCACTTGTGGATGCTTCCGTATCAACTCTTGGTTCACCTTGTCGTGAGGTGGAAGCTTCCACTTGGACGGACGAGGCACTCTCCTTCACCTCCGTTGGACGAATCTTTCCAATAGAAAAGTCTTGGGTTGCTTCCGAAGGGTCTTTGTCCCCTACATCAATTGGCAATTGCTCTACTTGCGAGCCGTTAGATTCATCAAACTTCACATCTACCGTCTCTTCAACCTTTCGGGTGAAATTATTGTAGACACGGTAAGTGTGAGAGTTTGAGCCATAACCAAGTAGGAAACCTTCATGAGACTTAGGAGCAAATTTAGAGCGACAATGCTTATCAAGAATGTAGCACTTCGAGCCGAATACTCGAAAGTATCCAACTTGGGGTTTGTTACTGGTGAGGAGCTCGTATGCCGTCTTGCCGAGTAGCTTGTAAAGATACAAGAGATTTGTTGCATGACAAGCTGTCTCAACCGCTTCCGCCCAAAAGTGCTTCGGAGTATTGTACTCATCAAGCATCATTCTCGCCATTTCGATGATTGTCCGGTTCTTCCTCTCAACAGCTCTATTTTGTTGAGGTGTGTATGTAGCCGAGAACTCATGTGAAATACCTTCTTCGTCAAGAAAGGTGTCCACATTTGCATTCTTGAACTCCGTTCCGTTGTCGCTGTGAACCTTCTTGATCTTCACTTCAAATTGATTTTGGGCCTTCCTAGTGAAGTTCTTGAAGATCCTTTGAACCTGCGATTTATCATTGAGAAAGAACACCCACGTAAATCTTGATAAATCATCAACTATAACTAGACCAAAAGAATTTCCACCGAAACTTTTGTAAGCGTTGGGACCGAAAAGATCCATGTGAAGTAGCTCGAGCGGCCTCCTTGTGGTCATGATGTTCTTCACGGGATGCCTTCCTCCAACCTGTTTACCTGCTTGACAAGCGCTGCAAAGTCTATACTTATCAAATATGACATCGTTAACGCCAAGGATATGATTTCCTTTAATAAGCTTGTCAAGGTTTCGCATGCCAACATGACCTAATCTTCTATGCCACAACCAGCCTTTAGAGGATTTAGCAATTAAGCAAGTTCTAGGTTGGGCCTTTTTAGTGAAATCAACAATGTAAAGATCACCTCTACGTATACCGGTAAAGACCATTTTATGATTATCTCTACGAAACACTTGGCAATCTACTTCAGTAAATAGGACATTGAAACCGAAATTAGCAAGTCTAGATACTGAAAGTAAATTGTACCCAAGAGATTAAATGAGCATGACATTTTGTATGGAGCTATCATGTGAGATGGACACCTTACCGAGGCCAACCACCTTACCCTTTGAGTTATCACCAAAAGTGACATAGTTTCGAGGGCCATCGTTTTTAGCAAGCTCACGAAACATATCTTTATCTCCGGTCATGTGATTGGTACATCCACTATCAAGAACCCATTCCTTTCCTCCTGCCATATATCCCCGAAGATTTGCCATAAGACCAAAGTGTCTCATTGCATCATCAAGATCAAAGTCACTATCATCATCCTCATCATAGTATCCATGTTGAACATCGTCATGTGATGGATCAATTCCTAGAGAGGGTGATTCGTTAGAATGAGTTTGACAATGATCTTCTTTATGAATTTTAATAGCTTCGGAAATAATATCACTAATAATTCCAACATCTCCTTTCGCACGCATAAGATTGGTAAGCTCAAATAGACAATCACCAAACTTAGGATCACTGGAATTCACCTTACTCAAGGGAATAGACTTATGAAGAATTTCATCTAGATTTTTCAAGGAATAATTTGGAAAACGTTCCTCAAGAAATTTCCATATAGTGTAGGCACACTCAAGAGTAGGCAAACATCCAATCAAGTTTCTAGGCAAACCTCTAGTGACAAGATTCACATTTCGAAGATTGCGAATCATGTCAATTGACTCATCAAGGGTGGGATGCATAGAATCAACATGAGGTGCAAAAGGGCTAGTAATGTACTTGTTCAAATGATACTCATTGAAAATCACAAGCATCTCATTTTTCCACTCATGAAAGTACTGTCCATCAAGTATAGGCACTCTATGTCTAAGACTCCCCAAAGAAGACTCATCCATCTTCCTCCTATGGTGTTTAAACCAAAGCAATGGAGACCAAAGCTCTGATACCAATTGAAAGGATCGAGAAGAGGTGTATAGAGGGGGGGTGTGAAGAGACACTAAGCAAGAAAAGTTGCAGTTTTTAATTTCTTTAAGTTGAAGTGGAGTTTTGGCACAAGTTTAACATTCACAATACATATCAAGCAAGCATGCAAAGAGTATATGAGTAGCGGAAAGTAAAGCATGCAATTTGCAAGAATGTAAAGGGATGAGATTGGAGTGTGCAAACGGAATTTGGAGACATGGAGATTTTTGAACCGTGGTTCCGATAGGTGGTGCTATCGTACATCCACATTGATGGAGACTTCAACCCACGAAGGGTAATGGTTGCGCGAGTTCACGGAGGGCTCCACCCACGAAGGGTCCACGAAGAAGCAACCTTGTCTATCCCACCATGGTCGTCGCCCACGAAGGACTTGCCTCACTTGGGGTAGATCTTCACGAAGTAGGCGATCTCCTTGCCCGTACAAACTCCTTGGTTTAACTCCACAATCTTGACGGAGCCTCCCAAGTGACACCTAGCCAATCTAGGAGACACCACTCTCCAAGAAGTAACAAATGGTGTGTTGATGATGAACTCCTTGCTCTTGTGCTTCAAATGATAGTCTCCCCAACACTCAACTCACTCTCACAGGATTTGGATTTGGTGGAAAGAAGATTTGAGTGGAAAGCAACTTGGGGCAGGCTAGAGATCAAGATTTATGTGGTAGGAATGGAATATCTTGGTCTCAACACATGAGTAGGTGGTTCTCTCTCAGAAAATGTATGCTTGAAGTGTAGGCACGTTCTGATGGCTCTCTCCACGAATGAAGAGTGGGTGGAGGGGTATATATAGCCTCCACACAAAATCTAACCGTTACACACAACTTACCAAACTCTTTGGGACTGAATAGCGAAACTCGGTTGGACCGATTTAGTAAACAATGTGACCATTAGGATTTTCCGTGGGACTGACATGTCATCTCGGTGGGACCGATATGGTTAGGGTTTGGGCATAACGTAATCTCGGTGAGACCGATTACACAAACTCGGTGAGACCGATTTTGGTAATAGACACATAGAGGGTTGGTCAGGCAAACTCGGTGGGACCGATTGCTCATCTCGGTTGGACCGAAATGTTACCAAGAGGAACAGAGAGTTTGCATGATAATCTCGGTAGGACCGATTACACAAACTCGGTGAGACCGATTTTGGTAATGAACATACACAGAGAGATTACAATCCCATCTCGGTGGGACCGAGATCCCTATTGGTGAGACCGAAAAGATTAGGGTTTGCGGCAGTGGCTATGTCATGAGAACTCGGTGGCGCCGGGTGGAAAGATTCGGTAGGGCCGAGTTTGAATTTTGGTTTGGGACATATGTGGATGTCAGAAAGTGGTTTAGGGCTTTGGAGCATATCACTAAGCACTTGATCAAGAAACTTATTAAGCAACACCTCATCCCCTCTTTATAGTATTGGCTTTTCCCATAGACTCAATATGACCTTGGATCACTAAAAGTAAAATGTAGAGTCTTGTGCTTTGGGCTTGAGCCAATCCTTTGTCCTTAGCATCTTGAAGGGGTTCCACATCCTCTAGTCCATGCCACTTCATTGTTGAACTTATTTGAAACATACTAGATAAAAGTATTAGTCCAACAAGAGATATGTTGACATAAATTACCAAAATCACCCAGGGAGCACTTGTGCTTTCAGATGCAGCACAACAACGGTAGGTATTTCCATCAGTGATGAGACCAAGGTTATCGAACATGTAGGAGAACCATGCAACACCACGTAAAAAGCTCCTGCACACAAAGAACAAATAATTGCAACCCGGCGTAACAAAGGGGTTGTCAATCCCTCATGGGCAAAAAGATAGGTAAAATTGTAGTAGATTGGATAAATAGATCTTGCGGGAATGCAAGATAAAATAAATAAGAATAAATTGCAGCAAGGTATTTTTGTATTTTGGGTTTAATAGATCTGAAAGCAAATAAAAATAGATCGTGAAGGCAAATATAATAAAGAAGAGACCTTGGGCCCATAGATTTCACTAGTGGCTTCTCTCGAGAAAAATAGCAACCGGCGGGTAAACAAATTAATGTTGGGAAATTGATAGAACTACAAATAATCATGATGATATCCACGCAATGATCATTATATAGGCATCACGTCCAAGATTAGTAGACCGACTCCTGCCTGCATCTACTACTATTACTCCACACATCGACCGTTATCCAGCATGCATCTAGTGTATTATGTTCATGGAGAAAGGGAGTAATGCAATAAGAATGATGACATGATGTAGACAAGATCTATTTATGTAGAAATAGACCCCATCTTGTTACTCTTAATAGCAACGATACATATGTGTCGGTTCTCCTTCTGTCACTGGGATCAAGCACCGTAAGATCGAACCCATCAGAAAGCACCTCTTCCCATTGCAAGATAAATAGATCAAGTTGGCCAAACAAAACCCAAATATCGGAGAAGAAATATGAGGCTATAAGTAATCACGCATATAAGAGATCAAAGAAGACTCAAATAACTTTCATGGATAAAAATATAGATCTGATCATAAACTCAAAGTTCATCGAATCCCAATGAACACACCGCAAAAAAGAGTTACATCATATGGATCTCGAAGAGACCATTGTATTGAGAATCAAAATAGAGAGAGGAAGCCATCTAGCTACTAACTACGGACTCGTAGGTCTACAATGAACTACTCACGCATCATCGGAGAGGCACCAATGAGGATGATGAACCCCTCCATAATGGTGTCTAGATTGGATCTGGTGGTTCTAGAACTTGCGGCACCTGGAATTGATTTTCGTTGTCTCCCCTAGGGTTTCTGGAATATTGGGCTATTTATAGAGCAAAGAGGCGGTGCGGGAGGCCACCGAGGTGGGCAGAACCCACCTGGGCGCGCCTGGGGGCCCAAGCGCGCCTTAGTGGGTTGTGCCCCCCTCGGGGCACCCCCAAGTGCTTCTCCGTCCCATTGGGTGTCTTCTGGTCCATAAAAATACAGAAAAAGTTTCGATGCGTTTGGACTCCATTTGGTATTGATTTCCCGTGATGTAAAAAACAAGCAGAAAATAGCAACTGACACTGGGCACTATCTCTACTCCTAATGTCTGAGTTCGTAGAATAGTATCCATGGTTTATTTTTCGTCCCACGACTTCCGTTCGTTTTTGTCGCTGTTTTTTTGCCCCCCATACGCACCCCAAAAAACACACCACACGAAACACGGCTTCTCTCGATCCCCTTGAGTAAAGGTCACCGCCATCGTGCAATCTTACTGACACAGACATCGTCGCCGTCGACCTTAGAGAAGACGCTGCCGGATCTCGTGTGATCTCGCTGCTACCAACGTACGTGATCTCGTCCACAGCATGGGATCATCAACACGGATGTGAGGGGTCACTCCAGCCGAAATCCCACGAGAAGACGAAGACGCCACCGAGCAGGACAGGGGCATGGTCGTGTTTCCCTAATTCGGGGAGACCGTATTGGCCGTGCCCTATTTGGATGAGACCACCCCATCCGCTGCCTTCCCTGCGCCGCTCGCACAATATCCCGCAGCTTCCTCGTGCCGCTTCTCGAGCCCACTATGATGCCGCGCCTGGCTGTAGATGGGGGTCGAGGTGAGGAGTTACGAGGTAGAGAAAGGGGGTCCGGTTAGAGCCTCCGCAGAGGTGAGCAAGGGGGGCGGGGTTGTGCCGCCATGGAGGTGCATGAGGGGATTGGAGCTACACCACGCAGATTAATCGGAGCACTCTACTCCCGCTGCTTTTGGGTATTCTCTGTTATGGGTATCTGATGGCATGATGCTTAGATGGATTGATGCGTAAGTTTGAATTGTTTTGTTTTTCACTTCTCTAATGGGTAGCCGATGGTCTGATGTTGATGGATCGATGCATGCTAGAACTGGCTGATATGTGCATGTGTGTGCACTTTTTTCTCTTGCTTCATGCTTCTCTGCTTATTGATTGGTTCTTTCTTCTTTCTGTGTTTGTCACTCTATTGCTAATTGATCTGGTGATATGTTTTTCTTTGCGGATTGATCTAATAAAATTTACTGCTAATTAGATCGCACTGACACTGTCACCAGCAGATAGGTCATAGATGCATGCGTTTGCTTTCGAACATGGTGCACAATCTTTAGGTTTGCCCACTGTCACCTCCGGCAATTTCAGTTTAACATTTTTTGGTTTTTGCATTCTGTCGGGTGGTTGGTGCGACATATGCCAAAGGATGGCTAATCATTGTGGGAGCTTGGAAGACATCGCCGGTGCCTAGAAACGGGATAAGGCGTAAACATGCACATCGACGCATCTTACCTAGGTTAGGGGCTCTCCCAGGAGATAACACCCCTAGTCCTGCTCTGCGGGGTCTCTGCATGATCACTAGATCAACAAGTAGCTACAAGTTTGCTCCTTGAGCTGTTCGGCCAGAGGAGGAAGAAGGGCAAGGCTAGCTCTACTCCTCTCTCGATGTGTGTGTGTAACCTCTAAGAGCTTACCCCTTTGCATGGGTGACCTAGGGGGTTTATATAGGCCTACGTCCCAGGGGCACAATGGTAATCCGGCTGGGCGTAGGCCCAGGCCGTCAGTGTCTATGGTTGTCGGCTTCTCCGCCAGTCGCTAGGGCCCACCACTGGTTGTCGGGCTCTCGGCCGACAGGTTGGGCCCACCGCCTGTGGGCCCTGTCCGCTGCTCATTACTATAGCCTTGCCCCTAATGACGATGGCTTGGTCGGGGAGAGCGTGGCTACGGTACCGCCGCCCGGTGGGCGTTCACTATAGCCACACCCCGTCTTATCTGGTTGATGGCGCACAAACTTCTAGGGAAGGGGAGGGCCGGCTGTTGGGAGTCGGCCTCCCCCTATGTCGACTGGTCTGGGCATGCCGTCTTCTGGTATCTCATAGGCAGGTAGGGCCTGCCGCATGCAGGCAGTACCGACAGCCCGTCGTGGGAGTATGGCAGCTCTGCCATGGATGATGTCATAGTCAGCATGGCAACAGTGCCGTGCCGGGCTAGGGATGGCCACCCGGTACACTGTACTATGGCCACGCCTGCTCTGGGATTCGGGGGTGGCAGGCAGCACTGTAGCCACGCCCCGTCTCGTGGCTATTACGCGGGTGCAAACTTTGAGGGCGTGAGGGTGGGCCGCCTGCTAGGAGTCGGCCACTCTGGTGGCCGCCTGCTAGGAGTCGGCCCGCTCTGTGCCGCTCTTTAGGCCTTGCCGCCTTCCTGCAGCCGGCCGCTTGGACCAGTCGGCCACAAGAAGGCGGCCCCTTGTCTTTGATGCCTGAGGGGCGCACCGGCCCCGATGTCCTGAAACGTCACGATGAGCAGATGAGGCTACCCGTGGTCATTTACTCCGACAGTAGTCCCCGAAACTAGTGGGGCATCATGGCGGAAAAGGCGAGAGGCCTCAGCAGCTTCCCATTCTAAAGAGTCGGCTACCAGGAGTTGGCCACAACCAGGCATGCCGCCTTGATGATTTCAAAACATGAAGGCGGGAGCCAGGTGGTGCGCTCGCTGGGCGTCGAGCCGGCCACCCACTGTCCATGCGCCACGCGGCGCCAGCCGGCTGGAGCTAGCCTGCTAGCCCATGCGCGCGACGGGACATCACCGCAGGCTGGGGCCTGCCACTATCGCGCCTTGGCCCACGCGCGGATCCGCTGTGGCCGAGGCAGACGGTTGGCATTCCGGGCGCGGTAAATGCATGCTGTTATGGCGCGATAAACACGGGGTCATGGGGACATGGGGGCAGTTAATCGCACAACCCCCACGCCCCGCCCCCTTGGCTCCGCCGCCTGGGACTATAAGTAGGGGAGGAGGGGAGCGGCCGACGCATGCGCGCCCGCCTCCTCCCTCGCCATCTTCTTCTTTCTTTCTCTCTGCTGCCGCTGCTGTTCGTCGCCACCATCACCAGTCACCCGCAGTGTTGCTGCTCCGCCGCGGGTTCGCACATTCGCCGCCGCACCTCTCCTCTATCAAGCCCACAGTGCTCATGGCGCGCTCTAGAGCTTGGGACGGCTCTGACGTCCACGTGGATCACATCGCATTCCTCCGAACTCGGCGGCTGTCCGGCGAGGATTTTGTGAAGGTATGCCTGGCGCCCGAGAGTGAGATATCGCCGGTGCCGGAGGAAGGCGAGCGCGTCGTCTTCCAGTCGCACTGCTTGCGCGGCTTCGGCTTGCCAGCAAGCGGCTTCCTCCGCTCCTTCCTCCAGTTCTACGGACTCCAGCCGCACCACCTCATGCCGAACACGGTGGTGCTGCCGTCGGCCTTTGTCACTCTCTGCGAAGGTTACCTCGGCATCCTCCCCACCCTTGAGCTCTGGGGTGAGTTCTTCTACACCAAGCTCGGCATCTACACCAAGGGGAAGGCTACGCAGTGCGGCGCCTTCGTCACGGTGCAGAGGTCGGCTGCTGACAACCCCTTCTCGTCCATTAGCTATAGACAGTCGGTCAAGCTGTGGCAGAAGTCCTATTTTTAATGCAAGAACGTCCACCCGGCAGCCGACTTCGTCAGCCTGCTGGCTTATGCAACCGGCCCGCCAGCTGGACCCCGCTCCAACTGGACGTACCAACCAAAGACGATGTCGGCCGCCTCCGCCACCGCTGTTGCGTGGCTCAAGGTGATGACGAAGATGGAAGGCCTCACGGGGTCGGACTTGTTGACCGCCTTCGTGGCGCGCCGGCTGCTCCCCCTTCAAGTCCGGCCTCATATGATCTGCCAGATGAGCGGGCACCGGGACCCATGCCGGATGAGCACCAAGGAGATGCCACACACAGAGGTGGCTCATCTGGTGAACTACATTTCCAACTGCAAACCCCCGAAGGAGGAGTGGCAGTTCGGCAAGGAGCCGTCCTCGCGCGCGCACCCGCCGCCTGCGGTAAGTCTTCTACTCCTTCTCTTTTCTCTTTAGTTGTCGGGTTCTCTTTTGTCATCTGATCAGTAGGCCATGAAGCAGACCTCCATCACCCAGCCGACAACCGACGCCTTAGGGCAGGGCCACGAATATCTCCCTGACCGATCGGTGAGTGACGTGGACGATCCCGACATGGGGGCGGCTGCCCTGGAAGAAGTTGACGCCACGGGCGGCGGTGGCGGAGCAGGTGGCTCCGGCAGTTGAGGCGGCCTTGACGACTGGCCGGATGACGACGACGAGGAGAATGCGCCGCGCTGCCAGCCGGCCACCGACCGGGCAGGCGCGAGCTCATCACCCGCGCCGGCCGCCCAGGCGGTGCATTAAAGCGCCAGGCCGCGCCGTCGATGTACGGCAGCCGGCCGAAGAAGCCCAGGGGCTCGGCGACGGCGACCTAGCGGGAGGAAGCGGCCTAGAAGGAGAACCACTTACGGAAAGCCATGAGGCAGCCCCCTTTGGTGTCTGCGTCAGTATTCGACTCCACCTCACGTCCCCTCTTCTTTTCTCCTTGCAGCTTCATTCTGAGTTTCTTTTTCAATTTGCTTGATCAAGGCCCCGCTCTCCCTTGAGCGATCTGGCGCCGCCTTCGTGGTTGGGACAGCGGAGGGCTCCGCCAACACCCGCTGAGTTGATCCGCGCGCCCAGCTCCAGGCAGCGACAGAGAGGAACACGCAGGAGGCGCGCGAGGAGCGGTAGGAGGCGGCGGCCAAGGCGGCACAGGAGGAGGCGGACGAGGCCGCAAAGGCGCAAGCCGATGCCGCGGCAAAGGAACAGGCGGAAGAGGCCGCGCGTGGCCAAACCCCGCAACTCGTCATCCCCCCCCCGCGCGTCATGCCACCCACACCTGAGGTCTCGGCACTGCCAGAGGGAGCCGGCGGCAACCAGCCGGCCATGGAGAGGGAGGGGGGCAACGACATCGCCCTGGGGGCGGAGGTGCCTCCGCCGGCGCCAACTGTCGAGGACCAAGGCGACCAGCCTACCGCACCATCAGTGCCGCCAGCTGGCGGCGAACTGGCGGCAGGGGCAGACCCCGCAGTCCATTCCCCGGCACGTCGGCGTTGAGCAAAGGCGGCTTCGGCACCATGTCCATAGGAGGCCGGGGCCGAAAGCTCGTCGACTCTGGAGGTGGAGGCCACCAGCATCGGCTCGCCGGAGTGGACGCCTAGGGGCGGGATGGCCGTACTGAACGCGACAACATAGGATGTCCGGGCTCGGCTCCAGGCTCAGGCCACTGCCCTCCATCACTACAACCAGGAGTTCCTGGCTTCACGAATGGCCATCCGGGTATGCTTTTTGTTTTTTATTCTTGTATTCGTTCGTGGGTGCACGCCAGCGCACCCACTGGGTGTAGTCCCTGAGTTCCTGGCCGGCTACTGAGCAGGCGGCCTGGAACTTTTAAGTAGGCTCGAGTGTTGACTTGCTTTCTTTCTTTTGTCTTTGTTGCAGGATTACCACAATCTCCGCGTGGCCGCCTTCAACTCCCAGGTCTGCCAGCTGGCCCATAAGACTGCTGACTTGTCCGAGAGCCGGAGTAAGCACTCCGCCTTCTCTCTCGCGCGGGGGTGCGTCAGTGCACCAGCTGGGTGTAGTCCCCGAGATTCGGGCCGACTACTGAGCAGTCTGGCCGGATCTCTCTTGGTACCTCTTTCTTTCTTGCTTACTGACTGTCTTTCTTTGCTATCTTTGCAGAGGCCAATGCCGCCTTGCAGCAGCAGTTGGGCGAGGCCCAAACCGCGCTACGTGCCAAGGAGGAGGAGTGCAGCAAGGCGGCCCAGGAGCGCGACCGTCTGGCCAAGGAGTTGGCTTTCCAGGAGGAACTTCACAAGGCGGCCCTTCAGGCGGCGAAGGACAGCGAGGCCGCTCTCCAAGCCGATTTCAAGACTCAGTGCTCGATCTAGATCGATGCGGAGAGGGCACTGAACGACGGCTACGGCCGGATCGAGGACATAGTCGATGGTGAGTTGCCTTCCTCTTTCCTTGACCATCGACTATTATATGCTCCGGCTTCTAACTACATGTTTTCTTTTTCACCTTGCGCAGAGTACTTCCCTGGCTACACCATCGTTGCCAGCCAAGCCATCGAAGCTCACCGCGAAGAGCGGAGGCAGGCTGGTGCGGAGATCGCGCCGAACGCCCGTCGGTTGCTTGAGGAGCAGCTCCTTGCCATCCAGGCTCGTCTTCAGCCGGTTCATCGAATGCTCCGCCAGCTGCAGCGTGCCGGAGCCTAGGTGATCTCCGCCCTCTGGCCAGACATCCAAGCTCCACACACCCTGAGTCGGACTGCCGACTGGCTGGATGTGGCAGTCAGCCGCTTTGAGGCGTGGAAGGGCTCCGCGGCCTGGGCAGGCGCAAGGCGGGCCTTGGAGTTTGTCCGGGCGTGGAACCCTAGGCTAGATCTAGCCCAGTTGGCCATGTTTCGGCAGGAGGCCAATGAAGATCTGGTGGCGGTGAGGCCTGCTCTTGTTCATCGCGCTGCAGCAATCGCCGACTACACCGACACCAGCATCTTTGTTCCCGAGCTGAACGAAGAGGGCGCCGAGGTGCCGGCTGACCTTTCGGTCTGACCCGGAGGACGGCGAAGACTCGGCGGAGGAGATCACCTCTAGCGACGAGGGCGAGGATGAGGAGAGCGAGGTTGGTGAATACGTCATGCCAGAAGATGGAATGGACAGCCAGCCTCAGCTTAACCGTGCCTCCAGCAACGAGTCGCGTGCGAGCGCGTCGACTACTGCTGGGGAGGACCAAGCCGAGACTCATCAGCCGACCACTCTACCAGCCGGCGCCGCCGACTCCACCAACCTGCCGGACTCGCCAGCTGCTCCCTTGGCCTAGGCGGCCAACTATTATGTTATCTCTTCCTGCCCAGTAATCTTTTGAACAATACTTGTTAAATTCGCGCAGTTCCACCCACTGGGGGTGTATTCAAACTTTGTTGAATTCCGGCTTGAAAGCCTGGTTTTATGTAAATATTATTTCGCACATGCTTGGCTTGCGCTCCATTCCGACTTTGCTTGCTTTTTGATCCTTTTTGGCTTTTTCCTTTCCTGCCCTCCCTTGGCTGCCGACTTGCCAGCCAGACAGCCGCTCTACGGATTGTGGCTGGGACAAGCACTTAGCCTTTTGGGAGGAGAAGTACTTCGGCCTTTTAGGACATAGCAAGGTAAGTGAGGAGTTGGTCGGCCGGCTTCTCAGCAGCCGGTCGGCGAGGCGGGAAGCCGGCTTGTCTTATGTAAATGCTTTGGTCCTTAGCCATTTTTCATGTGGGCATCGTTTCCTGCCTTTGACTCTTGCCAGCTGGAGAGCCGCTCTGCAAGCTGCGGCTTGCGGCAATAGAGGGCGTAGATGCCAACACATTACTTGTCTGGCTGCAGGTAGCACCGACATAATACAAGGCGGCAAGCCCCCGGGTCGATTGATCGAACCCGGTGCCAGGCAGAAAAAATGAAGTGATGCATTCATAGGCATAAAACTTATCATATAGATAAAAAGGGTAGTCCCCGAGTGTGCCTCTAGGGACCCGATGTCTTCTACTTAACACAAAAGGTAGCGTGGTACATACTGCATCAACTGTAAAATTTTCGAAGGAGATTTGCATTCCATGGGCGTTCTGATTCCTTGCCAGAGTCATCCCTCTTGCACGCCCTGGGCTTCTGTGCATCAATCAGGTAGTAGGAGTCGTTGCCCAGGGCCTTACTGATGATGAAGGAGCCTTCCCAAGGGGCCGAGAGCTTGTGATGGCCGATTGTTCGTTGGATCAGCCGGAGCATGAGGTCTCCCTCTTGGGAGGATCTTGGCTTGACCTTCCGACTGTGGTAACGATGCCGGCTCTACTGGTAGATGGCGGACCGGCTGAGTGCCAAAAGCCGACCATCTTCCAGCAGATCGACACCGTCTTCTTGCGCTTCCTTCGCCTCCGCCTCCATGTACATGATGACGTGAGGTGAGTCGAACTCGATGTCAGTTGGGATGACAGCCTCGGCCCCATACAAAAGGAAGAAAGGAGTGAAGCCGGTTGACTTGTTCGGAGTGGTACGCAGGCTCCAGAGGACGACCGACAGCTCATTGATACAGTAGCTGGCTGAGCGTTCCAGTGGCTCAACCAGTCGGAGCTTGATGCCGGAGAGGATGAGGTCGTTTGCTCGCTCGACTTGGTCGTTTGACTGTGGACGGGCAACGGATGCTAAGTCCAGTCGGATGCCCTGCGTCGCGCCGAAATGGGCCATGCTCCTTTGGAAAAAATTATGCCATTGTCGGTGATGATGCTGTGTGGTATGCCATACCAGACGGTGATATCTACGATGAAGGTCACAACAGTCGGCCCATTCAGCTTCTTGATTGGCTTTGCTTCAATCCACTTGGTGAATTTGTGGACGGCGACAAGCAGATGAGTCATGCCACCACATGTCATCTTGAATGGGCCCACCATGTCCATCCCCCAAACGGCAAAGGGCCAAGTGAGGGGGATGGTCTTGAGTGCAGAAGCCGGCAGATGTTGCTTGGAGCTGAAAATTTGGCACCCCTTGCAATATTTGACCAAGTCTTTGGCATCTTCCAAAGCATTCGGCCAGAACAAACCATAGCGGAAAGCTTTGGCAACAAGTGATCTTGAGGACGCGTGGTGGCCGCATTCACCTTGATGGATATCTTTGAGGATCGCCATGCCTTTCTCTGGCTCTACACAACGCTGGAAGACTCTAGTCATGCTGCGCCTAACGAGCTCTCTGTTTACTATTGTGTAGGCTCCTGCTCGACGCTGAACTTGCCGGGCCGAGACCTCATCTGCCGACAGCTCTTTGTTCACCAGAAAGTTGACGATGGGTTGCGCCCATGATGGAGGTGCGACTTCTTCTACTATCAGCATGGCCGCTGCAACTAGGGCGGTTGGGTCAGGAGGTGGTGTGCTGGAATCGGCCACCGCCTGCTGTGTTGTTGAAGTCCCCGGGCCGACTGCTACAGTCCCCGAGTCGGGTGCGGCTGCCGCAGTCCCCGAACCGCCTGCCGAAGTCCCCGAGCCGCCTGCTGAGGTCCCCAAGTTGAATCCGACTGCTTCGGGGTCAGCCGACATGAAGATGGAATCTGATTCCGGTGAAGGCTTGATAGACGGCTTGAGAAGGCGCTGAAGGGAGACGCCAGCTGGTATGGCTTGCCGGGTGGAGCTGATTCGTGTCAGGGCATCTTCTTGCTCGTTGTTGGCCCGTGGCACATGAAGGAACTCACACCCTTCAAAATATCCACTGAGTTGCTAGACGAGGAAGCGGTAGCTTGTCATGTTTGCATCTTTGGCCTCCCAGTCGTCGGACGACTGTTGGACTACCAAATCCTAGTCGCCGTAGCATGGGATCCGGCGGATGCCGAGTTCTTTGGCCAGCCGGAGCCCATGTACGAGCGCCTTGTACTCTGCCACATTATTGGAGGCGGCGAAGTGAATTTGCAATGTGTATCTGAGCTTGTCGCCTTTGGGAGAGGTGAGGACGATGTCGGCTCCCAAACCGGTGCGCATCTTGGAGCCATCAAAGTGCATCTGCCAATGGGTGGAGTCCGACACTGGCGGCAGGTACTGGGTGTCGGCCCAGTCGATGAGGAAGTCGGCCAGTACTTGGGACTTGATGGAGGTGCGAGGCTGGTAGAAGATGGTATATGGAGCCAGCTTGATGGCCCACTTGGCCACCCGGCCTGAAGCATCTCGATTGCCCATGATCTCGGCCAGTGGGGCAGTGCAAACAACTGTGATGGGGTGCCCTTGAAAGTGTGGCTTCAGCTTCTTGGCGGCAAAATACATGCCATAGCACATCTTCTGGTAGTGGGGATAGTTCTGCTTTGAGGCCGACAGTACTTCTCTCAAATAATACACAGGCCTTTGGACCGGTTGTGCCTTGCCGTCTTCTGGGCGCTGAACTACGATGACTGTGCTGACCACCCAGCTGGTTGCGGCAATGTCAAGAAGCATGGGCTCTTTGTTAGTCAGAGCCGCCAGGATAGGCGGCATGGTCAATATCTTCTTCAGCTAGTAAAAAGCTTCATCCGCCTGGTCATTCCACTCGAAGTGAGTGGTTTTCTTCATGAGTTGGTACAGGGGAAGAGCCTTCTCTCCTAGCCCGGATGAAACGGTTGTGGGACGCCAAGCACCTGGTGAACTTCTGGACATCTCGCAGCCGGGTGGGTATCTCCATCCCGTTGATGGCTTTGATCTTCATAGGGTTACACTCAATGCCGCGTTCAAAGACCAGGAAGCCAAGGAGCTGGCTGGCCGGTACTCCAAATGCGCATTTCTTGGGGTTGAGCTTGATCTAAAAGCGGCGCAGATTGTCAAATGTTTCCTTGGGGTCTTCCAGCAGGGTGCCACGCTTCTCCATCTTCACCACAATATCGTCTACATAGACATGGGCGTTTCTGCCGAGCTGTTTGAGGAGACACTTTTGCATGCAATGCTGAAAAGTGGCACCGGCATTTCTCAAGCCGAATGTCATGGTCAGGTAGCAGAAGGATCCAAATGGTGTGATGAAGGTGCTCTTCAGGCGGTCGGGCGGATCCAACTTAATCCGGTGGTACCCTGAGTAGGCATCCAAGAAACTCAACAACTCGCGTCCGGCTTTGGAGTCTATCACTTGATCAATCCGAGGCAAGGCAAACGGATCTTTGGGGCAGGCTTTGTTGAGGCTGGTGTAATCAATGCACATGCTCCACTTGTTCTTCTTCTTTAGTACAAGGACCGGGTTGGCGAGCCATTCTGGAAAGAACACTTCCATAATGAAGCTGGCTGCTAGGAGCCGGGCTATCTCTTCACCAACAATTCTTCTCTTCTCTTCTGATAGTCGGCGGAGGGGTTGCTTGACTGGTTTTGCATCTGATCTGACATGTAGCTTGTGTTGGGGAACGAAGTAATTTAAAAAAATTCCTACGCACACGCAAGATCATGGTGATGCATAGCAATGAGAGGGGAGAGTGTTGTCAATGTACCCTCGTAGACCGAAAGCGGAAGCGTTAGCACAGCGCGGTTGATGTAGTCGTACATCTTCACGATCCGAGTTCAGCACACGTTCAGCTCGATGACGTCCCGCGAACTCCGATCCAGCAGAGCTTCACGGGAGAGTTACGTCAGCACGACAGCGTGATGACGGTGATGATGTTGCTACCGACGCAGGGCTTCGCCTAAGCACCGCTACATATGCACTACAAAAAAAGACACATCCATGACATTTTCGGCCGAACGAAACTCTTTTCTGTCACACATATGACACTTCTATGACAATAATTGTGACAAAACCCGGCATCATCATAGATGTGGTGGGCTCCTACTTCTATGACAAAAAATCATGACAGAAAATTGGCTTTTCGTCCTGGGCGGGCCGGAGACGCAGCTGCATGACATTCTTTGGGCCATCCATGACAGAAAAAAACCGTGGTAGAAGCGAGGGCGAGGAAAATTTCGGGGAGTTCCCGGTTACGGTGGGAGGTCAGGGGCTGAGCGATGCACGTTTCTCTCATACATGTACGCGTGTGTGTGCAAGGCATTGGCTCTAACTGAACCCGAGCGAGGCATTGGGCTCTAACTGAACCCGAGCGATTGCACTGCAGGCTACACGTTACTGAACCCGAGCGATGGATCGATGGCTGTTAACTGAACCTGATCAAGCGATTCCTTCGCTACTGCTTCTAACTAAAGCCGATCGATGCTGCCTCTCTGGATGAACAGTGAGCGTTGGGGGGTGGATGAACAGTGAGTGGTGGTGTTGCCTCTGGATGAACAGGACCCCATGGTGTGCAGGGCTGGATGAACAGGATGACCCCGTGGAGGGCTGGATGAACAGTAGACGATGGAGGGGTGCCCGTGGAGGGGTGGTTGAACAGTAGCCGGTGGAGTAGCGCGCGGTGGAGGCTGGATAAACAGGAGCCCGTGGAGGCTGGAGGAGGTCGACGGTGGAGATGAACAGTATCCCGTGGAGTCCCGTTTTGCGGTATGCCACACCCCTCCTAATGAACAGGACCCCCGTTTCGACCGTAGCACTCCAACACAAGTCCGTTTCGTCCGTTTTGCGGTACGCCACACCCCTCCTGATCAACAGGACCCCCGTTTTGACCGTAGGAGGTCCGTTTCCTCCGTTTTGTGGTACGCCAGACCCCTCCCGATGAACAGGATCCCCTTTCGAATGTGGTCGGTCGAACACAAGGCTGTTTCCTCCATTCTGTGGTACGCCGGGGCTCGTTTCCATCGCCTATTCCATCCAAGCCCTCCTGATGAACTCGACGATGCATTTTGTTCCGACCCAGGCGGTTGGCTCCCACGCGTTCCGTTGCCTCCCAATGAACACGACGCATTTCGTTGCCTCCCCATGAACACGACGCATTCTGTTGCCTCCCCATGAACACGACGACGACGATATTTCTCTGTTCCAACCCACCCATGTACATGAGCCCAAGCCGTACGTATGCGCGAGTAGGTGTTCGAGACCCTGCCCGTATGTACACATACGTGGCCGTATTTTCTTTCTTGCACCCTGGCCGTTGTACGTACGTGTACATGCTACATGCGCGCCTCTACTACGACACGTGCGCGCCTCTACATCCACCAGTATGTACGTACACGTTCACGACCAGAATGACAACGCTACGTATGCTTTGACCAGGTGGGTCCCGACTGTCAGGCACTTCCTTGCGTGCGAAGATGTAGCTGGTGGGTCCCAGCAGTCAGGGGGGCGAATCGGTTTTTTTCGGACGCACATCCTTGGGTGCAAAGATGTAGCTGGTGGGTCCCAGCAGTCAGGGGGCGAATCGTTTTTTTTTTGCCCGGACGCACTTCCTTGCATGCGAAGATGTAGCTGGTGGGTCCCACCAGTCAGGGGGAAACATTTTTTCGTGAAATATGGTGGCCCGTCCGGTGGGTCCCCGCTGTCAGGTGGAGGAATAATTATTTTGCGCGTAATAAGGAGGCACTTCCTTGCTGCGGCCGTGGACCCATCTGTCAGCCTCTCCACGTACAGTCCACATCCGATGGAAGCCGTTCCTTGACCATGTTGACCACGCCGCGCCGAGAGCACCAGGGCGGTGGTTGACGGTGAGGCCTAGGAAGGGGACGACACAGAGCCCGGGAAGATGCGGCAGTGGATGCCCACGCGTAGAGGAGTACGAGGGTTCACTGGTTCACTGCGGTGTGAGGCTGCCATCACCGTAGAATAACAGGGGGTGTGGGTGAGTAGAGGGATGGCCTGGCCAGCGACGGGAGTAGTAGGGGGCGGTGAGGCCTCTGCCGCATCGCAGCCGGCCACGGGAGGCAGGAGCACGAGGCACGACCGGCGCTGGTTTGGGCGGCTGGAGCAAGAAGACCAGAGGTTGAAGAAGCACTACGGCTGTTGGATGGACATCGTACGGTCACTAGAGCTAGAATCGTGCATATTGACTAAGTTGACAAAGCCCTCCGTCCCCGTCAACTTAGTAGGCCCACAAGTCAGCCTGTCACTATACTGGGTCCCAGCTAACAGGGGAGTATTCATTTTTTTGTGCCTAATGAGGCACTTCCTTGCGTGCGAAGATATAGCTGGTGGGTCTGAGCTGTCAGCGGCGGTAACATTTTTTTTGTGAAATACAGAGGCCCTTTCAGTGGGTCCCTGATGTCAGACGGAGGCATTTCCTTGCGTGCGGCCGTGGACCTAGCTGTCAGCCTCTCCACGTACAGTCCACTTCAAATGCATGTCGGTCGTTGACCACATTGACCAGGCCGCGCCGAGAGCACCAGGGCGGTGGACGACGGCGAGGCCTAGGAAGGGAACGACACGGAGGCAGGGAAGACTCGGCAGTTGTTTCCCACGCGGAGGGGAGTATGACTATACGAGGGTTTACTGGTACGTCTGACGTCGCCGGAGAATAACAGCAGGTGTGGGAGAGTAGAGGGATGGCTAGGCCAGCGACGGGAGTACGGTGGGGCGGTGAGGCTTGCGCGGCAGCACAGCCGGCCGCAGGGAGGAGAGAGCAGGCAGTCCCGCCGATGCTTGTTTGAGCGGCTGGAGCAGGAAGAGCAGAGATTGAAGAAGCACGACGGCCGTTGGATGGACATCAAACAGTCATTGCTTATGCGTCAACCTTTTTCTTAGGAAAGCCTCAAATCTGTGGAAAACAACATACAACCCATCTGCCATTATTTCTAATAATTTGCAGCCCATTTGCTAATTCTTAAGGTTTTTTAGCCCATATTCTTTTTGTTAGCATTACAGCCCATATTGTGGCCACGGTTAAAAAAATATATGAAATTTTGCATATTTCGGTGCGGTCCGAACTTTTTTTAATCCTGAAATTTTGACTCACATTCAAACTGATTTTAAAAATAAATGTATATCATATAAAATCCAACAAATTCCCCACACATAAAAATTAATGTAATTTAAAATCTCGAAATGAAAAAAAGATATTTAAAACTAATTGCCGGTTTGATGTGTTTTAAAAATGTACAACCCATTTCTCATTACTGATGGGCCATTTTCTTGGCCAACCGAATGAAAGCTCTCCTCGTCTTGAAAGATTTGCAGCCCAATAGGCCTGACAAAGCAACTTACTTGGCAAATCACAAAAAAACTGGGCTGTAGCCGTGGACCCAGCTGTCGGCCTCTCCACGTACAGTACTCTTCCGATGGAATGTCGTTGACCACATTGACCACGCCGCGCCGAGAGAACCAAGGCGATGGACGATGGCGAGGCCTAGGAAGGGGACGACACGGAGCCGGGGAAGACGCGGCAGTGGATGCCCACGCGGAGAGGAGTACGAGGGTTCACTGATTCGGCTGCGGTGTGAGGCTGCC
Source organism: Triticum dicoccoides (assembly GCF_002162155.2). NCBI lineage: Eukaryota > Viridiplantae > Streptophyta > Magnoliopsida > Poales > Poaceae > Triticum > Triticum dicoccoides. The sequence continues at coordinate 104,298,271 of NC_041387.1, read as the reverse complement.
ATCACTGCAGGGCCTGGCTAGCGGTGGGAGTAGTAGGGGGCGATGAGGCCTCAACGGCAGCACAGCCGGCCACTAGAGGGAGGAGCAGGCGGTCTCCCCGGTGTTGGTTTGGGCGGCTGGTGCAAGAAGAGCGGCGATTGAAGAAGCAGCAGGACCGTTCGATTCAAATCCAACGGTTACTGTTGCTAGAATTGTTTGTTGACTAAGTTGACAAGCACTACGTACGCATCAACTTAGTAGGCCCACAGGTCAGCCTCCCAACCGGTGCACCCTAGATGTCAGTGGGAGGAATAATTTTTTTCGCGTAATAAGGAGGTAGTTGATTGCGTGCGGCCAGGCCAGCGGAGGGAGTAGGGTGGGCCGGGGAAGCCTGCGCGGCATCACAAGGCGCCACAAGAGGAGGGAGCAGGCAGTCCCGCCGGCGCTAGTTTAGGCGGCTAGAGCAGGAAGATCAGAGATTGAAGAAGCACGTCGGTCGTTGGATGGACATCCAACAGTCACTGTTGCTAGAATCATGTGTTCACTGACATAGCCTTGCGTAAACAAGTCAGCCTCGAAATCTGTGGCGTGTACAGCCCATTTGCTATTATTTTTATAATTTTTACTCATTTTCTAATTCATATGGAATTTATTGCAGCCCGTTTTCCATTTTTAGAATTGCTGGCCATTTTCTGGTCAGTACCAGGGTCAAAAAATTAACAAAATATGTGGGAAATTTTGAAAGTTCACAAATTTTTGATGGGGAATGAAATATTCTTAATCCAAAAATTAATAGCCATACTAAAACAAATTTAAAAATAAATCAGTACTATGTCATGTTAAATCCAATGAAATTCGTATAAGATATCATGGAAGAACAAAAACAAAAAAAGAAACTAATATCCCATTTGCTATAATTTTTTTGGAATTTTCAACTCCTTTTGATATTACTTGACCATACTCTTTGCCAGGCCGGAATGCATCCCTCCTCGTCTTGAAAGATTTACAGCCCAGTAATTCGGAGAAAACAAATAGTCCTAGCTTGGGTATTCTTCAGAAAGAAATACTGGGCTAACTATTTTCCCAATGAACTGGTGCATGAGCATTTAGCTTTATTTATTTATTTACTTATTTATGTTTAGGGGACCATGAGCATGTACCTGGGCCGGATTCATGTGAGAGCCTCCCTTCTAGTTAATTATGGGCTTCTCTATTGGCCCTTCATCAGTGGGCTGCATGTTATCAACAAGTGGAAAATGTGTTCCGTACGAAAAATAGTATGCGCTACGTACGGTACGGGGCATTAAAGGATCGAACCATGCAACAACTTCCAAAACATTGTGTTTGTCGTTCTAACAGCACATTTATTCAACCAACAGACGAAATATACTACTGATTGTACATTGAAAACAGCAGCAGCAACCAGGGCTGGGAGTGCAACAGAAGCAGTAAGCAGGCCAGAAGAGTGAAGACGCAGCTCTCTCTTCCAAACCAAACATCAGCCATCATTACAAAAGGGCTATCAAAAAAGAACAAGTGTATGCATCAAACTAAATAAAGATCCTACTACACCAAGTGTACGCATCTAACTAACTGGCTCGGTTAGACGTTACTATTTATTAAGCTGTGGAGATTGGCTGACGACTTGAACCAGATGGGTGCCTAACGGGGGAAACTCCAGCCAGCAGGTCGAAGTCTGATACTTGCGACCCTCTCTCCTACTTTGGGCTGCAGAGCATGGCGGCACATATCAGGGTATGGTGCATGTAGAGACGAATGGTACACTGTGTACACACAGTTTTGCCTGATGAACGAAACCGCGCTGCCATCAAGATCCTTGCCGTCGGTTATCTCTTGGTTAATCGGATAATTCAGTCCGACAAAGAGAGAGCGTGTACCAAGGCTACTTACCAGCCTCCAGTGAAAAATTCCTAAAGTCCCAGAGAAGATGGGATCCTGCTGAAAGACCTTGCGGTGACTGTGATCATTGTATTCCGCGAAACAACACGTCCGGTATGTGCGAACGATCATCAATCGTTCGCCGTCGTCTGATCGAGCCAGGAACCACCTGCAACTGCCATGCCGCTTTTCTTTGAAAGGTTCTGGGATTAGGAAGGGTAGGGACACCAGGCGGCCTACAACATCATATCAAGTTGGAGTCAAATAAAAAAGGGCTCTTGATTTAGTCAATCTTAAGAACAACATGTTATGAGCATGAATATTTTTTCAGTAAATGTTGACAGTAATATAAGCAAGCCATCATGATATCATAGGAAACTAACATACTGCTGTAACAGCCGTTTGTAGCGATGACTGGAGTAGGCCAGCAATACGTCCAGCCATAGAAGGAGTCGACAGTGTAAATGAAGCCCGTGTGTTCAATGGCATCAGAGAACCATGGAGGATGTATGATCCTGCGATGGACGTGCAGATTTATCCACTTACCGCAGTGACCTGTCAGATAGGCGAGACCGCGGTTGAAAAACGCAATTAGCCTGAAGTCTTTATAATTCGCAGATCTTGTGGGCACTTGGCAGATTACAACCTTGAGCAAATCAAACTTGGTATCATGTTGGCTACTGTAAGATTCCGAGTATTCTGGGCTGCAGTGCCAAAGCAGTGCAGTGTTAATCGAAGGAAGGGGGATCAATCACCAGGTGTAGACCTCCACGAGCATCCAGCTGCCGCGACCATAGACGAGCACCATCCAAGACGTGTTCATGCCGACCAAGTACATATCGTTAATGTAGTTGAGGCTGACGGGGATCGGATCACGGTCAATGGGGTTGACCCTCGACACCCTATGATTGTTATGCTGCGTGACACACCGTTTCTGAAGATCAGGCGACATCAGGAGGCAAGGAGCTGGCTTAAAAAGCTCCGGACTGAGGGCTTTGAGTAAACGGTATAGCCCCGACGAGCACGCGGCGAGCGGCATGGTACTGAGATTGTCCACACGCGAAACAATGAGCTAGATTACCTCTGTGGGGAGCGAATTCCAGCCACTCTTTTGGCGGATGCTGCTCGGTTCTGCCATTGTTAGTGCTTGGGTTTCGGACGAGGGGGGGAGGCGCCTTAGTGGGGATGAAGATTGGACAAGATTATGTGCGGACAAAGATGGAGAAGCGAATATGTGCTGCGGGAAGTGGACAGGTGATGATGACTACAGCATGCCGCTTGACTTACAAGACACATACCAGCAGCGTAGGGTCATATCGATGCCAACCAACTTGCTTGAGTGATCACAGTACTGGTACTCCCTACAGTACCTACTACAGTACTATGCCCTAACTTTCTTGAGTAGAGTAGTAGAGTAGGACTCTGCTCTACTACTAGCATCGGAGGAGTAGTATATTCTAATCTAAAATAGCTACAAACTTCAATGCCCGAGCGTGGAACGACTACGAACCGTGCTCAAAGACCGTGTCTACGTGGTGTTTGGAATTATATGCAAAAAAATAGCAAGATGCCCGTGCATTGCATGGCGCACCATCATCACCAACTCGGTTTTTTCTCTACTCCTACTCCTATAAAAGACTCAGTTGGTGATGATGGAGGCGAGGAGGCGTGTTCAGTCGGGCATGTAGCGGACGACGCAGTACTATTGGATTTGTTATAAAAACAAAGAAGAGTAGTAGAGATAGAGACTTAGGGAGGAGCACGAGGTTGTGGGAGATAAGGATGAACAAGGCAAGGCCTTATCTGTAAATGTGGAGAGAGGTGCGGGTATCTTTTGTAAAATTGTCATAGTTGGCTTTCTATCCGTCAGATATAGATCGGACAGTCTATATTACAAGATGGCAGGCATACCATCATCACCAACTCAGTTTTCTATAAGAGTAGATATAGATAGATAGAGACTAGGGGGTACTAGTAAGGACACCATCTACTACTTCGTGTGCTACTCCTACGCTCCATTCGGTGGCCGCAACGTCCCCTACAGCCACTCCCTCCTGCGCTCCATTCGGCGGGCGCTGTTGAAATTTGGGGAGCGCACTCTCGCGACTGCTGGCAGCCACGACTTCACCGACGACGACTTCTTCCCCGACCTCGGCAACCTCTTCCTCAATGACATGGGCGACAACCTCAACGCCAACGGTGCTGCTCCCGTTGCACCGTATGTGTTTCTGTCCTTCCTGTTCGAAATCGTGGTAGAATTCATGTTTCTACTTTGTATCCTACTACTATGCTAGTCCACATGATTAGTTTCATCTCTGCTATAGCCGTCATGATTTATTTTGTGCTTATTCGGATTAAATCTCGTAGTAACTTGCTCATATATTCAACTGGCGCAACGTCCCCTACAGCCACTCCCGTTTCATGGACGGCCTAGTCGATGCCTCCAAGGAGCCCTTCGTCTACTGCTATGAGTGCCCGATGTCGTTTTGGGGCTCGCCGGCGGACATGGTGCATCACCTCACGGATGCGTGCAGCGGTCACTACTGGCCCTTGGCAGAGAACATCAAGTACGAGACGTGCTACCCATTCACCATGCCGGAGTCGCTAGAGGATCACCGCCGCATGCTAGTCTCAGAGGAGGACGGCAGTGTCTTCCTCTTGATCGTGGGCATCGGCAAGGCCCGCGCAGGCCGCCACCCCGTCTCTGTAGTGTGCGTCTGGGGCGACGCCGCTGCCGCTGACACTGACACAAGGCCGATGTACGGGTGCGTGATCACTATTACTACCCCTCTGGGTCACGTGGGCGGCGTGATCGGCCTCATCGGATGGACTTGGACTCTGCGGAGCTGGGACTTTCCTACCGATGTGGACTTGGAAAACTCATGGCATCCTTTACCCGCCGACGCGGTGCACGGGGACTCCAAGGAGGTTCACCTGGACATACACATTATCAAGTTAAATGTTGATCATAAGTCTTCGCTCAATGTAATCCACTGTCTAAGCATGTGGAGACTTCCATGCAGGATCTTGCTCTATTGGAGTATCGCGCATGAATACAAGTGTATCCGTTTATGGTTTAGTCTAGAATCTTCCATGTATGAATTTTTACTACAGTACTGGTGAAAGACTTATGATGAACCATTTCTTACATCTCCTCTGCCCCCTTGCAAGTCATCCTGATTTAATCCCTCCGTCTAGGTGTATAAGGGCATGGTTAATATTACTTAATAGTATAGCCAACTGTTGCCTATAAGAAAGTGCCATGTCATCTTGTCGGTGTACTAGAGTAGGGGTACCTTAGTATCCCAAACTTGTGCACGGGCAGTTGCAGCGCCCCGCGGCAAGGCTTGCCGGGTGACCGCCAAGGTCCTCCGTGGTTCCTTTGGAGCCATTTAAGAACAAAGTATTCAAGCCAAGGAGACAAGGCCCCGGCAAGAGGAGCTTGCCGGGAAGGCCAACCAAGGCATCTCAAGGAACTTGCCGCGACGCGCCATGCGTCCCGGCAAGGCCCGGTGAGCGACAAGCTTCCGGGCGCGACAAGACAACGACTGCGGCAAGGCGCTTGCCGCGGCAGGCTACCACTCTGTACCCGCGCTCCAGCACATCCACCAACGTGTCGCCCTGGGACCTTTCCTGGCGCATGTGGCAAGAGGCTGTGCGGCCAGCGGTGCGCGGTGGCAAGCGACGCTGACAAGATTACCATCATGGCAAGCAGTGGCGTCCCTGACGGTCCTTTTTGCACTATTTGGGCGACGCAGATGGGCATTTAATGCCTTTGTCCCCTGTCGTCAGGGTTAGGTAGGATACACTGTACAGGTAGTTGTACCAACCACAAAACCTTTTCCATTTTTACCCTTGACTACGTTGCACCTGTCGGTGACCCCTTCAGAATATAAAAGGAGGCCCATGCACAACGTAGGGGGGGAGGCCAGAAAACACTCACGCTCAGTTTCGTTAGCAGCTCGTGTGTACTGTAACACTCAGCGCCCTCGAGCAAGAACTCAATACAATCAGACAAGCAGCAGTAGGAGTATTATCTCTCCGGAGAGCTCCGAAGCTGGGTAAACTGCTCGTGTGTTTCGCCTCGATCCGCTCTTCGTGCGATCTCCGCCCCCCGCCGAACCAAAAGGGGCTCGGTCCGCCGGTCTCCATAGGTGTTCGTGGATCAGCTTCCCCAACATCTTTGGCGCGCCAGGTAGGGGGCGTCGAGGTTGTGTGAACCTGATCCGGCGCTCACACGAGCTAGATCTTCATTTTCTTCATCGACATGCCACCGAAGAAGAAGACTTCGGCGGCAGCTGTTCCGTCCACGTCGATCCCACCATCACCGGAGCAAACGGGTGGTGGGGTAGACGCCGGTGGAAGAACGGACATCGACGAGGGAGCTCACGGTGCTGCCAGGTCCAAGGACAAGGCTGCGCAGACCTCGGCGTCCATACATGTACCGCGCCCATCTCAGGAGGCACAGGACCGACAGCGTCATGGTACTCGCAGTGCCATACATTTGTTGGGCCAAGATCGAGCTGGTGGATCTCGGGATGCTCAAGACCAGCATGCACGCCTGTGTGCTGGCACGAGAAAGACACGGTCGCCTGGGCATGATACTGCTCCTTCTAACATAGTTAGAAGTCCGAGCATATCCCGCTCCTCGCACCATTCGCCACTGCCGCCCACCACTCCAGCAGAAGCTTTGGCGTGAGCTCAACTGCTCCTGGATTACCCTCCAACGGAAGACAAGATCGATGGATGGAGGGCCACCATTCAGAGTCTCATCGGCTTCGCCAACGGCGACACTCCGCGGCAGCCGAATACCTTGCTGCCACGGCAGGACTGCCAGGCACGAGCCAGTGGCGACGAAACCGGTGGGGGTGCAACTACCATGCACTCTCCACCCCGAAGGCCAAGATCGCCGACTCGTCGGGTCCACCTCGACTGCGACTCCACCGCAGCATCGGATCCACGAGCTCGTCGCGAACAACGCCAAGTTCTTCACGAACGACAGCAAGAAGACGCTCGTACTCGCATCGAGCGCCAAAGAGAAGCGCGGCGTCAATCAGACCAGCGCGCTGGGCCCTCTGTCGACATGCATGTGCCAGGGGAACCAGGCGACTTGCCGTACGTGGTAGGTTGCCCTGTGTTCACTCGTGAGCTGCGGCAAGTCCAGTGGCCCAGCACGAAAAACTTCAAGCCAGACGTGCCAGAGAAGTACGACGGCAAGTCACATCCGTCGGAGTTCCTCAGCATCTACACCATCACGGTGCAAGCTGCCGGGGGACGGGACGACAAGATCCTTGCCAACTACTTCCCGCTGGTGCTCAATCCCAATGTCAGATCCTGGCTCATGCACTTGCCGGATAACTCCATATCCTCCTCGGCAGACCTATGCCATCAGTTTGTCGGCGCCTTTACAGGCGGCCACAAGCCTCATGGCCAAGAGAGCGATCTTCATCTGCTCGCCCAGAAGGAAGGAGAGCCCCTGCGCAAGTACATTCAGAGATTCAGCCGTGTACAACACAACATCCCGGATGTCCACCCTGCCGCGGTAATCAGCGCATTCCATCAGAACGTGCGAAACCACAGGATGCGGGAGGAGATGGTGATGTGCAAGATCAGAGACGTCAGTGAGCTATATTCCCTGGCCGACAAGTGTGCGCGTGCTGAGGAAGGGAGGAAACTCCCCAGAGAGAATACATGAGCAGGAGGATCTGATAGTGAGGAAACTGCCCCAGCAAAGAGAAACTAGCGGCGGAACAACAAGAAGAAGAAAGGCAAAGATGTGCTAGTCGTTGAGTAGTCCGGCAACGGAGGTGGCGCCAAGAAAGCCAAAGCTGGTAGCTCCGCCAAGGAGATTGTTGTGGGCACCAACTACCAGGCTGTGGCGGTCGCCGACAAGCAGGACGGCACCAACAAGCAGTACTGCAAGATCCACCGCACCAAGGGCCATGACCTCCAGAGCTGCAAGAAGGTCGAGCAGCTTGTCGAGTAGCAAAAGGCTGAATACGAGCGACGCGACAAGGAGAAAGCCCAGGAAGGTGCTGGAGGAGCCGGCAAGAAACGTCCCGGCCGAGGAGGACGCCGCGGCAAGGCCAAGCAGCGGCAAGGAGACAAACCTCCCCGCGGCCGCGACAAGGATGAAGATGATGACGACGATGAAGATATGGATGATGACGAGACCGATGAGCAGGAGTTCCAGAAAGCCACAGAGGTCCTGTGCGTTGACGGCGGTGCTTCTCTGCATACTTCACACCGCCAGCTCAAGCAGTGGGTGCGGGAAGTCAATGCGGTAGAACCACCAACCAACTATCCGCAGCCTCAAGGTCACTAAAATGCTAGTTGACGGCGGGGCCGGCTTGAACCTGATCTCCTCCACGGTACTCCAGAAACTCCAGATCCCTGATGGCGAGCTCGAAGAGACCGGCACATTCCAAGGAATCAATCCGGGAAGGAGCAAGCCGAAGGGAAAGATCACGTTACCGGTGACGTTTGGCAGCGAGTTGAACTTCAGGACTGAGAGGGTCACTTTTGACATTGCTGACTTTCCATTGCCTTACAATGGGATACTAGGCCGTCCAGCACTCGCCAAGTTCATGGCAGCCTCTCACTATGCATACAACATACTGAAGATGCCAGGCCCGATAAGTGTCATCTATGTCCCTGGCGACAAGAAGGATGCTCTTATCTGCACCGACGGGATCTACCGGGAAGCAGCAGCTGCAACAGATCGCAAGTCACTTGCCATTGAAGCTCCCGGGGCGAAGAAGAAGACCAAGTCCGGCAAGAGTTCTGATGCCCACTCCGGCAAGCGCACCTCTTCGGAGTGCTGCGCTAACGTCGAGGACGCACCATCGAGCTCCACCGGCAAGTGTAAGAAAACAATGGTAGCTCCACCAGAGACCAAGAAGGTGTCCGCCAAGGAGGATGGCACTGGTGGTACTTTCACCATCAGTGCCACTCTCGACCCTAAATAGGAAAGCGCGCTCATTGCTTTCCTGCGGGCGAATGTCGACGTATTTGCGTGGCAACCGTCTGACATCCCCGGTGTTCCCAGGAAAGTAATCGAGCACCACCTTGCCGTTTGTCCTCATGCGCGGCCCGTCAAGCAGAAAGTCAGGAAATAGGCAGTGGAGCGCCAAGAATTCATCGCAGAAGAAATGAAGAAATTGGAAGCAGTAGGCCTCGTCAGAGGAGTGCTCCATCCTACGTGGTTGGCCAACCCTGTAGTCGTACGCAAGGCAAACAGGAAATGGAGGCTTTGTATCGACTTTACCGATGTCAATAAAGCTTGTCCCAAAGACCCATTTCCCTTGCCGCGCATCGACCAGATTGTTGACTCCATGGCCGGATGTGACTTGCTTTCATTTCTTGATGCATACTCAGGATATCATCAGATCTTCATGGCAGAAGAGGATGAGGAGAAGACCGCATTCATCACCCCATGTGGCACATACTGTTTCGTACGGATGCCTTTCGGTTTAAAGAATGCTGGTTCAACATTTGCAAGGGTTGTGCACGGCGCTTTTGAGCCGCAAATACACAGAAATGTGGAAGCCTACATGGATGACATAGTGGTCAAGAGCAAGGACAAGTCAACTCTGATTCAAGATTTAGACGAAACCTTTGCAAATCTGCGCAAGATCAACCTCAAGCTTAACCCCGAGAAGTGCGTGTTTGGAGTCCCCTCCGGCATGCTTCTCGGGTTCTTCGTGTCTCAGCGGGGAATTGAAGCCAATCCCGACAAGATCAAGGCCATTGAGCAGATTGAAGCACCAAAGCGCATCAAGGATGTACGAAGACTTGCCGGTTGTGTGGCTGCTCTCAGCAGGTTTATCTCTAGGTCTGCTGAGCGCGCCCTGCCATTTTTCAAAATATTGAAAAAGGCAGGTCCAATGAAATGGACTCCGGAAGCGGAGGCTGCGCTGCAGGACTTAAAGAGATACCTGTCCTCCACTCCAACACTTGTCGCACCTAAGCCACAAGAGAAGATGTTGCTGTATATAGCGGCAACAAATCAAGTGGTTAGTGATGCGTTAGTAGCAGAGAGGGAGGCGGATGATGAGCCAGCAACCACGGCAGATGCATCCAACGACAAGCAGGAGACTTCACCGGCAAGCTCTGGTCCCGACAAAGATGGATCTGCGCATACGCGTGAGAAGATGCAGAAAAGAATGGTGCAGCGCCCAGTTTACTTTGTCAGTTCTCTTCTGCAGGGGGCTAGGTCGAGGTACTCTGGTGTGCAGAAATTGCTTTTCGGCCTTCTCATGGCCTCGAGAAAGCTGCGCCATTACTTCCAAGCACATGAGATCACAGTCGTCACTCGTTTTCCGCTGAAGAGGATACTGCAAAATCCAGAAGCAACAGGCAGGATTGTCGAGTGGGCACTGAAACGGTCAAGCTTTGGCCTCAAGTTTGAGAGCACTTCAACTATCCAAAGCAGAGCATTGGCAGAGTTCATAGCAGAGTGGACGCCAACACAAGATGAAGAAATTCCAGAAACTAGCATCCCCGTCAAGGAAGCAAGCAAAGAGTGGCTAATGTACTTTGATGGTGCCTTCTCGCTGCAAGGCGCCGGTGCGGGCGTGATACTTGTTGCACCCACCAGAGAGCACCTCAAGTACGTAGTCCAGATGCACTTTCCCAAGGAGCAAGCAACGAACAATACCGCAGAATATGAAGGATTGCTTGCCGGTCTCAGGATCGCAGCAGACCTTGGGATCAAGAAGCTCATTGTCAGGGGTGACTCACAGCTTGTCGTCCGCCAAGTGAACAAGAATTATCAGAGTCCGTTGATGGAAGCCTACATTTATGAAGTGAGAAAGCTAGAAGAGCACTTTGACGGCCTACAGATGGAACATGTTCCAAGAGCTCAGAATGACATTGCCGATGGCCTGTCAAAGTGCGCCACACTGAAGTTACCTATGGAACCAGGGATCTTTGTGCTCAAGCTAACTCAACCGTCTGTAACGCCATCAACTGGACAGAGCAAGAAGAGGAAGTTGATTTCTGGTGACTATTTTCTGGCAGAGCTCCCTGAAGCCGCCGCCAAGAAGGTCCCCAAAATCAACACCAAGGGTGCTGAGGAGCAGTCTGCTCCGACAAGCCCTAGGGTTTGTTCCGTTGAAGCAGACGCTCCCGACAAGTTTTGCTCCGGCAAGCTTGCCGGGGAACATCAAGCTCCGGCTGAGTCGCAGGTTCTCGCCGTAGAAGCAGATGTTCCCGCAGCAGCAGATGTGCCTTTAGTCCTTGTTGTCGAGCCGCAAGCTCCAGCATGGGCACAACAGATTATCCTTTTCATTCAGACAGGAGAACTTCCCGAAGAGCAAGAAGAAGCGGAAAGAGTAGCCCGGCAGTCAAGTATGTACCAGTTTGTCGACAACACACTGTACAGAAGAAGACTCAACGGTGTGAAATTGGCGTGTATTCACCGGAAAGACGGACAAAAGCTGTTGGCAGAGATACATGGAGGCATATGTGGTCACCACATTGGCGCAAGAGCACTTGCCGGCAAAGCGTTCCGGCAAGGTTTCTTTTGGCCGACAACCCTCCAGGATGCAACTGCACAAGTAACCAAGTGTGAAGCGTGCCAGTTCCATTCCAAGCAGATACACCAGCCAGCTCAAGCTCTCCAGACAATCCCTTTATCCTGGCCATTTTCGGTCTGGGGGCTCGACATCCTCGGCCCCTTTCCCCGAGCTGTCGGGGGCTTTGAGTACTTGTATGTTGCAATCGACAAGTTCACAAAGTGGCCGGAAGTGGAAGCAGTGAGGAAGGTGACAGCACAGTCAGCAGTCAAGTTCTTCAGGTCGATTGTTTGCCGCTTCGGGATCCGTAACAGGATCATCACCGACAACGGCACGCAATTCATGAGCTGCACCTTCATGCAGTACGTCCAAGATCTTGGCGCCAAGGTCTGCTTCGCTTCTGTTGCTCATCCAAGAAGCAACGGTCAAGCGGAGAGGGCGAATGCTGAAGTGCTGCACGGACTCAAGACCAGAACTTTCGATAGGCTGCGCAAGTGCGGAAAGAACTGGATTGAGGAGCTGCTGGTGGTTCTTTGGTCGATCAGGACGACACCAAATCGAGCCACTGGCCAGACACCTTTCGCTCTAGTCTATGGAGCAGAGGTAGTTCTCCCCACGGAACTCGTATACGGGTCACCTCGAGTGCTCGCTTATGATGAGCTCGAGCAAGAGCAGTTGCGACAAGATGACGCGTTGCTCCTTGAGGAAGACCGTCTTCAGGCTGCTGTACGAGCTGCTCGCTACCAGCAAGCTTTGTGCCGCTACCATAGCCGCAAAGTTAATGCCAGAAGTTTCGAGGAAGGCGACCTTGTTCTTCGGCGTGTTCAGTCCGCCAAGAATTCCAACAAGTTGACGCCAAAGTGGGAAGGCCCTTACCGGGTGAAACGAGTCACTAGGCCCGGCGCTGTCCGCCTTGAGACCGAAGATGGCATTCCGGTGAGCAACTCCTGGAACATTGAGCATCTTCGTAAGTTTTACCCGTAGGGCGCGGTTGCCGGAATCTTTTCCGGCAACCACCTTTTGTATAAGTCTTGTCGATGTTGCATGTAATCCTTTGTACAAAGCCGGGCGCAGACCCCGTGCATAAGTAAAGCTCATGTGCTCCGCACATCTTGTCAACATCATGCTATCTACTTTGTTTTTGCATGCGTTATCTGACACTTTGTGCAGCGCCTACCCCCGGTAAGCAATAACAAGCCGTAAGGCTCCATATCTTTATTTTCTCTTCTTTCTTTTTCTCAAAAAGGAAAGGAAGGTTCCCTCACACACAAGTTTGCCGGGGGGAAAGGAGAAGATAATGGTGTGGACTAGGCATCGTTCAAGGAAGTTTCGCCTTACCGGAAAGCAGAACGACAAAAAAAAGCTAAGTTGCCAAAGTTTGAGCAATCAGTTTTAAATTTTTAAGTTATCTTCCTCGAACGACCGTACTTTGTATGGAAAACCTGTGCGCGGAGGAACCAACTCGTAGCTAGTTGCGCCCTTACTTTGTTTCGAGTCCGCTCAACAACTTAAGTGAGCTGCGACTAGTTGCGACAATGTTTCTTGTTGGTAGCGGCACCGCCAGCAGGCTGCTGATGTCCCACACTCAGCGCTCGCGGCCAAGGTGCCTGCGCCGACAAGTTCCCTAAAAGCGTAGGGCAAAAACATACAAAGGAAGGAATCAAGTAAAGGAAATAACACAGCAATCTCTACCCAAAATAGAGTTATATTACAAGATAGCTTGTCGCAGCTCTAACAGATTGTTCTTATAACATGACCAGCAGCGACAAGAAAAAGAGAAAACGAGCGTCCCAGTCTACGCGATCGCCCTCAACCCTCTTGATCTTGCTCACCTTGTCCACAATGGGTGCGACAAGGGCCTTGAGCGCTTCCAGATCAGCATCCGGCGGCAGGGACCTGAGGACGTTGGTGAGGTTGAGGCCTCGGTTGCGGAAGGCCACCTTCACCAGCACCTTTTGAAGAACTCCCGCGCAGATCTTGCGCGACTCGTCGGCCAGCTGCTTTGGAATCTTCTCCCGGAGTTGCTGGAGGGCCGTCGCCACGCCTTTGAAGAACAAGCTGAGCTTGGCGCTGGGTTGGAGGTGCTCGTCGGAGGAGTATCCGAGATCCTCCATCCCCAGCTACGCCAGCTCCCCGTCGATGGCTGCCGCAACATTCACCAGACCCTCGGTCCAGTGCTCCACAGTCTCCCTAAAAGCATTCTGGGCAGCAGCAGCACTCGCCAGCAGCGCCTCGTCGGCCTTGATCTTCTCCTTCAAGGCCACCTCCTGCTCCCTGGCGCCGTCCAGCGTCTGAGTCAACGTGGCTAGCTTCAACTTGAGATCTGCGTTGGAGTCCTTGGCGGCGCTAAGCTCTTTGCTCCTCTCGGCGAGAAGACCCTGCAGCTCGCCATGAGCGACGGCGTCCTTCTCGCGCTCACGCTTGAGCGCGGCAAGCTCCTCGCCGCTCGCCTTGAGATCAGCCTCCAGCTGCGCCATCTTCGTCTCCAACTCCTTCTTGGTGGCCTCGGCAGCTGCGGCAGCATCCTTTGCTTCCTTGAGAGACCCGCCAATTGCTTGCTCGCGCGCGGCAAGCTCCTCCTCGTGGCTGTCAAGGTTGACCTTGCGCTGCGCCAACTCACCTTCCTGCGCAGACAGCTTCTCAGCAGCGAGCCGCTGTTGCTCTTCAACTTCAGCCTTCGCGAGGAGGAAAGCTTTCCGCTCCTCAGCGACTCGCTCCCGCTCCTCTGCCAGAGACCGGAGAGCTTCCTTCCTGAGACTCCGGAGCTCCTCTGCGCGCTTCTCAATGTCCACTCCCGCCCTCGCGACAAGCGCTTCTCGAGATTCCAGCTTGGCTTGTCGGGCGCGGTAGAGCGACAACAGCTTCCGCAGCAGCCGCTCCTCCTCAGGCTCGTCGCTGCTGCTGCTTGGCGCGTCGACCAGCGTCAGCCCAGCGGAGGCGAGCACCTCTCCATCCAAAATCTCTCCTTCGACCGACGCCCTGGAGCTTGACGCCCAGGGGAGCTTGATGAAGATACCGTCGCCGGCCTTCAAATAGGCGCCGGGCTGGGGCTCTTCGGAGCCCGGTGCTGCAGCAGCGGCGGAGGGATCAGCGGTCGGCGCAGCACCTGGCGCTCCTACGGCCTCGGGGCCGTCAGTGCGATCGCCGGATCCCTCGCCAGCTTCTGCGGCGGCAGCTTCGGCGGCCTCTTCGCCGGTGGGATCATCAGCGCCGGCCTCTCCTTCGGTGGCAACGGCGTCGTCGGTGTTGCTGCGCGCGTTCTCCTCGCCGGCGACCTCGGTTTCCATTGGCTCCGTGGCTGATGGATCTGACGAATGGAAGAAGGAGAAAAGTCAAGCAAATACTCAAAAAGAAAATCAGAAGAAGAAGAACCCAAGGGAAGTTTTCAAGCAAGAGGATTACCTGTACTAGGATCTGCAGTCGTGGTGTCAACCACCGGAGGGTCACTGGTGCCGTCCCTTGCCGGAGAACTGTCCCTTGCCGGAGAATTCTCCCTTGCCGGAGAACGCTCCCTTGCTGGGGAATCCTCCCTTGGCGGTGTAGTCGAAGCAGATGGCATTTCGGGAGCGGCTTCCGGGCCCTCCTGGTGAGGCTGCTCTGCTCCTACACAAACCAACATTCAGATATCAGCAAAGGAAGAGCACCCATGCGCGCCTGAAAGTAGGAAGTAAACTATACACTTACGCTGGGGGCTGCGCTGGAGGCTGCTTTGGGGAGAAGTTGCCAGGTCCGGCAAGGTGGTCTCGGACCCGCCCCCTGCTGCCGCGAAGGGTTCGTCCTCAATGACAATCACCGGGACCTTGGCTCTCTTCGCCGCTCTCTAGGCCAGAGTCCTGAAAAGGAATGGGTTCAGAGTAAAGCAAATCAGATACAAGACAAAACAACAAAAATTGAAGAACTACAAGAACAGCAAGGAATCTTACTCTTCTTCTTCCTCGTCGGAGCTGAGCGCGGAGAGATCGAAGTCCGGCTTGCCTTCGGTGCGACGAGGCGGAGGAGTAGGTTCCCTTGTCCGCTTCGCAGGAGCAGTAGCGGTGGACCGGGAAGACCCCGCTCCAGTTGCCGCAGCGGCGTGAGGTGCTCCCGCGGCAACGGTGCTTGCCGCGGTAGAGCGTGTCGCGCGGCTCGGCGGCCGTTGACTCGTCTCCCGCCCCGCTACGTCCGCGGCCTTGCGGAGATGCCTTCTTGGCGGGGCTGGGGGCTCTGCTTGCGGCAAGCTGTCTGAAGGTTCGGGCCCGACAAGCTCTCCCTCGCCGGGCTCGCTCGACTCATCTTCGGGCCCGGCAAGCTCTTCCTCGCCGGCAAACTCCCCGCGCTAAGCAAGGCTTGCTGCCTACGCTGCCTCTGCCTCCTCAACGGTGAATCCAAACTCGCCCGCGGTAGCTGCTGCCGCCACCTCTTCCAGCCTGGTGGCGATGCGCTGCATCTCCGCATCGGTGGTGTCGCGGGTAAGGCTTTTCTGCTCGTCGGAGCGGACCGGCACTTCAACCAAGCCGTCGAAGAACTCCTGCACAACGGCATCTACCGGCTCTTGCCAAGTTGGAACAATCCCATGCGAGTCGCACAGCGGCATCATTGCACGGATGCGGTCGAGCGAGGAGTTGTTGCACAACGGAACGACACCCCTCGGCAACATGAATGGATGTTGAGGATCGCACTTGAACAGTTCCAGGAGCATCGCGTCCAGCTCTAGGACGGTGAAGTTGAAGTTGAGGCCCGGGCGCAACCTCATGATATCCGCCGAGTTCTGGAACTCCCAGGCGGGTCTCCTCCTCTCCTGCAGGGGGCGATGCGGTGGCGAAGAAAATCTGCGCCAACGGCGCCTACGGTGAGCCCGGCAAGCCTGAGGCGAAGGATCCGGGTGACGGCCATCTTCGGCCTATCGTCTTCCGGGGCCACGTTGCTCCAATCATTGCCGCGCGCTATTGGGGCTTGTCGCAGGGCGGTAAATGGCTGCGGGTTCTCCTCGACGATCCAGCACCACTCTGCTCTCCATTCCTCCCACTTGCTGCGGAGCTCTCCCTCCAGATAAGCTTCCTTCTTGCCGACTCTCGAGATCTAGGCGATTCCGCCGAATAAAGGCTCTCCTCTCTCGACTCGGGGCATAAAGAAGTGGCGAAAAAGGGCTACGTTTGGATGGACTCCGACAAAGTTTTCGCAGAGATGTGCGAAAACTGCCATGGTCAGAACGGCGTTGGGGGTGAAGTCAAGGAGGCGGAACCCGTAGGTGTTCATGATGTCACAGAAAAATTCAGAATAGGGTGGGCAGAGCCCGCAGTAGAAGAACAACGCAAAGAAGGGGTATCCGCTTGGAGCCAGTTCCGAAGCGGCAGCCGGGAGTACCTTCGTGCGCGGATGCGCTCGCGTCTCCGTCGACCAGAAGAGGTAGTAGTACTCCCTCAGCTCCTTCGCGCCAAGCTGAGGGGGGAAGATGGCCCGCTCCTTTCGCAGCGCCGCGAGCCGCTGCGCCTCGACCGATTTCACGCCCTTCCCCTTGTCGGCTTTCGGAGCCATGACGGAGGTGGTGGGGAAGATCGACGGTGTTGATGGTGCTGGTGGCAATGGAGGGGGAGCGTTGCTCTCCTTCAGCTTCGGGAAGAAGGGGGGAGCGGCGGGGATTTGCGAAATTGGAGTAACAACCGGCGAGATGGGCGAACTGCCCCTGTTTCCCCTGCTTATAAATAGGGAGGGGCGGACATTTCGTCCTTCTGAATAAAGAAACCACCCACGATCTCTCCCACGATGCCGCATTCGACGCGTGCCGTTGGGGGAGGGCGCGGTGGATACGGAGTAAGATACGGCGTAACCCAGGCCGCGCGTGCCCGTGCCCTGTTTTGGGCCTGGCCCAACAGCGCTCGGCACCGTGTGTGGCCCAGGCCCGGGGGCTCCTGTCAGTGTACTAGAGTAGGGGTACCTTAGTATCCCGAACTTGTGCACGGGCAGTTGCAGCGCCCCGCGGCAAGGCTTGCCGGGTGACCGCCAAGGTCCTCCGTGGTTCCTTTGGAGCCATTCAAGAACAAAGTATTCAAGCCAAGGAGACAAGGCCCCGGCAAGAGGAGCTTGCCGGGAAGGCCAACCAAGGCATCTCAAGGAACTTGCCGCGACGCGCCATGCGTCCCGGCAAGGCCCGGTGAGCGACAAGCTTCCAGGCGCGACAAGACAATGACCGCGGCAAGGCGCTTGCCGCGGCAGGCTACCACTCTGTACCCACGCTCCAGCACATCCACCAACGTGTCGCCCTAGGACCTTTCCTGGCGCACGTGGCAAGAGGCTGTGCGGCCAGCGTTGTGCGGTGGCAAGCGACACTGACAAGATTACCATCGTGGCAAGCGGTGGCGTCCCTGACGGTCCTTTTTGCACTATTTGGGCGACGCAGATGGGCATTTAATGCCTTTGTCCCCTGCCGTCAGGGTTAGGTAGGATACACTGTACAGGTAGTTGTACCAACCGCAACACCTTTTCCATTTTTACCCTTGACTACGTTGCACCTGTAGGTGACCCCTTCAGAATATAAAAGGAGGCCCATGCACAACGTAGGGGGGGGGGAAGGCCAGAAAACACTCACGCTCGGTTTCGTTAGCAGCTCGTGTGTACTGTAACACTCAGCGCCCCCGAGCAAGAACTCAATACAATCAGACAAGCAGCAGTAGGAGTATTATCTCTCCGGAGAGCTCCGAAGCTAGGTAAACTGCTCGTGTGTTTCGCCTCGATCCGCTCTTCGTGCGATCTCCGCCCCCCGCCGAACCGAAAGGGGCTCGGTCCGCCGGTCCCCATAGGTGTTCATGGATCAGCTTCCCCGACACATCTGTAGCCAACATGTATAACAATCGATACTCAAAAACTAATTCTTAAAGTTCATTTCTTGCAAAGCACAATAAGTGTTATGTCTTCACAAGTTTTGGATGCAGGTTGAACAGTTGAACGCTTTTGTTTGCAAAAGATACCTTTTTATCTATTTCACCCGGATGATTGTGAGCTCTAGAGATGAAATAATATCCGAAGAAACCTATCGATACCCATTATACATGAGATGACCCCCACATCCTTTGTCAAAATAAACAACTCCCCGATCAATGCATTTCACTCTTCGGTGCAACGCACGGGCACCTTACTACTATAGATTAGTACGACTAAAAATTGAACTAACATTATATATAGTATGATAAATGCTGATGCATGTCACCTAAAATTATATCATTCAAAACTATGTTCAAATACGAATCCAAAGATATAGTTTTTGTTGACATGCACTAACATTTTGTCAGTTAAATCTTCAGTCAAATTCAATGGGGGACTAATAAACCACGACAGATGTAGTACAAGTGTAGAGGGCGGCGCTGCACGGGAGTCTCACCTCTCACCCCGCTTGTGGCGCGACAGTAAAGCCGTCATATCACAAAACCCAACCACTCCCAGTAATAAGTGGCCTGGTAAAATAAATGGACAAGCAACCATCACATCCCTCCGTCTTTTTTGCATTTCATCTCTCTGCATTTACTTTCTCCGGTTCATCTCGCACACTCGATCCCTAGCTACTACTCCTAGGGCCAGTTCTTTTGGCGACTTCCCCAGCTTTTCCCATAAGACTAGTCACAGTGGAGAGTAACAATAAGGCACCTCACTCATTTATTTGGGCTTCTAAACTACTACTCCGTCCTGGTTTATTCCTCACCATTGTAATTTGTGCTAAATTTTGACCAAAGATTTAACTGATAAAATGTTACTCCCTCCGTCTAGGTGTGTAAGTCATCTTACGAAAACCAAATAATCCCAAAACACTTAGGCACGGTGCATTAACTTCTACCTCGTTTCTTGTTTCTTGACATATCAACCAATAAGAGATAAAGAGTGTGCATGCTTCTAATGACTTGAGATATCAAACACGACATGCAGTGGTTAGTTCATTGCATGTAATACTATTAATTAGCAAATAAACATTAATGTTTCTCGTTTTCCCCTCCTCCTTGGTCACGGTGCACAGCCTAAGATGACTTACTCACCTAGACGGAGGGAGTAGTGCATGTGACATGCACTAACATTTCATTAGTTAAATTTATGAGCAAAATTTAACACAGATTACAATGGGGACCAATAAACCAGGACGGAGGTAGTAGTTATGGGATTACTAATCTAGAAGCCTAAAAGAACTGGCCCCTGGTACTCCTACTAGTAGTAGTACTCAAGCTGGAATTCCAATTGCACGACACAACTTGTTAGGCAAAAAATTCGATACAGGGTGTACGAAGCGGTTTGGGAATTTGCATGCCTTTCCAACCACAGTGAGATACTCCGTACAAAGTACGACAGAGAAATAACCACAGAGAAGGAAGCTAAAAGTAAACAATCAAACGACCATTTTTGCATTTGTTTTGCATTGAATCGTTTCACAAGCTTGACTAGTGCTGTTTTTCTACTTTTACAAAACCGCATCATAATGTTAAAACGTGCATTTGCACGTACATAAGTAATAGTAGTACTCCCTTCGTCTAGGTGTATAAGTCTTCCCTCCTTCTTGGTCACGGTGCACAACCAAAGATGACTTATTGACCTGGACGGAGGGAGTAGCACAGTCTGCAAGCATATATCGAGAGAGACGTGTAGTGCAATAGTATATAGTAAAGTTTGTGCTATATGCACGTACTTGCAAAATGCGTACGAATACACAAGGTTTCCAAACTTTCCCTTTTACATACTTAATTAAGGACGCTAAAAATTCCTGAACGTTCGGGATTTATCATTTGCGTCCCAAAACTAATGAGATCGCCTTACGAAACAAAAATTATAATCCTCCTAAAAGCCACAGCGCTCGCAGGAGCGCTTGCGGCGCGCCACGAGTGCCCTGGTGCGCGGCCGTTTCCCAGCATGCCGACACAATGCCTCTTCCTCAGCCTCGCAACTCGCGAGGTGCTGATTGGTGGCTTGCCAGCGGGCGAGCACGATCTCACCAGTGTGGTGATCCGGCGCCAATAGGTACTCCTCGCTAGAAGCGTGCACCCGATCCATGTACCGCCAAGCGTAGATGAGGCGCTTGGGCCCGACTGCACTCAGGGCGTCGGCACGGGCGTCCTCTGCCACCCTCACGGCCCTCGCACGAGCCTTCTGCCAAAGAGCCAATTGCCTGACTCTCCCGGACGCGACATAGGCCTCCCAGGCAGCTTGTTCCATGGTGCGCTTCTCTTCCTCGGCCTTCTTCTCCGCCTCTATTTTGGCGCGCTCTGCTGGAGGCAAAGCCTCCCACAAGGTGACATCCATTTCTTTCCAAAGCTCCACAAAGCTGGGGGGCTTGGCGGGCACCGCGGCGTTCTCCTCGTAGCGGGGAGCCGACGCGTCCTCCGACGCGCGTGCTGGCGAGATTGGGAACACCAACACGTCCACCTCGATGCGTCGCGGCGAGGAGCGGAACGCCGACGCGTCCTCCTCGACTAGTGGCGGCGAGGAACAGAACACCGACGCGTCCTCCTCGACTAGTGGCGGCGAGGAACGGAACGGCGACGCGTCACGTAGTGGAGAGGAGCGGAACACTGATGCGTCCTCCTCGACTAGTGGCGGCGAGGAACAGAACGGTGACGCGTGACCGTCCGCGCGGTGCAGCGAGGGGCTCCTAGGGCTTGGGAGGGGCGATGCCATGGTGGTCGACGTGAGAGGGAGGGGAGGATATAGCAGTGTCGTGGGAGGCGCAGTATTTATAGCGAGCAATGGCACACCTACGTAAGATATGGACTGAGCTGCACTGACTTAACTGCAGGTTTAGTTGCATCACTAACATGTGGGCCAGACCCCTGTTGGGCCCATATGTCAGTGACCCAATGCACCTGCAGTTAAGTAACAGCTACGTGGGCATTTTTGTTGGAGTAAATTATGGGGGAGGGAAGGGGTGGAAATATTGCTGGTCACAACGGATTGGACGAGCGTGGGGGAAGGAGAGTCATGCATGCAGATTTTTTCACACGGGGTGGAGTGGTGGGACTGCCGGAGGGAGAAGGAGAGTTTGGCAGGCATATTGTTTCCACATATGGAGAGGAAAAGATTTGGAGATGAACGGGCTTACTGCAGGTATGGGGAACGGTGCATAATAAGTTGATGTCTACTACACAACCTTCTTCTTGTAGACGTTGTTGGGCCTGCAAGTGCACAGGTTTGTAGGGCAGTAGCAAATTTCCCTCAAGTGGATGACCTAAGGTGTATCAATCCGTGGGAGGCGTAGGATGAAGATGGTCTCTCTCAAATAACCCTGCAACCAAATAACAAAAAGTCTCTTGTGTCCCCAACACACCCAATACAATGGTAAATTGTATAGGTGCACTAGTTCGGCGAAGAGATGGTGATACAAGTGCAATATGGATGGTAGATATAGGTTTTTGTAATCTCAAAATATAAAAACAGCAAGGTAACTAATTATAAAAGTGAGCGTAAACAGTATTGCAATAATAGGAAACAAGGCCTAGGGTTCATACTTTCACTAGTGCAAGTTCTCTCAACAATAATAACATAGATAGATCATATAACAAGACCTCAACATGCAACAAAGAGTCACTCCGAAGCCACTAATAGCGGAGAACAAACGTAGAGATTATGGTAGGGTACGATACCACCTCAAAGTTATTCTTTTGGATCAATCTATAAAAGAGTTCATACTAGAATAACACCTTAAGACACAAATCAACCAAAACCCTAATGTCACCTAGATACTCCATTGTCACCTCAAGTATCCGTGGGCATGATTATACGATATGCATCACACAATCTTAGATTCATCCAACCAACACAAAGTACTTCAAAGAGTGCCCCAGAGTTTCTACCGGAGAGTCAAGAACGTGTGCCAACCCCTATGCATAGGTTCATGGGAGGAACCCACAAGTTGGTCACCAAAACATACATCAAGTGTGCATGTGATATCCCATTGTCACCACAGATAAGCACGGCAAGACATACATCAAGTGTTCTCATAAAAGACTCAATACGATAAGATAACTTCAAAGGGTAAACTCAATTCATCACAAGAGAGTAGAGGGGGAGAAACATCATAAGATCCAACTACAATAGCAAAGCTCAGGATACATCAAGATCGTGCCATAGAGGGAACATGAGAGAGAACACGAGAGAGAGAGAGATCAAGCACATAGCTACCGGTACATACCCTCAGCCCCGAGGGTGAACTACTCCCTCCTCGTCATGGATAGCGCCGGGATGATGAAGATGGCCATCGGTGATGGGTTCCCCCTTCGGGAGGGCGCCGGAACGGGCTCCCGAAAGGTTTTTGGTGGCTACAGAGGCTTGCGGCGGCGGAACTCCCGATTTATCTTCTGTTCTGGAAGTTTTAGGGTACGTAGGTATATATGGGTCAAAGAAGTACGTTGGTGGACCGAAGGGGGGGCCACGAGGCAGGGGGCGCACCCCAGGGGGGTGGGTGCGCCCCCACCCTCGTGGGCACCTCCCTTCTTCCCTGACGTGCACTCCAAGTCCATCGGGTGGATTTCCTTCCAAAAATAACTTCTCCAGTTGATTTCGTTCCGTTTTGACTCCGTCTGATATTCCTTTTCCTCGAAACACTGAAATAGGAATAAAACAGCAAATCTGGGCTGGGCCTCCGGTTAATAGGTTAGTCCCAAAAATAATATAAAAGTGGATAATAAAGTCCAATATTGCCTAAAACAGTAGATAAAGTAGCATGGAGCAATCAAAAATTATAGATACGTTGGAGAAATCATACTGATGAAGTGGCCTCTTTTATTTTTTTCGCCCGGAGTCTCATCCCGACTTGTGGGGAAATCATAGTTTCCATCATCCTTTCCTCACTTGGGACAATGCTCTAATAATGATGATCATCACACTTTTATTTTCTTACAACTCAACAATTACAACTCGATACTTAGAACAAAATATGACTCTATATGAATGCCTCTGGCGGTGTACCGGGATATGCAATGAATCAAGAGTGACATGTATGAAAGAATTATGAATAGTGACTTTGCCACAAATACAATGTCAACTACATGATCATGCTAGCAATATGAAAATAATGGAACGTGTCATAATGAACGGAACGGTGGAAAGTTGCATGGCAATATATCTCGAAATGGCTATGGAAATGCCATGATAGGTAGGTATGGTGGCTGTTTTGAGGAAGATATATGGTGGGTGTATGATACCGGCAAAAAGTGCGCGGTATTAGAGAGGCTAGCAATGGTGGAAGGATGGGAAAAAGTGTGTATAATCCATGAACTCAACATTAGTCATAAAGAACTCATATACTTATTGCAAAAATCTAGAAGTTATCAAAGCAAAGTATTACGTGCATGCTCCTAGGGGGATAGATTGGTAGGAAAAGACCATCGCTCGTCCCCGGCCGCCACTCATAAGGAAGACAATCAATAAATAAATCATGCTCCGACTTCATCACATAACGGTTCACCATATGTGCATGCTACGGGAATCACAAACTTCAACACAAGTATTATTTAAATTCACAACTACTCAACTAGCATGACTCTAATATCACCATCTTCATATCTCAAAACAATTATCAAGCATCAAACTTGTCTTAGTATTCAACGCACTCAAAAGAAAGTTTCACATATCTTGAATACCAAGTATATTAATATTAAGCAAATTACCATGCTATTAACGACTCTCAAAATAATCTAAGTTAAGCATGAGAGATCAATAGTTTCTTTAAAACAAATCCACCACCGTGCTCTAAAAGATATAAGTGAAGCACTAGAGCAAACAACAAACTACTCCAAAAGATGTAAGTGAAGATCAATGAGTAGCTAAATAATTATGCAACTATGTGAAGACTCTCTCTCATTTAAGAATTCAGATCTTGGTATTGTATTCAAGCAGCAAGCAAAGCTAAATAAAACTACATTGCAAGGATAGCACAACTCATGTGAAGAAGCAAAAACTTAGGCTCAACCGATACTAACCGATAGTTGTTGAAGAAGAAAGGTGGGATGCCTACCGGGGCATCCCCAAGATTAGATGCTTGAGACTTCTTGGAATATTATCTTGGGATGCCTTGGGCATCCCCAAGCTTGAACTTTTGTGTCTCCTTAATTCCTTTCATACCATGGTTTCTCTTTTTATCAAAAGCTTCATTCACAACAAACTCAACAAGAACTCATGAGATAGGTTAGTATAAACCAATGCAAAACCTTATCATTTTCTACTGTAAAAAATCACTAAAATTATTATTCAACATTGCATACTAAATGCCTCTGCATATTAAACACTCCTATCCTCAAATAGAATCATTAAACAAGCAAACATATGCAAACAATGCAACTATAACAGCAATCTGTCAAAACAGTATAGTATGTAAAGAATGCAAGACTCATCATACTTCCCTAACTCCAAAAATTATGAAATAAAATTCACACTGTAATAAATTTATCAGAGCTCATCATGCAAAAGGTTTCATCATTATATAATTCTCTGACTTTTCTAGGGAATTTTTGCAACAGTGGAAAACTTTGTGTTTTCAAACAACAACATGTATACTAGCAAAACAAGCATGGCACAGGCTATCCTTGACTTCTTTATTGAAACTAAAGATGCAAAACATTATTCTAAATAACATCAAGCAAATACTAACAAATAAAATGACGCTCCAAGAAAAACACATATCATGTGGTGAATAAAAATATAGCTCCAAGTAAAGTTACCGATGGTACGAAGACGAAAGAGGGGATGCCATCCGGGGCATCCCCAAGCTTAGGCTCTTGGTTGTCCTTGAATATTACCCTGGGGTTCCTTGGGCATCCCCAAGCTTAGGCTCTTACCAATCCTTATTCCATAGTCCATCGAATCTTTACCCAAAACTTGAAAACTTCACAACACAAAACTTAACAGAAAACTCGTGAGCTCCGTTAGCGAAAGAAAACAAAAGACCACTTCAAGGTACTGTAATTAACTCATTCTAAATTCATATGGGTGTAATATATACTGTATTCCAACTTATCTATGGTTCATACCCTCCGATACTACTCATAGATTCATCAAAATAAGCAAACAACACATAGAAAACAGAATCTGTCAAAAACAGAACAATCTGTAGTAATCTGTATCAAACGTATACTTCTAGAACTCCAAAAATTCTACCAAATTAGGACGACCTGAGAAATTTGTGTACCAATCCAGGGAAAAAAGAATAAGATCAGAAGCACACATCTGTGAATTAACAAAACTACATTACTGGGTGCAAAAGTTTCTGATTTTCTGCAGGATCAACACAACTATCACCGTAAGCTATCCTAAAGGTCTTACTTGGCACTTTATTGAAACAAAAGCTATAAAACATGATTACTACAATATCATAATCATGTGAACACACGAAAACAGTATGGATAAATATTGGGTTGTCTCCCAACAAGCGCTTTTCTTTAATGCCTTTCTAGCTAGGCATGATGATGGCAATGATGCTCACATAAAAGATAAGAATTGAAACACAACGGGAGCATCATCAAGCACATGACTAGCACATTTAAGTCTAACCCACTTCCTATGCATAGGGATTTTGTGAGAAAACAACTTATGGGAACAATAATCAACAAGCATAGGAAGGTAACACAAGCATAGCTTCAAGATTTTAAGCACATAGGGAGGAAACTTGACATTATTGCAATTCCCACAAGCATATGTTCCTCCCTCATAATAATTTTCAGTAGCATTATGAATGAATTCAACAATATAACCAGCACCTAAAGCATTCCTTTCATGATCTACAAGCATAGAAAATTTACTACTCTCCACATAAGCAAAATTCTTCTCATGAATAATAGTGGGAGCAAACTCAACAAAATAATTATCATGTGAGGCATAGTCCAATTGAAAACTAAAATCATGATGACAAGTTTCATTGTTATCATTATTCTTAATAGCATACAAGTCATCACAATAATCATCATAGATAGCAACTTTGTTCTCATAATCAATTGGAACCTCTTCCAAAATAGAAATAGTGGAATCATCACTAAATAAAGTTGACACTCTTCCAAATCCACTTTCATGTTCATCACAATAAGATTCAACATCCTCCAAAATAGTGGGATCACTACTTCCTAAAGTTGACACTCTTCCAAACCCACTTTCATCAATATAATCATCATAGGTAGGAGGCATGCTATCATCATAACAACTTTGCATATCAAAACTTGGGGTGCTAAAAATATCATCTTCATTAAACATAGCATCCCCAAGCTTGGGACAAACATTAATTCCAGCAAATATATTCTCAAATATTTCATCCTCATCAAACATAGCTTCCCCAAGCTTGGTCCCTTTCATATCATAAGCATAATCACTCTCATCATTAAAAATATGGATAGCACCAATAGTATAGCAATTATCATCATCACAAGTAGTAGTAGGAGCAACATCATTTGGGAGGGATACCTTTTTACCTTTGTTGCTCCTTCTTTTCTTTTTCTTCTTCACATTATGTGTAGGTTCAACCTTCCTCTTTGAGCTCCTTATTGATGAGATTGGTTGAATAGAAAGCTCCTCCTCATTACCTGATTCATCATAAGAAATAATAGGAGGAGATTGGGAAGCCTCTTCCCTTTCATTAGTATTCTCATCATCTTCCATTTGCTTTCTTTTCTTTAGGTAATTGGCAATATAAGGATTTTCAATGCAATTCTCCGCACAATACATATAATTTTTCTCTAGATCAAAATCAAGAATTTTATCAAGATTAAATTTTGGAATACCCTTAGTTATACATTTCATTTCTTCATAACCCAAAAGAAGGCTAAGCTCTTTATGATGCTCAAGGGTAATCAAATTATCACAACATTTGGACATGACTTGATCATGAAACAAATAGCATTGGAGCTTTAAATGTCCATGTTCATTGCAAAGTTCACAAGGAGCGCGAAAAATATTGAATCTTTCAGCACATTCATCTAGCTCTTCTTGAAACAATTTGGTTTCTAAGTACTTATGCCTCTTGCAATAAATATCTTCTCTATTTGGTGTGTTCATGCAAACATGCACTCCACAAAAGTTGACATGCTCATAAGAAATATTTTCATCATAACTAGTGCAATCATCATTAGCATCATGGATATTCAAAGAATTCGTACTAACAACATTGCAATCATGCTCATCATTCAAAGATTTAGTGCCAAACAATTTATTGCATTCTTCTTCTAACACTTTGGCACAATTTTCTTTTCCATCATACTCATGAAAGATATTAAAAAGACGAAGCGTATGAGACAAACTTAACTCCATTTTTTTGTAGTTTTCTTTTATAAACTAAACTAGTGATAAAACAAGAAACAAAAAGATTCGATTGCAAGATCTAAAGATATACCTTCAAGCACTCACCTCCCCGGCAACGGCGCCAGAAACTGCTTGATGTCTACTACACAACCTTCTTCTTGTAGACGTTGTTGGTCCTGCAAGTGCACAGGTTTGTAGGACAGTAGCAAATTTCCCTCAAGTGGATGACCTAAGGTGTATCAATCCGTGGGAGGCGTAGGATGAAGAAGGTCTCTCTCAAACAACCCTGCAACCAAATAACAAAAAGTCTCGTGTCCCCAACACACCCAATACAATGGTAAATTGTATAGGTGCACTAGTTCGGCGAAGAGATGGTGATACAAGTGCAATATGGATGGTAGATATAGGTTTTTGTAATCTAAAAATATAAAAACAGCAAGGTAACTAATGATAAAAGTGAGCGTAAATGGTATTGCAATGATAGGAAACAAGGCCTAGGGTTCATACTTTCACTAGTGCAAGTTCTCTCAACAATAATAACATAGATAGATCATATAACAAGCCCTCAACATGCAACAAAGAGTCACTCCGAAGCCACTAATAGCGGAGAACAAACATAGAGATTATGGTAGGGTACGAAACCACCTCAAAGCTATTCTTTCGGATCAATCTATAAAAGAGTTCATACTAGAATAACACCTTAAGACACAAATCAACCAAAACCCTAATGTCACCTAGATACTCCATTGTCACCTCAAGTATCCGTGGGCATGATTATACTATATGCATCACACAATCTCAGATTCATCCAACCAACACAAAGTACTTCAAAGAGTGCCCCAAAGTTTCTACCGGAGAGTCAAGAACGTGTACCATCCCCTATGCATATGTTCATGGGAGGAACCCGCAATTTGGTCACCAAAACATACATCAAGTGGCACGTGATATCCCATTGTCACCACAGATAAGCACGGCAAGACATACATCAAGTGTTCTCATAAAAGACTCAATCCGGTAAGATAACTTCAAAGGGGAAACTCAATTCATCACAATAGAGTAGAGGGGGAGAACCATCATAAGATCCAACTACAATAGCAAAGCTCGGGATACATCAAGATCGTGCCATAGAGGGAACACGAGAGAGAACACGAGAGGGAGAGAGAGAGATCAAACACATAGCTACTGGTACATACCCTCAGCCCCGGGGGTGAACTACTCCCTCCTCGTCGTGGATAGCGCCGGGATGATGAAGATGGCCACCGGTGATGGGTTCCCCCTCCGACAGGGCGCCGGAACGGGCTCCCGAGAGGTTTTTGGTGGCTACAGAGGCTTGCGGCGGCGGAACTGCCGATCTATCTTCTGTTCTGGAAGTTTTAGGGTACATAGGTATATATGGGTGAAAGAAGAATGTCGGTGGACCGAAGGGGGGCCACGAGGCAGGGGGCACGCCCCCCACCCTCGTGGGCACCTCCCTTCTTCCCTAACATGCACTCCAAGTCCATCGGGTGGCTTTCCTTCCAAAAATAACTTCTCCAGTTGATTTTGTTCCGTTTTGACTCCGTCTGATATTCCTTTTCCTCGAAACACTGAAATAGGCATAAAACAACAAATCTGGGCTGGGCCTCCGGTTAATAGGTTAGTCCCAAAAATAATATAAAAGTGGATAATAAAGCCCAATATTGCCTAAATTAGTACATAAAGTAGCATGGAGCAATCAAAAATTATAGATACGTTGGAGACGTATCATAAGTCATCTTGCATGTCGGGCTAGGTATAGTCTCAAGTCATTAAAAACATACACGCCCCACACATGTTCATATTTCAAGGTGCACTAAATTATTCCATGCGATGATTAAGGCTGGCCATAATGGTGGTATCTTAGCTGGTATCATGCACACGGGAATAGCAAACATGCTGATGTGGCAAAGAATTAAAGAAGAGAGGGGGGTTAGAGTAACTAGTGTTCATGCATGCATTGGTAAACACATTTTTTTGTGAAGAACGACAGCATTAGTTGAGTACTTTTGCAGACTTCAAAAACTATTCCACCGCCTCTACTATCTTGCTAAGAGTAGGTGAAAATTTTGAATCGAGCCCTTTAAACTAGAAGGGAGGTAGTGGTGCTCTAATAGCTAACCTTGTTGTGATGACAAGATAGGACATGGCACCCACCTGGACGGAGGAACTAGTCTGCATCGTGCACTTAAGTTTTGTCTGAAGTCAATGTACCTCTACTTTCACAACACTTATAGAAAAATGTATCAACATTCACAATGTCAAATCAATATTTTTACACTCATTATAAAACGTAGTTCTTATACTCATTATAATCAGTATTGTAGATATTGATATTTTTAGTATAAATTTGGTCAAACACTTTGCAAACGGTTGACGGGAGTAAAAAGGACCAATCGGAGTATCATGCATGCGGAGTAGGCAAAACAAATTGCTCATTTATAGCCGGTCGAAGTCTCAAAGGGCGCGTCCACGCGAGGGAGGCAAAGGTCGTGGGAGGCGCGACGGATGACGGAATTAAGTGAAGTTACATCCACGCGCCGGCATGGCGTGCGAACAGGCAGAAGCTATACCGTCAGGCCTACGATATGGGTCTAGTAGACATGACATCTAGTGGGTCCCGCATAGTTCTCAAGAACTCTTTGGGGGCTTGCAGCCGTTTATCCACCGGGCAAGTCAGCAACCCCACACCGTTCGCACGCCCTAGTCGTCCCCGTCTTCTACCTTACAACAGTTCACTCACAGTCGTCCCGTCCTTTCACATTAGTTCGCTCCCAGTTTTTTTGTGGGGTACAACAGTTCAACTTCTCCTAACCCTTCTCCAAAATACATGGCCTCCCAAATCTCCATGGTTGCTGCTGAGTACCAGGTTAGAGCCATCACCGGCGATCAGTTCATCGTCATCTACACACGTGGATCCGCGACAGTGAAAGCATGGCTTGCTCGCTTCCTACGCATGTTCAACAGTTCAACGGATGAGTGGGTCGATGGGCTAGATGTTGAGTACACCACAGTCCTGGGATGAGAGAGAAGGATCTAAAGGACGAAGAGAGGAAGAAGCCCGACGTGATCCAGGTTTGCGTACATAATGTTTGCTTGGTCTACCACATTTGCCATGACGACGTTGAGTGTGAGGATTTTAAGAACTTCCTCAAGGACAAAAGAGTGAAATTCGTTATTGTAGACTTTAAGAACGATAGGGATGTCCTGCGTCGGATAGGTCTCGTTGTAGGCCAGCCCTTCGATCTCTAGAAGGCAAGCCTGGTGTCCTCCTCTCAACCTTCAATGCTGACCCTGGCAACAGCCATGATTGATCCTTCGTATGCTAAACTGAAGAAACCTCATCACGAGTTTCATCATGCATGGGAGTCGAAGACATTAGATGAAGATCACATCCTGTATGCAGCAATGGATGCCTACCTTTGTTTCAATATCTACAAGGGTTGGATGAAGAAGCAGAGCCCAGTCTTCGGTTCAAGCAAAGAAGTGTCGACGAAGAGGAAGAGGATGAGGGACAAGGACGAAGTCGAGGACGTGGACTCGGACTCCGAGTAGGTGGCAGTGCCTTCGCTCATGCTGGTTCTACTGCAGTGTCAAGCGGACTAGTTGCTTAGTTTATTTTCAAGGGTGTGTTGTGCTGAGGCCCCAGTAGAACTATGTTTATGTTCTTTCTCGTTATTTGAACTCTTTAGTACGTACAGTAGTACTAGTACTATGTCTTACTAATGTTCTTCTTGCAGTTGGTACTACTGCTCATATCTTCGTGTTCCTACTATACTTAATACGTTCGTACTAGTAGTATAATTTGGGTCAGTCGATTTGTGAAAGAAGTTCGACTGAGCGAAGGAAGTAGACGGCAGAAGAGGTGGAAGAAGCCTTTCTAGCCATCCATGTTGCATCAAACGACTTACAAGAGTCGACTGACCCAAATTGCTCCTTTAGATTGCAGGATCCACGTGGCATTCAAGGTCTCGAAGGTAGATTCCGCGTCTGCACCCGGTTTGCAGGCTCGACGCACGCGCGACCGGCTTCCGCCGCGACAGCCACCATGCTCGCCTCCTCCGCGCGGGCGGAGATGACAATGACACGCTAGTTCCTCCTCGCCGGCGTGTTGGAGCACGCGCTCGTCCTCCTCTTTGTATGCTGCGCGAATAGATGCGGCTCCACCAGCTCCTAGCGTGCTTGGCAGCGCGGCGGCATCGCGAGGAAGGACAGGAGACGACGTGAACGGGCGAGTCTTCGGCTTCATGGCATAGGGATGGCGGCGACACGGCGGTGATGGGCGAGAAATTGTTGGCCGGAGCAGGCAGGCGCCGGCATGCCCAACGGCGGCAGCGGCATATTGATGAGTGCGCGTGTGGGAGCTTACTTTAGTTTTATATAAGGTTGGTCAAACTTAAAAGAAAACCGTACTAGTACACGTAAACATTAGACTTAGGCAGCGCTTTTATTAGTTAGTACCACAGCCACGATACGGAATCCTGTGCCAGCGCGTGAACCGTGGACACGCGGTCGATCGAACGGTGCATCACCGTGTCGCGCTCGAAGGACATCCACCGAACTTTTTGTGTGTGTGTGAAAACAATCCTCGAATATTACTCAACTTTTTTTCTTGGGAAAGTTCTTGACGCTGCAATATTTCCATATATTTGAATTTAGCTCCACTTCGTGTTTATTTGGATTTGGACGTTTTAGGTGCGCCCTAGTTTTTTTAATACTGATTTTGTGTGTGTGACTAAGAGAGAACGTGTGTATGTGTCCATATGTGTGTTGTGGCGGAAGGGCAATGTGGAGACGGTGTGTGTGTGATACAGACATAGAGAGGTGTGAATGTGCAAATGATCATGCATGAGTGAGACATAGACAGATGCCGATACGTTGTGTATACATGAGAGAACGGTCTTCTAGTTTACTTGTGTGTGTGTGTATGTGTGTGTGTGTGTGAGAGAGAGAGAGAGGAGCATCCGTAACACAACAACCATCTCTCTCGATTCGTCCGTCCCTCGCACGATCGCATGCAACACATGCATCAACGCGCACATTTTGACACCCTCACCCGACCCCTGCCCACCTCAAGGCCCGCACAATCTCTTCGTGAAGACCCATTTCTCTCCTTAGGTTTGTTTTCTCTCAATATCTGACACACACACACAAACACACACACACACATAGAGAGAGAGAGAGAGACAGCACAACACACACACACCCTCCCCCAAGCACACAATTCATCCCCATCCAAGGTTATACGGCGACCACTCTAGCTTGTGCTTCTTTGCACCCCAACATGCACAACACTTCAATCTTCAAAGAGGGCATCGAGCAGATCAAAGACGGCGACCACACCACGCTAGAGAATGCGGGGCCATTTGGAAGCAGGGTGATGTGACGACGGCTGACTGACTACTCCCCCCACCCTCTTTCTCTCGCACAAAATTACCAATCCCTCTATCCCCCGCACAAAATTTTCAATCCCTCAACCCACGAGATCCTTCCCCTCTCGTTCCTGTTTTTCCAGCTCTCTCATCAAACATGGTGTCTCTTCTCCTTCCACGTATACAGAATCCGGATGCACACGCATCTCACGTATATTACATGTCTTCATCTTTCTCACAGACCTTACTTCTTCCTCTCTCTTTCTCCCTCTATCTCTCTCTCTCTGTCTCGTTAAGTTTGTCTCCTACTCTCTCGTCCACATACATACAAACTTTCCCGCCCTATCTGCTCCATCTTCAAAAGCTCTCTCTGCACATTTCATTCACACATTGGGATATGTCAAAATGTTGCTTCTATAATGGCTGATGTAGAGTTATGGTTGTTTTGTTGCATCCTACAAAGTAATAACTATGAAATGCATTTAGATTCTCATTTGACTCGGATTATGTGAGTTTGAGCATGTTGTGAAGTACTATAGACCTTGTATACATCTTGGGATTTGACAATGATTGTAACTATTGAATTGTATAGACCATTACATTCGAAGTCAATAGCCTAATATATTTATTTCACAATTTCAACAAATGATTAGTTCACTACAAACTAAGAAAACAAATGTGTACTCCGTCCATTTTTATTTAAGTCCGCGTATTAGCATTGGTCAAAGCAAGTTTTGTAAACTCTCAGAAAGCTTATAACAAAAAAATTAACATATACAATAACAAATAAATACCATTAGATTCATTATTGAATGTACTTTCACATCATACATATTTGTTATGGTAAATGTTTATATTTTTCTATAAACTTGGTAAAACTTTAGGAAGTTTGACTTTGGTCATACCTAATATGCAAAATTTACTACTACTACTACTCGCTAGTTGCTTAGCCGAATCACTCAACACGCCACATGGGGAGTCCAGTGTCACAAAATTTTGAGGTCGGCGGAAAAATCTCCCGCGACCCTGATTCGAGCAGTGGGAAGTTACCATCATAGCCTTCGGAACAGGCCTACGGATGACGCTTGGTAGGGGGCTGTTTTCGTAACTTCAGGTTCACCCTACCCAGTCAACCCCACCCCGGCACCCAGAGTAGTACACCTGAATACTCCCCATTTTCTATCCGCACCGCCAAATAGACTTCTCCACGGCACCACAGCCTTTGTGCTCCTCCCCTTTACATCGGCCCACTCGTCCACCGCAGCGCATCTGCCTCATCGACGACCTCATACGCCGCACTGGAGACGGTCCACCGTTGTCGTCATACACGGAGCCTCTTCCCCGGCATCATCTTCCACGGTCTTGGATCTACTTCCCGGAAGCCGACGCCAAGCGCAAAAGTACCACCGTCGTGGACAATGAACTGACTCCCGTTGCCGACCATGACTCAAAGAGGCTGCCGCGACCATCGTTCTCCTCCTCGATTGGTAATGTGTGTATTGAATCACTTAGTAGTACATGTGCAGTTCCAATTTTGTTCATACCTACCCTTCAAATTTCCTGGGTGCTATTGTTCCCGTAAAAGTAATTGGTTATAGCCTCCATTGTCCAACAGAATATCAGCTTGTAATTGTGCGTCGCTCCTGTATCGCGCTGTGCTTGGGTAGGTTTTTCATTTGCAACCAGTAGTGTGGCAAATGATGGAAAGTTTTTTAGAACTAGCAAGATGCCCATGCGTTGCATGCATCAAGATGCATTTGTATGAGTAGTTTATCTTGTGGGAGAAAAGGATGAACAAGGGAAGGCCTTATATGCAAATCTGGAGAGGGGTGTGGGTATCTTTTTGCAAAATTCCCATTTGTTTCCTTCCTATCTGTCAGATATAAAGCGGACGGCCTATATTGCAAGAAAAAAAGTATAGAGAAAAAAAGTAGACAATAGAGAAGTGGAGATAAATATTAGATATTAGATATAAAATAAATATAACAGTAGAGAAGAGAGTAGATATAGCAGAGACGTCGGGAAAGGATCGCGCGCGTGCGGAAAAAAGCGGCCGGGTGTGCGCTAGTTTTGGCGCGCGGCGTCCGGCGCGCTTTATAATTAAAATCCAACGCCCTCCCACCACTCTGTGCCTTGCCACCGCTCTCTCCCTGCTCTGTGCCTCGCCACCGCTCTCTCCCTGCTCTTTCTTGCCTCGCCGCCGCATCATCGGGAAACTTGGGGATACTGCGGCATCCACGCGCACCCCTCCGGCGGCTTCTCCGCCGAGATCCGATTCCGCGGGATGCGCCTCGGCCTCGGCAATTTTGACACCGCCAACGAGGCCGCCCGCGCGTACGACATGGCGGCGTGGCGCCTCCGGTGGCCTCATAGAACATTGAACTTTCCCAACATGTCGACGCGGGAGTGGGTGCAAGAGCTCGCGCCTCTGCCGTGGCTTAGCACCGATGAGAATCGTCGCGACAACTGGAGGTGGGAGCACCGTCTCGGGATCACCGAGATGTCCGAGGAAGCCATGGCGCTGTGGGGACAACACTTCCCGCAGGACATCATCAACAAGCGCGAGTTCTACGTGCAAAGGAGGGCGGAGAGGGATAAGAGGAGGGCGGAGCGAGCCGCCTATCGCGAGGACAAGCGTAGGCGAAAAGCAGACGCTCAATTCAACATGAGGCTAGGAGCAGCGTCGCCCTGGGAATCCAACGACGATCGGTATCTTCACGCCTACAGTCAGATGTCGGAGGAGGACATCACCGAGGAGGAGTCGGACAAGGAGGAGTAGTTGAATTCTCTTTTTTTATCTATCTATGCTTAGAACTATCCTCTACTCTCTAGTCTCTACTTCTCGATCTCAGCACTGTAAACGCTTTTTTAAAGCGCCGCGCATTGCGATTCTGTTGGAGATGCTCTTGTTGGGTAACGTAGTAATTTCAAAAAAAAGCCCTACGCACACACAAGATCATGGTGATGCATAGCAATGAGAGGGGGAGTGTATCTTCATACCCTTGAAGATCGCTAAGCGGAAGCGTTTATCAACGCGGTTGATGTAGTCGTACGTCTTCACGATCCGACCGATCCAAGAACCGAACGCACGGCACCTCCGAGTTCTGCACACGTTCAGCTCTATGACGTCCTCGCCTTCTCGATCCAGCAAGAAGGGTGAAGTAGTAGATGAGTTTCGGCAGCACGACGGCGTGGTGATGGTATTGGTGAAGAACAATCTTCGTAGGGCTTCGCCTAAGCACTACGGAAACTATGACGGAGGATAAACTAGAGGGGACGGGGTTGCCGGCACATGGCTTGGTGTTTCTTGATGTGTCTTTGATGCTAGCCCTGCCCCTCTATTTATATGTTGAGCCTTGGGGTCGAAACTTGGAGTAAAAGCCTCCACAAAGTCGGTTTCACCCGAAAGGCGAGAGTCCTTCTCGGACTCCAGGGCCAGACGCCAGGGTTCCCGGCGTCTGGACCCAGACGCCAGGGACCCTGGCGTCTGTGCCCTGGACTCCGCAAAACTTCCTTTTGCGCTTTCCAAAAATCTTGTGGGCTTTCCCCTTTGGCCCAAATAACGTGTTCTCATACCCAAACATTTCGGGAAACATCCGGAACCCCTTCCGGTGAATTCCGGAACCCTTCCGGAGATCAAACACTATTATCCCATATATCAAACTTTATCTCCGGACCATTCCGGAGTTCCTCGTCATGTCCATGATCTCATCCAGGACTCCGAACAACATTCGGTTACCAACATGCTTAACTCATATAATACTATATCGTCAATGAAACGTTAAGCGTGCGGACCCTACGGGTTCGAGAACTATGTAGACATGACCTAGAACTTGTTTCCGGTTAATAACCAATAGCGGGACCTGGATGCCCATATTGGCTCCCACATATTCTACGAAGATCTTTATCGGTCAAACCTCATAACAACATACGTTGTTCCCTTTGTCATCGGTATGTTACTTGCCCGAGATTCGATCGTCAGTATCTCAATACCTAGTTCAATCTCGTTACTGGCAAGTCTCTTTACTCGTTACGTAATACATCATCTCACAACTAACTCATTAGTTACAATGCTTGCAAGGCTTAAGTGATGTGCATTACCGAGAGGGCCCAGAGATACCTCTCCGACAATCGGAGTGACAAAACCTAATCTCAAAATACGCCAACCCAACATGTACCTTCAGAGACACCTGTAGTACTCCTTTATAATCACCCAGTTACATTGTGACGTTTGGTAGCACCCAAAGTGTTCCTCCGGTAAACGGGAGTTGCATAATCTCATAGTTATAGGAACATGTATAAGTCATGAAGAAAGCAATAGCAACATACTAAACGATCAAGTGCTAAGCTAACGGAATGGGTCATGTCAATCATATCATTCTCCTAATGATGTGATCCCGTTAATCAAATGACAACTCATGTCTATGGTTAGGAAACTTAACCATCTTTGATTAACAAGCTAGTCAAGTAGAGGTATACTAGTGACATTATGTTTGTCTATGTATTCACACATGTATTATGTTTCCGGTTAATACAATTCTAGCATGAATAATAAACATTTATCATGAAATAAGGAAATAAATAATAACTTTATTATTGCCTCTAGAGCATATTTCCTTCAGTCTCCCATTTGCACTAGAGTCAATAATCTAGTTCACATCGCCATGTGATGTAACACTAATATTCACATCTGTATGTGATTAACACCCATAGTTCACATCGTCATGTGATCAACACCCAAAGGGTTTACTAGAGTCAATCATCTAGTTCACATCGCTATGTGATTAACACCCAAAGAGTACTAAGGTGTGATCATGTTTTGCTTGTGAGAGAAGTTTAGTCAACGGGTCTGTCACATTCAGAGTCGTATGTATTTTGCAAAATATTCTATGTCTACAATGCTCTGCACGGAGCTACTCTAGATAATTGCTCCCACTTTCAATATGTATCCAGATTGAGACTTAGAGTCATCTGGATTGGTGTAAAAGCTTGCATCATTGTAACTTTTTACGACGAGCTCTTTTATCACTTCCATTATTGAGAAATATTTCCTTAGTCCTCACTAAGGATATTCTTGACCGCTGTCCAGTGATCTACTATTAGATCAAAATTGTATTCCTTTGCCAAACTCAGAGCAAGGTATACAATATGTCTGATTCACAACATAGCATACTTTATAGAACCTATGACTGAGACATAGATAATGACTTTTCATTCTATTTCTATTTTCTGCCATGGTCGGGTCTTGAGTCTTACTCAACTTCACACCTTGCAACACAGGCAAGAACTCCTTCTTTGATTGTTCCATTTTGAACTATTTCAAAAATTTATCAAGGCATGTATTCATTGAAAAATCTTATCAAGCGTCTTGATCTATCTATATAGATCTTGATGCTCAATGTGTAAGCAGCTTCACCGAGGTCTTTCTTAGAAAAAAACTCTTATTCAAGTATCCTTTCATGCTTTGTAGAATAATTCTACATTATTTCCGATCAACAATATGTCATTCACATATACTTATCAGAAATGTTGTAGTGCTCCCACTCACTTTCTTGTAAATACAGGCTTCACCGCAAGTCTGTATAAAACTATATGCTTTGATCAACTTATCAAAGCGTATATTCCAACTCCGAGATGCTTGCACCAGTCCATAGATGGATTGCTGGAGCTTGACATTTTGTTAGCACCTTTAGGATTGACAAAACCTTCTAGTTGCATCATATACAACTCTTCTTTGAGAAAACTATAAAGGAATGCAGTTTTGACATCCATTTGCCAGATTTCATAAAATGTGGCAATTGCTAACATGATTCAGACAGACTTAAGCATCGCTACAGTTGAGAAAATCTCATTGTAGTCAACACCTTGAACTTGTCAAAAACCCTTTTGCGACAAGGCGAGCTTTGTAGATAGTAACACTACTATCAACATCCGTCTTCCTCTTGAAGATCCATTTATTTTCTATGGTTTGCCGATCATCGGGCAAGTCCACCAAAGTCCACACTTTGTTCTCATACATGGATCCCATCTCAGATTTCATGGCCTCATGCCATTTCGCGGAATCTGGGCTCATCATCGCTTCCTCATAGTTCGTAGGTTCATCATGGTCTAGTAACATGACTTCCAGAACATGATTACCGAACCACTCTGGAGCGGACCGTACTCTGGAAGACCTACGAGGTTCTGTAGTAACTTGAACTGAAGTTTCATGATCATCATCATTAGCTTCCTCACTAATTGGTGTAGTAATCACTAGAATTGATTTCAGTGATGAACTATTTTCCAATTCGGGAGAAGGTACAGTTACCTCATCAAGTTCTACTTTCCTCCCACTCACTTTTTTCGAGAGAAACTCCTTCTCTAGAAAGGATCCATTTTTAGCAACGAATATCTTGCCTTCGGATCTGTGATAGAAGGTGTACCCAACAGTTTCCTTTGGGTATTCTATGAAGACGCACTTCTCCGATTTGGGTTTGAGCTTATCAGGATGAAACTTTTTCACATAAGCATCGTAGCCCGAAATGGACCCTGGCCCATGATTGTGTGAATCAAATCACAGGCTTTTAACATGCCAAAATTGTCTCGATCCTTGTTTGGCCCAATCAGATATCGGCTGCGAGCAGGCTGGATGCAAACCGGGTCATAGTTAGGCCCAACTTTATGACGGGCTTTTAACAGGCCGAAATTAATATAGGGCCGAAATGTTAAACTGGCCCTTAACAGGCCAAAACTAATATCAGACCAAATTACTAAATGGGCCTTTAGCAAGTGGGCCCAAAAGCATAGCGTCCAGTTGATGGGCCGAATCTGATATGGGCCATAATTGAGCCCAAAGCCTCTTAAAGGGCCGGATCTGATCTGGGCCGTAATTTGGCCCAGAACGTGGTAGGCTTTTAACGGGCCGGATCTCATATGGGCCATTATTAGGCCCGGAACATGGCAGGCCATTAATGGACCGGATCAAATATGGGCCGGCATTTGGCCCAAAACATGGCAGCCAGTTAATGGGCTGGCCTACTAGGGTCCTCAAAATCTTGTGGGCCTATAGCTGGGCCGGCCCATTAATGTCGGCGAAATCTCGTGGGCCTTTAGTTGGGCCGGCCCATTATGATCCGCAAGAATCTTGTGGGCCTTTACCTGGGTCGGCCCATTATGGCACACAAAAATCTTGTGGGCCTTTACCTGGGTTGACCCATTATGGCCCGCAAAATTTTGTGGGCCTTTAGCAGGGCCAGCCCATTATGGTCCACAAAATCTTGTGGGCCTTTAGCTGGCCGGCCCATTATGGTCCGTGAAATCTTGTGGGCCTTTAGTTGAGCCAGCCCATTTAAACTTGATGGGCCGGTCCAACTAAAGGCCCACTAAAGTCAACATATCATAGGCGCGTCTCGCCCATTGGATGAGTGACACCTGTGCCAACGCGGACCTGACAAGTGTCTCCTCCAGCCGATGATGATTTTACACGTGGAAAATCCCCATTGGTCGGGGCTATTAACGGGTTATTGGATCAAAAACCCGGCCCGATAGCTTAATGGTGTTCCGTTACGGTGGATGCCACGTGTCGGTCACCCTTGACGAAAGCACTTCTATGACGCACGATTTATCGTCATGGAAGTGGACACTTCGGTGACGATAATTTTGGTAATGTCATGGAACACTTCTATGACAGCACATGTATGACTATCTTGATTCTGTCAAAAATTTGTCATGGATGTACATGCATGACAAAAAACGCGACCTACTGTGACAAACACGTATCATCACGGAAGTGTATTTTTTTGTAGTGATGACCGAGGTGGAATATGGTGGAGGGGGGCACCGCACACGGCTGGGAGAGATCAACAGATCAACTTGTGTGTCTGGATGTGCCCCCTGCCCCCGTATATAAAGGAGTGGAGGAGGGGGAGGGCCGGCCCTCCTATGGCGCGACCTGGAGGAGTCCTACTCCCACCGGGAGTAGAATTCCCCCCTTCCAAGTAGTAGGAGTAGGAATCAAGGAAAGGGAAAAGAGAAGAGAAGGAAGGAGCGGGCGCAGACCCTCCCCCTAGTCCAATTCGGACTAGGCCTTGGGGGGCACGCAGCCTCCCCTCTCTTTCCCCTAAAGCCCAATAAGACCCATATACTCCCCGGCGAATTCCCGTAACTCTCTCGTACTCCGATAAATACCCGAATCACTCGGAACTTTTCTGATGTCCGAATATAGTCGTCCAATATATAAATATTTACGTCTCGACCATTTCGAGACTCCTCGTCATGTCCCCGATCTCATTAGGGACTCCGAACTACCTTCAGTACATCAAAACACATAACTCATAATATAAATCGTCACCGAACATTAAGCGTGCGGACCCTACGGGTTCGAGAACTATGTAGACATGACCGAGACACATCTCCGATCAATAACCAATAGTGGAACATGGATGCTCATATTGGCTCCCCCATATTCTACGAAGATCTTTATCGGTCAAACCGCATAACAACATATGTTGTTCCCCTTGTCATCGAGATGTTACTTGCCCGAGATTCGATCGTCGGTATCTCAATACCTAGTTCAATCTCATTACTAGCAAGTCTCTTTACTCGTTATGTAATGCATCATCCCGCAACTAACTCATTAGTCACATTGCTTGAAAGGCTTATAGTGATGTGCATTACCGAGAGGGCCCAGAGATACCTCTCCGACAATCGGAGTGACAAATCCTAATCTCGAAATACGCCCACTCAACAAGTACCTTCGGAGACACATGTAGAGCACCTTTATAATCACCCAGTTACGTTGTGACGTTTCATAGCATGCAAAGTGTTCCTCCGGTAAACGGGAGTTGCATAATCTCATAGTCATAGGAACATGTATAAGTCATGAAGAAAGCAATAGGAACATACTAAACGATCAAGTGCTAAGCTAACTGAATGGGTTAAGTCAATCACATCAGTCTCCTAATGATGTGATCCCATTAATCAAATGACAACTCATGTATATGGTTAGGAAACTTAACCATCTTTCATTAATGAGCTAGTCAAGTAGAGGCATACTAGTGACACTATGTTTGTCATGTATTCACACATGTATTATGTTTCCGGTTAATACAATTCTAGCATGAATAATAAACATTTATCATGAAATAAGAAAATAAATAATAACTTTATTATTGCCTCTAGGGCATATTTCGTTCAGTCTGCCACTTGCACTAGAGTCAATAATCTAGTTCACATCACCATGTGATTTAACACTTATATTCACATCTGCATGTGATTAACACCCATAGTTCACATCGTCATGTGACCAACGCCTAAAGGGTTTACTATAGTCAATAATCTAGTTCACATCGATATGTGATTAACACCCAAAGAGTACTAAGGTGTGATCATGTTTTGCTCGTGAGAGAAGTTTAGTCAACGGGTCTGTCACATTCAGAGCCGTATGTATTTTGCAAATATTCTATGTCTACAATGCTCTGCATGGAGTTACTCTAGCTAATTGCTCCCACTATCAATATGTATCCAGATTGAGACTTAGAGTCATCTCGATTGGTGTAAAAGCTTGCACCGATGTAACTCTTTACGATGAACTCTTTTATCACCTCCATAATCAAGAAACATTTCCTTAGTCCTTTCTAAGGATATTCTTGACCGTTGTCCACTGATCTACTCCTAGATCAAAATTGTACTCCTTGCCTAATTCAGAGCAAGGTATACAATAGGTCTGGTACACAGCATAGCATACTTTATAGAACCTATGACTATGGCATAGGGAATGACTTTCATTTTCTTTCTATTTTCTGCTGTGGTCGGGCTTTGAGTCTTACTCAACTTCACACCTTGCAACACAAGCAAGAACTCCTTCTTTGACTGTTCCATTTTGAACTACTTCAAAATCTTATCAACGTATGTACTCATTGAAAAATCTTATCAAGGTCTTGATCTGTCTCTATAGATCTTGATGCTCAATGTTTAAGCAGCTTTACCGAGGTCTTTCTTTGAAGAACTCCTTTCAAATACTCCTTTATGATTTCCAGAAGATTCTACATTATTTCTGATCAATAATATGTCATTCACATATACTTTATCATAAATGTTGTAGTGCTCCCACTCACTTTCATGTAAATACAGGCTTCACCACAAGTCTGTATAAAACTATATGCTTTGATCAACTCATCAAAGCGTATATTCCAACTCCGAGATGCTTGCACCAGTCTATAAATGGATCACTAGAGCTTGCACACTTTGTTAGAACCTTTAGGATTGACAAAACCTTCTGGTTGCATCATATACAACTCTTCTTTAAGAAATCCATTAAGGAATGTAGTTTTGACATCCATTTGCCAGATTTCATAAAATGTGGCAACTTGCTAACATGATTCGGACAGACTTAAGCATCTCTACGAGTGAGAAAATCTCATCGTAGTCAACACCTTGAACTTGTCGAAAAACTTTTTGCGACAAGTCGAGCTTTGTAGATAGTAACACTACTATCAGTGTCTGTCTTCCTCTTGAAGATCCATTTATACAATATGGCTTGCTGATCATCAGGCAACTCTACATAAGTCCACACTTTGTTCTCATACATGGATCCTATCTCAGATTTAATGGCCTCAAGCCATTTCACGGAATCTGGGCTCATCATCGCTTCCTCATAGTTCGTAGGTTCATCATGGTCTAGTAACATGACTTCTAGAACAGGATTACCGTACCACTCTGGTGCGGACTGTACTTTGGAAGACCTACGAGGTTCTGTAGTAACTTAATCTAAAGTTTCATGATCATCATCATTAGCTTCCTCACTAATTGGTGTAGGAATCACTGGAACTGATTTCTTTCATGAACTACTTCCAATTCGGGAGAAGGTACAATTACCTTATCAAGCTCTACTTTCCTCCCACTCACTTCTTTCGAGAGAAACTCCTTCTCTAGAAAGGATCCATCTTAGCAACGAATATCTTGCTTTCGGATATGTGATAGAAGGTGTACCCAACAGTTTCCTTTGGGTATTCTATGAAGACACACTTCTCCGATTTGGGTTCGAGCTTATCAGGTTGAAACTTTTTCACATAAGCATCGCAGCCCCAAACTTTAAGAAACGACAACTTTGGTTTCTTGCCAAACCACAGTTCATAAGGCGTCGTCTCAACAGATTTTGATGGTGCCCTATTTAAAGTGAATGCAGATGTCTCTAATGCATAACCCCAAAACGATAGTGGTAAATTGGTAAGATACATCATAGATCGCACCATATCCAATAAAGTGCGGTTACGACGTTCGGACAAACCATTACGCTGTGGTGTTCCATGTGGCGTGAGCTGTGAAACTATTCCACATTGTTTTAAATGAAGGCCAAACTCGTAACTCAAATATTCTCCTCTACGATCAGATTGTAGAAACTTTATTTTCTTGTTACGACGATTCTCCACTTCACTCTGAAATTCTTTGATCTTCTCAAATATTTCAGACTTATGCTTCATTAAGTAGACATACTCATATCTGCTTAAATCATCTGTGAAGGTCAGAAAAATAATGATACCCGCCACGAGCATCAACACTCATTGGACGCATACATCGGTACGTATTATTTCCAACAAGTCAGTAGCTCGTTCCATTGTTCCAGAGAATGGAGTTTTAGTCATCTTGCCCAAAAGGCACGATCCGCAAGAATCAAATGATTCATAATCAAGTGATTCCAAAAGTCCATCTTTATGGAGTTTCTTCTTGTGCTTTACACCGATA
Source organism: Triticum dicoccoides (assembly GCF_002162155.2). Classification (NCBI taxonomy): domain Eukaryota; kingdom Viridiplantae; phylum Streptophyta; class Magnoliopsida; order Poales; family Poaceae; genus Triticum; species Triticum dicoccoides. Next base: position 104,253,540 of record NC_041387.1, on the reverse strand, counting down.
TGACCCAAACGGTAGTGACACAAATATGTTGCACTATCATTATCAACTTTGCATCTTTTGGTATCAATATTATGAATATGTGTATCACCATGATCAAGATTCAATAAACCATCAACATTGGGTGTATGACCATAGAAGGTTTTATTCATGTAAACAGAATAACAATTTATTCTCTGTCTTAGATGAATAATTGTATCGCAATAAACATGATCTAATCATATTTATGCTCAACGCAAACACCAAATAACATTTATTTAGGTTCAACACTAATCTCAAAAATATAGGGAGTGTGCGATGATGATCATATCAATCTTGGAACCACTTCCAACACACATTGTCACTTCACCCTCAACTAGTCTCTGTTTATTCTGTAACTCCTGTTTCGAATTACTAATCTTAGCAACCGAACAAGTATCAAATACCCAGGGGTTACTATAAAACACTAGTAAGGTACACATCAATAACCTGTATATCAAATATACCCTTGTTCACTTTGCCATCCTTCTTATCTACCAAATATTCAGGGCATTTCCACTTCTAATGACCATTTTCTTTGAAGTAGAAGCACTCAGTTTCAGGCTTTGGTCCAGCTTTGGGCTTCTTCGCGGGAGTGACAACTTGCTTGCCATTCTACTTGAAGTTCCCTTTCTTTCCCTTCGCCCTTTTCTTGAAACTAGTGGTCTTGTCAATCATCAATACTTGATGCTTTTTCTTGATTTCTACCTTCGTTGATTTCAGCATCATGAAGAGCTCGGGAATCGTTTCCATCATCCCTTGCATACTATTGTTCATCACGAAGTTCCAGTAACTTGGTGATGGTGACTAGAGAACTCTGTCAATCACTATCTTATCTGGAAGATTAACTCCCACTTGATTCAAGCGATTGTAGTACCCAGACAATCTGAGCACATGCTCACTAGTTGAGCAATTCTCCTCCATCTTTTAGCTATAGAACTTGTTTGAGACTTCATATCTCTCAACTTGTGTATTTGCTTGAAATATTAACTTCAACTCCTGGAATATCTCATATGGTCCATGACGTTCAAAACGTCTTTGAAGTGCCAATTCTAAGCCGTTAAGCATGGTGCACTAAACTATCAAGTAGTCATCATATTGAGCTAGCCAAACGTTCATAACGTCTGCATCTGCTCCTGCAATAGGTCTGTCACTTAGTGGTGCATCAAGGACATAATTCTTCTGTGCAGCAATGAGGATAAACCTCAGATGATGGACCCAATCCGCATCATTGCTACTATCATTTTTCAACTTAGTTTTCTCTAGGAACACATATAAAACATAGGGAAGCAATAACGCGAGCTATTGATCTACAACATTATTTGCAAAATACTATCAAGACTAAGTTCATGATAAATTAAAGTTCAATTAATCATATTACTTAAGAAGTCCCACTTAGATAGACATCCCTCTAATCATCTAAGTGATCACATGATCCGAATCAACTAAACCATGTCCGATCATCACGTGAGATGGAGTAATTTTCAATGGTGAACATCACTATGTTGATCATATGTACTATATGATTCACGCTCCATCTTTCGGTCTCCAGTGTTCCGAGGCCATATCTGCATATGTTAGGCTCGTCAAGTTTAACCCGAGTATTTCTGCGTGTGCAAAACTGGCTTGCACCCATTGTAGATGAACGTAGAGCTTATCACACCCGGTCATCACGTGGTGTCTCGGCACGACGAACTTTGGCAACGGTGCATACTCAGGGAGAACACTTTTATGTTGAAATTTAGTGAGAGGTCATCTTATACTGCTACCGTCAATCAAAGCAAAATAAGATGCATAAAGGATAAACATCACATGCAATCAATATAAGTGATATGATATGGCCATCATCATCTTGTGCTTGTGATCTCCATCTCCGAAGCACCATCATGATCACCATCGTCACCGGCGCGACACCTTGATCTCCATCGTAGCATCGTTGTCGTCTCGCCAACTATTGCTTCTATGACTATCGCTACCGCTTAGTGATAAAGTAAAGCAATTACAGGGTGATTGCATTGCATACAATAAAGCGACAACCATATGGCTCCTGCCAGTTGCTGATAAATCTGTTACAAAACATGATCATCTCGTACAATAAAATTTAGCATCATGTCTTGACCATATCACATCACAACATGCAAAAACAAGTTAGTCGTCCTCTACTTTGTTGTTGCAAGTTTTACGTGGCTGCTATGGGCTGAGCAAGAACCGTTCTTACCTACGCATCAAAACCACAATGATATTTCGTCAAGTTAGTGTTGTTTTAACCTTCTCAAGGACCGGGCGTAGCCACACTCGGTTCAACTAAAGTTGGAGAAACTGACACCCGCCGGCCACCTATGTGCAAAGCACGTCGGCAGAACCAGTCTCGCGTAAGCGTACGTGTAATGTCGGTCCGGGCCGCTTCATCCAACAATACCACCGAACCAAAATATGACATGCTGGTAAGTAGTATGACTTGTATCGCCCACAACTCACTTGTGTTCTACTCGTGCATATAACATCTACGCATAAACCTGGCTCGGATGCTACTGTTGGGGAACGTAGTAATTTCAAAAAAAAATCCTACGCACACGCAAGATCATGGTGATGCATAGCAACGAGAGGGGAGAGTGTTGTCCATGTACCCTCGTAGACCGAAAGCGAAAGCGTTAGCACAACGCGGTTGATGTAGTCGTACGTCTTCATGATCAGACCGATCCAAGTATCGAACGTATGTCACCTCTGAATTCAACACACGTTCAGCTCGTTGACGTCCCGCGAACTCTGATCCAGCAGAGCTTCAAGGGAGAGTTCCGTCAGCACGACGGTGTGATGGCGGTGATGATGTTGCTCCCGACGCAGGGTTCTAAGCACCGCTACGATATGACCGAGGTGGAATATGGTGGAGGGGGGCACCGCACACGGCTGGGAGAGATCAACAGATCAACTTGTGTGTCTGGAGGTGCCTCCCTACCCCCATATATAAAGGAGTGGAGGAGGGGGGGTTGGCCCTCCTATGGCGTGCCCTGGAGGAGTCCTACTCCCACCGGGAGTAGGATTCCCCCCCTTCCAAGTAGTAGGAGTAGGAGTCAAGGAAAGGGAAAAGAGAAGAGAAGTAAGGTGGGGGCACAGCCCCTCCCCCTAGTCCAATTTGGACTAGGCCTTGGGGGGGCGTGCAGCCTCCCCTCTCTCTTTCCCCTAAAGCCCAATAGGGCCCATATACTCCCCGGTGAATTCCCGTAACTCTCTGTACTTCGATAAATACCCGAATCACTCGGAACCTTTACGATGTCCGAATATAGTTGTCCAATATATCGATCTTTACGTCTCAACCATTTCGAGACTCCTCATCATGTCCCCGGTCTCATTCGGGACTCCGAACTACCTTCGGTACATCAAAACACATAACTCATAATATAAATCATCCCCGAACGTTAAGCGTGCGGACCCTACGGGTTCGAGAACTATGTAGACATGACCGAGACACATCTCCAGTTAACAACCGATAGCGGAACCTAGATGCTCATATTGGCTCCCACATATTCTACGAAGATCTTTATCGGTCAAACCGCATAACAACATACGTTGTTCCCTTTGTCATCGGTATGTTACTTGCCCGAGATTCGATCGTCGGTATCTCAATACCTAGTTCAATCTTGTTACCGGCAAGTCTATTTACTCATTATGTAATGCATAATCCCGCAACTAACTCATTAGTCACATTGCTTGCAAGGCTTATAGTGATGTGCATTACCGAGAGGGCCCACAGATACCTCTTCGACAATTGGAGTGACAAATCCTAATCTCGAAATACGCCAACTCAACAAGTACCTTCGAAGACACCTGTAGAGCACCTTTATAATCACCTAGTTACGTTGTGACGTTTGGTAGCACACAAAGTGTTCCTCTGGTAAACGGGAGTTGCATAATCTCATAGTCATAGGAACATGTATAAGTCATGAAGAAAGCAATAGCAACATACTAAATGATCAAGTGCTAAGCTAATGGAATGGGTCAAGTCAATCACATCATTCTTATAATGATGTGATCCCGTTAATCAAATGACAACTCATGTCTATGGTTAGGAAACTTAACCATCTTTGATTAACGAGCTAGTCAAGTAGAGGCATACTAGTGACACTATGTTTGTCTATGTATTCACACATGTATTATGTTTCCGGTTAATACAATTCTAGCATGAATAATAAACATTTATCATGAAATAAGGAAATAAATAATAACTTTATTATTGCCTCTAGGGCATATTTCCTTCAGCTTGTGCTTGGTGAAATCCGTCGGAACACTCGGCATGTCCTTGGGGGACCATGCAAAGATATCCCGATTCTCACGGAGGAAATCGACGAGCTCGCTTTCCTGTTTGCTGTCAAGGTTGGTTCCCATAAGAGCGAACCTCTCTAGGTGATCCGGGTCCAACGGTATCTTCTTGGTTTCTTTGGAAGGCTGGAAGGAGCCCTGGGCCTCCGACTCCTTGGGATCCGGTGACAGGTTCGGATGCTTGCCGGCCATGGCTACAACCCGTTCAAGGAGCTTCTTCTCTGCGGCAATCACAAGGGACTCGGCCAGCCGGCTGCTAGCGGCAGCACAGGCGGATGACTTCTTGTAGTGTCCGACTATGGTGATGATGCCCTTGGTGCTTGCCATCTTCATCTTGAGGTAGGCGTAGTGAGGCACCGCCATGAATTTGGCCAAGGCAGGTCGTCCAAGCAATGCATGATAAGGGCTCTCCAGTTCCACTACTTCAAACCAAACTGCTTCACAGCGGAAGTGATCTCTGTCTCCGAAGAGGACATCTATCTTGATCTTGCCGATTGGTGAGTAGGAAAGACCCGACACAATGCCATGGAAGACGGTCCGGCTAGGCAGGAGCTGCTTCATCTTGATGTTCAACTTCTCCATGGTATCGCGGTAAAGGATGTTAATGCTGCTACCGCCATCTATCAGGACTCGGGAGAAATGAGCAGCTCGCCTCTCTGTTGCAAAGGTGTCATCCAACACCAGGGCATAGGAACCCAGGGAAGGCATCACCTCCAGGTTGTCAGCTCGGCTCCAGCTGACGGGCTTCTCAGACCAGTGCATGAACTCTAGGGCCTTGGAGGCGACAGCGTTGACCTCTTGGTGCTGCTGGCACCGGCTGCGCCTGCCATCAGCCTGGCTTGTGAAAACAACGTAGGCTTGATGCTCTTCGGGAGATTCATCTTGGATGGCTCCGACTGCTGGACGAGCCATCGGCTGCTGAGGAGCCGGCGGCGGCTGGCCAGCAGGCGGAGGAGGCAGCTGTCCCTCGCCTTTGGAGATTCAAGTGAGCTAGTGGCACTTCTGAGTGGTGTGATTGGATGGCTTCGCGCCGCTGTGGAACTTGCAGGGTGCATCAAGGGTTTGCTCATAGGAGAAGGCGGGGTGCCAAGCCGGCTTGCCACCTTTTTGATGCTTGGGTATGGGCTGCTCTTCTGGCTGCTGATCTTCGACTGTGGCCACTTGCCGGCCGGTGGAAGCCAACATCGGGGCCTCGCTTTTGTCGTTTTGTTGTGGGCGTCGACTGGTGTCACCAGCCGGCGTTCTGGGAGCCAGAGGGAGCACCTTCTTAGAGGCATCCACCCGAAGCTCTGACTTCATCGAGGAGTTGGCAGTGGCGTACTTGTCTGCTATGATCAACAGCTCGTCGGGTGTAGCCGGCTCGTCATAGAGGAGTCAGTGCTTGAGGAGGGTGCCTTCTCTACACCCGACGGTGAAGTACTCTATGGCTTGCACCTCGTGCACCCCTTAGCAGGAGTTGCGAAGCTCGGCCCACCGCGTCAGGTAGTCGCGACAGGACTCGGTTGGGCCTTGGACGCACAGAGAGAGCTGACAAGGCTTGGGTGCCCGCTTGTAGGTGCTGGTGAAGTTGTGGGTGAAGACTTCAGTGAAATCTACCCAGGTGTTGACACTGTAGGGCTTGAGGCTGTTCAGCCAAGTGCGCGCCGTGCCCTGAAGCATGAGGGGGACGTACTCCATGGCAACGTGCTTGTTGCCGTTTGCTATGCCGACTGCAGTGGAGTAGTCGATCAACCAGTCTTCCGGCTTCACCGAGCCGTTGTACTTGGGCGTGTATCTTGGGAGCGAGAACTCTTTGGGGAAGGGCTCATCACGAATGCAGGGGCCAAAACAAGGCAGACCAATCGCATCTTCTTCTTCTAGCGCAAGGGATCGCGCTAGGCGATCGATCCAATGGCGGGCGTCGTTTTCTCCGATTCCTTCGCGGCGGCCCAGCCGACTGAAGGAAATATGCCCTAGAGGCAATAATAAAGTTATTATTTATTTCCTTATTTCATGGTAAATGTTTATTATTCATGCTAGAATTGTATTAACCGGAAACATAATACATGTGTGAATACATAGACAAACATAATGTCACTAGTATGCCTCTACTTGACTAGCTCATTAATCAAAGATGGTTAAGTTTTCTAACCATAGACATGAGTTGTTATTTGATTAACGGGATCACATCATTAGGAGAATGATGTGATTGACTTGACCCATTCCGTTAGCCTAGCACTTGATCATTTAGTATGTTGCTATTGCTTTCTTCATGACTTATACATGTTCCTGTAACTATGAGATTATGCAACTCCCGTTTACCAGAGGAACACTTTGTGTGTTACCAAACGTCACAACGTAACTGGGTGATTATAAAGGTGCTCTACAGGTGTCTCTGAAGGTACATGTTGGGTTGACGTATTTCGAGATTAGGTTTTGTCACTCCGATTGTCGGAGAGGTATCTCTGGGCCCTCTCGGTAATACACATCACTTAAGCCTTGCAAGTATTGCAACTAATGAGTTAGTTGTGGGATGATGTATTACGGAACGAGTAAAGAGACTTGCCGGTAACGAGATTGAACTAATTGAATACCGACGATCGAATCTCGGGCAAGTAACATACCGATGACAAAGGGAACAACGTATGTTGTTATGCGGTTTGATTGATAAAGATCTTCATAGAATATGTAGGAGCCAATATGGACATCCAGGTTCCGCTATTGGTTATTGGCCGAGAATAGTTCTAGGTCATGTCTACATAGTTCTCGAACCCGTAGGGTCCGCACGCTTAACGTTACGATGACAGTTATATTATGAGTTTTAATGTACCGAAGGAGTTCGGAGTCCCGAATGAGATCGGGGACATGACGAGGAGTCTCGAAATGGTCGAGACGTAAAGATCGATATATTGGACGACTATATTCGGAGTTCGGAAAGGTTCCGAATGATTCGGGTATTTTTCGGAGTACCGGAGAGTTACGGGAATTCGCCGGGGAGTATATGGGCCTTATTGGGCCATACGGGAATAGAGGAGAGAGGCCAAAAGGAAGGAGGCCTACGCCCCCACTCTGGTCCGAATTGGACAAGGGGCGCAGCCCCCCTTTCCTTCTTCCTCTCCCCCTCTTTCCCCTTCTCCTACTCCAACAAGGGAGGTGGAATCCTACTAGGACTAGAAGAACGCCCGTGCGTTACAACAGGGCCACATTAACTTTAAAAGTTCAATATCAATTATGTTAATATTACATTGAATATTCTCATACATATTAAGTGACATCGACGACCTTTTTTACCATCAAATTCTCACACACACACACACACACCCTCTCCCTCCCTCTTCCTCACTCTCTCTCCCCCTCTCCCTCACTCGGGAGGTGGGAAGAAAATAAACCCGAAACGGAGACTATCAACTGAGACATTAGGATTAGAGATCATTTAGTTGATAAGAATAAATAGAAAACGGTGTTAAAAAAGAGAAACAGATTAGAATACATTGAAAAACCAAAAGGACGATGTAACAGGGGATTCGCCCTGCCCCCCGGGCCTTGCCACCGAACTGGCTCAGCGGTCCAGTCCCCGCGCGGTCGTCTTCTCCTGTTCCCCGAGCCGCGTCGCTACAGAGACGGGCTCCCGCCCGACCACCTCGCTAGCATCGAAGGGGAATGGATAAGGGTGACACCCTGCCTTCCCTACCCCATGGCCTCACTCCTCCTTGACGCCCCCTCCCAAATCCACTTCTCCTCCTCGCTCGCTCGATCCCGTCGATCTGAAGGAAGTCAGACGCCACGGCCACCATGACCGACCCCGTCCACATGGCCACTGCCCTCCTTGCGGGCTAGGAGCTTGTCGAGGAGCTCCGAATGCCTTCGCTACTTCATCTGCGCCAACGAGATCAAGTCCAGCACCCCCGCATCGATGTCGATGTCGTCTTCCTCAACCTTGGGCCACCGCGACATTGCCGTTCGATCCGCGCCGCCTCGAGCTCCCATGTCTTCGCCTAGGGCGCCATTGACACCGCCATGATCTCCTCTTGCCTTTCCCTTGTCTCCCCTCTCGTTTGCTCTCGTTAGGTATTTTGCCGTGGCCGAGAACCGCCGTCCGCCATGGCCATTGCAGGGGTAGCCACCGAGCTCCTCGGATTGACCCCGTGGCACATGCCCGCTCCTATGCACGCCCATGCCTGAGCCTGCCGCTCTTCTTCCGCGCCCGCGGGGCCACTCCCACTCCATGCCCACGCCCGTGCTACACCGCATCGGTCGCGCCCGCCGCTGCCGTCGCGCTCGCCGCAGCCACCGCACCACTGTGCCCTGCGCGACACACACCCTGGTCGCGCGCCACACTCTCGCTGGCTGCGCTCGCCCCGTCTGCTGCCCGCCTGCCTCGTGCCGCCTCCAGTCATGGCCATCTTCTGCCGGCTGCCCCCTCAGCCTCGCCTACTACGTGTTGCTTCCTGCTGCTATGCGCTGCTCTACCGCTGGTACGCTGCTGCACCATGCCCTCGACACCGCCGTGGACAAATGTGGCAGAGGGATTGTTAATGGAGTACGAGAAGGAGGTGGCGGAGAAGTTGTGGAGAGGCAGGAGGTCTGGGGCGGTGTCACCTGGCTGTGGTGGAGGTGTTTATCTGACAAGGAGCCGGAGTGGAAGGAGAGGTCACAATTGGAAAGAATCACAAAAAAAATCATAACCCGGAGATCTCAGTTCAAAAAAATGCTAATATCGATGGAAAACATAGAAAATGTTTGTTGTTATCAAGGAAAGGTAAAAATTTAGGAAAGTTAGGATTTTTGAACTGATTTCTATGCAAATGGGGTTTTATTGTTGGATAACGTGATATCAGTACCTGCCCGTTTGTGACGTGTCTGATTAGGAAAGTTTGCAAATGTTAAGAAACTATTTATTGGAAGGAAAGTTGTGACGTGTCTGTTATTTGTTTCCTAAAACAAATTTCACTAATAAGTTAGGAAAGTTAGATTAAAATGTATTATTTGTTTCCTAAAAATCTGTTATTTATTTCCTAAGACAAATTGAACCAATAAAAGGAATCAATTGATTTGCATAATTTAAGGAAGTTAGATTAAAATGTATTATTTGTTTTCTGAAAATCTGTTATTTGTTTCCTAAGACAAATTGAACCAATAAAAGGAATCGATTGATTTAGATAAGTTAGGAAAGTTAGATTAAAATGTATTATTTGTTTCCTGAAAATCTGTTATTTGTTTCCTAAGACAAATTGAACCAATAAAAGAAATCGATTGATTTGCATAATTTAAGGAAGTTAGATTAAAATGTATTATTTGTTTCCTGAAAATCTGTTATTTGTTTCTAAGACAAATTGAACCAATAAAAGGAATCGATTGATTTGCATAAGTTAGGAAAGTTAGATTAAAATGTATTATTTGTTTCCTAAGACAAATTGAACCAATAAAAGGAAACGATTGATTTGCATAATTTAAGGAAGTTAGGTTAAAATGTATTATTTGTTTTCTGAAAATCTGTTATCTTCCCGGCCCAGAACGACGGAGATGCCACATGATAGTATGGCACCAACCCATCGTCTGTGCGCTGACGAGTGACGACAGAGACGACTGAGCCTGAAACTTAATCTGAGTACGAATAATCAACAGTGACGGCAACTGTTGCGGGCTTGCGGCGAGGTACCCTCACCTGGACAATGATCTTTGGTCGGAGCGCAGAGGTAAGTGGTGTTGTTGGCGACATGCAGGTCGTCCACTCGAGAGGCGGCGTTGGATATTAATGGAGATCGTGCAGGCAGACAACGAGGTGGGGTGGTTCATCTGTGCGGCCTGCTTCCGATCCAATCTGCGATATTCCCCCATGTGGATGCGACCCCATCACGTAGCCATACAAAACGATATAGGGCCATGATTAGATAAATATACAATGATCAATTGGACTGTATTCGAATTGGAGAGAGAATGAATATACAGGAAACATGCAGGTCGAGCAAGCCAGCCTTTCCTATGGTCGTCTTGTTCCTGCAGATGTTAAGCTAATATCGAATCCAATGTTTAAAACCAATCAATCCCTAGTCTCTTTCTCTGCCAGCGAAAGTTAATCTCTGGCGTCCTTCGTCCAAATTGAATTATATCAAACTGAGCAGGACCGACATAATTATGGGAAAGCCATATAAGAGAGATTAGTGGGAAGGAGAGGATTACGTCCCGGATTTTCAGAAGAAATGTGTGTTAGTGTTAATAGGAAGGAGGGGATAGTGTCCTGATTTTTTTACTGGGGAGATGTGCATTAAAGGAAAGATAGATTGTGTCCTGATTTCCTGCATGAAAAAAGAAAACCGGAAACTTGGAGAAGATCGAGGGGTGGGGCTGGCTAGGGGGTGGAGGTGGGACGAAAAAAACCGGACAAAAATAAACTGTAGAGATTAGCCCATGATCATTAGGAGTAGAGATTAGCTCTTTCACCTTGTCAGACAGTCCCTTCAATCCAAGAATATACAACATTTAGAAGAAATAAAACCAATGACATAATTAGTAAACAATTTCAGCGACAAAAGGATAAACAAATTGGATTTTTAAAACAAAACCTGCACATGCACAAGTATATGTTATATTAACAAAAGTGCAGATCCCGTCCCACTCTTCTTCCGAATAGCAATCTTGGTGAGTGATCTCGACCGGGTTCGATCGGCATGGCGTGTCGTTCCTCCAGGAGTGGGTGCTGAGAGGAAGGATGGCAAACCTCCATTGTCAATCGGCCGGAGCTGCATCGTCATTTGGATCAGAGCATGGACGAAATCGAGATGGTAGAGGTTGAGGAATTTGAAGGACGTGAGGGTTTAGGGTGGGCATCACGAGAACTCACCCATATCTTGGGAGACGGCAGACCCGAGGTGCAGTCGTGTTCGTGCTTCAGGGCCTGCCACGTGTTGTCCTCGCCGCCATCGCCTGTCGATGCAACTTTAGCGCCACGAGCATGGGACTGAGGGACGAAGGGAAGGAAGCGAGCTAATGACGTACCTATGTTTGGTATGTAATACCCTCCATTAAGAGTAGATATTTTCTTAAAATCAGTTATTTTGTTTCCTAATTAATGTGATTGAGCAATTTAAGGTAAGGTTAATTAATTTAGATTTGATATTTAGAGATTGATCGTGATTGATTCTTTCACATAAAGACATTACTAAAAATAACTTGCACCAGCATGGAAAGTTATGATCCGTTAAGATTTTTTTCGTTGTGTGAGAGGGTGACGCGAAACTAAACCGGTGGGGTGGGGGAGGGACGAAAAAAAACCAGCAAAATAAAATGGTTGAAAGTGGTGGGACGAAAATAAACCGTACAAGGCTACCAACTGCTCCATTAGGAGTAGAGATAACGACGGGAGTTTGGGCGTGTGCGGGACTCGATCGCGGGGTTTTTCTTGGTTTTTCACAACTGAGGGGGAGGTGGGAGGAAGTACCAAAGAAGTACCAAAAAAGACCGGATGAGGTGGGATGAAAATAAAACCCGAAACGCGACCTACCAACTGAGACATTAGGAGTAGAGACTAGGGAGTCCTAGTAGGACTCCACACTTGGCGCGCCCCTCCTAGGGCCGACCTCCTCCCCCCTTGCTCCTTTATATACGGGGGCAGGGGGGCACCCCATAACACACAAGTTGATCTACGGATCGTTCCTTAGCCGTGTGCGGTGCCCCCCTCCACCATATTCCACCTCGGTCATATCGTCGCGGAGTTTAGGCGAAGCCTTGCGCCGGTAGAACATCATCATCGTCACCACGCCGTCGTGCTGACGGAACTCATCCCCGAAGCTTTGCTGGATCGGAGCCCGGGGATCGTCATCGAGCTGAACGTGTGCTAAACTCGGAGGTGCCGTACGTTTGGTGCTTGGATCGGTCGGATCGTGAAGACATACGACTACATCAACCGCGTTGTGCTAACGCTTCCGCTTACGGTCTATGAGGGTACGTGGACAACACTCTCCCCTCTCGTTGCTATGCCATCACCATGATCTTGCGTGTGCGTAGGAATTTTTTTGAAATTACTACGTTCCCCAACACCGACCACTGAGCGTTGGGTGCTCAACAGGCGGAGGGGAGGTGTACCTCTCCCTGCGCGGGGGAGGGGGAGGCGGACAGTCGTCCTGCCGTTCTACAGCTCGTGGGCGGCCATCTTGGTCGCGCTCGATGGTGAGGCGCGTCCGACTACAGCTAGCAACTGTCTTTCTATCTCTTCGATCGCGGGCGCCACCTGCTGTTGGCGTCCGGGAGGTCGCGCCTTGATCTTACCGGGGGGAGGGAGGATTCTTGGTGCACGCGCTGGCTTCTTGCTGCATGGCCGCGGCGTCGATGAGCTGCTGAACGTGCTCCGTCATGTAGCGCCGCTCGTCGCCATCCAGGTCTTCTAGCTTGTCTGCTGCCGCCTGGGCAGCACGCAGGTTCTTGATGGGCATGGCATAGACTGGGCGGTCGGCCCCCAGCATTCTAGCGATGGTCACGCCACGCTGCTTGACGACGCCCACGCGGCTAGGCCCGCCAGCAGCCGGCGTGCCGCAGACGGCATGATGGACTTCACGCTGATAGGCCTCGGTGAGGCGTCTCATAGTGGCTAGCTTCTTGCCGCTCTCGATGAGGGCAAGGCGGTGGGCCTCCAGCGTCTCGGCGTCGGCATCGCCTACGATGGGTGCCGACAGGTCCCGCATCGTTGCCTAAAGCGGGTCATGAGCATCGGCGCCAGATGCTCCGCCATGGCTGATGACGAGCACCTCCATGACGATGTTGTCGCTGCTGTCGGCACGAGGGAGCGGGTCGTCGATGACCACCATGTTGATGGGGAAGGCGTCGAGGGATGCCGTGTTGGAGTCGACAAGCATCGGGTCGGTGGAGCCAATCGACTCTCGGAGGCGGGCTTGTTGGCGATGTCGAGCTTGCCAAGGAGGTCGATGAGGCAGCTCTCGGAGCTGGCTGCGCCCGCGCCTGGCGCGGGATCATCGGAGAGGCGGATCTCGCCAATGAGATCAGCGAGGCAGAGCTTTCTGCGCAGGCGGCTTCCACGCCACGCAGCACGTCGGTGCAAACGCCATCGGGCATGTTGGGCTGGCTGCGCTCGCCAGGGAGGAACAGGGTTCCCATCCAGAGCAGGTCTCCGGATGACGGTGCACCTAGCCCCATGGTGGGCGCCAAATATCGGGTGGTTGGTGCGACAAATGCCAAAGGATGGCTAATCATTGTGGGAGCTAGCAAGACGTCGTTGGTGCCTAGAAACGGGATAAGGCGTAAACATGCACGCCGGCGCATCTTACCCAGGTTCGGGGCTCTCCTAGAAGATAACACCCCTAGTCCTGCTCTGCGGGGTCTCCGCATGATCACTAGATCAACAAGTAGCTACAAGTTTGCTCCTTGAGTTGTTCGACCAGAGGAGGAAGAAGGGAAAGGATAGCTCTACTCCTCTCTCTATGTGTGTGTGTAACCTCTAAGAGCTGACCCCTTTGCATGGGTGCCTTGGGGGGTTTATAGGCCTACCTCCCGGGGGCACAATGGTAATTCGGCTGGGCGTAGACCCAGGCCGTCAGTGTCTATGGTTGCTGGCTTCTCCGCCGGCCGCTGGGGCCCTCCGCCTGGTGGGTCCTGTCGGCTGCCAGGCTCTCTGCCGACAGGTTGGGCCCACCGCCTGTGGGCCCTGTTGGCTGCTCATTACTGTAGCCTTACCCCTGATGACGATGGCTTGGTCGGGGAGAGCATGGCTACAGTACCGCCGTCTGGTGGGCGTCACTGTAGCCACATCCCGTCTTATCTGGTTGATGGTGCACAAACTTCTAGGGAAGGGGACGACCGGCTGTTGGGAGTCGCCCCCCCCCCCCACACACACACCTATGCCGACTGGTCTGGGCATGCCGTCTTCTGGTATCTCACAGGCAGGTAGGGCCCGCCGCCTTCAGGCCGTACCGATAGCCCGTCGTGGGAGTATGGCAGCTCTGCCATGGATGATGTCATAGTTAGCGTGGCAACAGTGCCGCGCCGAGCTAGGGATGACCGCCCGGTACGCCGTACTGTGGCCACGCCTGCTCCGGGATTCGGGGTGGCAGGCTGCACTGTAGCCACGCCCCGTCTCGTCGCTGTTGCGTGGGTGCAAACTTTGAGGGCGCGAGGGTGGGCCGCGTGCTAGGAGTCGGCCACTCTGGTGGTCGCCTGCTAGGAGTCGGCCCGCTCTGGGGCCGCTCTTTGGGCCTTGCCGCCTTTCTGCAGCCGGCCGCTTGGACCAGCCAGCCACAAGAAGGCGGTCCCTTGTCTTTGATGCCTGAGGGGCGCAGCCGGCCCCGATGTCTTGAAACGTCATGAGGAGCAGATGAGGCTACCCGTGGTCATTTACTCCGACATATTCTGATTTCAGAGTTCTATGTAGTGAAATGGTCAGTATATGGGAGTTTGCATCTACAATTGCATACTATAGTTCCATTTCGCTCTTCCTTATTCAGGTTATCAGTATAGTAGAATGTACTACTTGCTCTTAAGATTTCAGAAATGACATGTAAAGGACAAAGTATCAAGCTCCAAAGAGTATTACCCTTCCGTCATCGGTTGCTGAATCATTAGCACCCAACATCATCTGCGATGGAGCCCTTACCGCTGTTCAGAACTGATTTTTTTAATTGCTTCAGATTTGTCAGGTCAGAAATCCTTCAGATTTGTTGGATCAGGAAGTAAGCGCACCAGGACTTCAAGGACAATGTAGATTGTCGAAGACAAAGTTGCAGTGTCCATGGGCAGCAATACCGGTGAAGGAACCTCGCTCATGGCAGAGCTGCTGCGGTAGAGAAGCAAAACTCAATGACTAACTCTACAAGCTTTGGTCACTGTCTTAAACATCACCAATGTAACATATGTCACTCCATTATGCAATCTTATTTCTGATTCTTTGATTCTATATCAGTACTTGTAAAGCATGTATTATTCTACAAGCTCTGGTAGTAAAGCATGGCCGATGCAGGGAATGAACTTGTAAAATTATTATCCATGCTGCTATAATTGTAAGGTATTTTAAACACCGATGATTTTAAGTTTGATTTATATTTTATAGGCAGAGCATTGAGCTTTTTCTGAATTTAATCTGCAGTAGCTTAAAAAAGCATGTGCTTGCTTCATATTTGGCATTTCACTCATTGATTCACATGTATCCGGTCTCTTCTCTGTATGGAAAGGTTTATTTTGTGACAGTAGTAGTGCCATACATGTAGAGGAAATTTCCACCTCATGGAAAGAACAACTTAGAGATGCAAGCAAACGGCGTCTGCATATCCATGAGCGTTCGCAAAAGTAAAAGTAGAATTAGCATGATTATTAAAATAACGAGCATTAGTATATTTTTGACTTCGCGTTTCCGTCGCGGACGCGTCCGCTTGCATCCTAGAACAGGTTGTAAAGGAAACTTGCATCTTGCTGCAGATATAGTTCTTGGTTTTTTTTATCTCAAGACTGTTGTGTTACATGGACATGCTGAAATAGTTATGCTGAACCATTGTGTTGTCATACAAAAAGTGTAGATTTAAGAGCTAGGTAATGTATACTTCCAAGATGTTAAGTAATTTGGTTGTGACTTACTTATAGACTTAAGTCGTTTAGTTCTTTGTAACTTTGCTAATATATTTCAGTAGTTTGGTGTGAGAAATGAAAGGAGGTATCTAGAAAAGTGTTGAGTTAGTGCTCCTGATGACATTTAAAGTAGGTAAATAATACACAAGGTTTGAATTTTAACTGACTGTTATGTGGTAATGTTTAAATCTGACTGTTATGTGGTGATCACCAAACTTGACCGTGACCAGGATCCATGCAGGAAACATGCAAGGTACAGAGAAATCAGGTCAGCCACTTTGCCTCATTATCTTTTTAGAAACTGAATAAAGGATGTAACAAACCAGCCCATGATCTTGCAGTGCTTTTCCCTGCTGATAGGATTAGAAATGTTTGGATGGGCCCTGCCATTTGCTAGATAGTTGTCCTTTGGCGGTGCTCACATGGAAAATGTTGAGGAACTCCTGTTTTTTCAATAAAAGATAAAAGTACTAACACAACAAGAACTTCATAGTATATATGGTAAACTCTTGGTTCTACCAAATGTTTTTTCTTAAAGTGTATTCACACGTATGACGCCTACTGTTGGGGATATTACCACTAGGCGTAAATGCGACACCCTTTGATAGGCGACAGCCACCAGATCATTTGGGGACATGGTCAAGTCTGAACCAGTCACGCCTCTTGGTCGGCGTAAGGCCACAAAATCACTTGGGGGCATGGTCGAACCCGAACCATTGCCACGCCTCTTGATCTGGCATATATGCCACGAATCATTTGGGGACCTGGCTGACTTGAATCATTGTCACTCCTATTGGGGGCCTTGATCCTGTCTGACCATGGTAATACAATCTGATCAGCTCAGTATAGCATATTTTTGCAAATGGTTTTTTATCATTGCCTTTGCTTCCATGTTATTTTCATGGTTTGTTTTTTCTTTGCTTTTGTTGGATTTCTTTTATGTCGACAAACACCTTTTTTCCGATTCAGCCGATGGGTTTGATTCCCCTTTAATCCGGAGGAGTATTTCTGGTTTACCTTTTTCCTGTTAACATCATGGAGTAACAAGGGGGCTCGTATTGATTCAGTACGATTTATACGGGAGCTATTTTCTCCCACCTTTTTTTCTTTCGACGGTAATGGTTTATAAAACCGCCGCTTCAGGCTTGGCTAAGCCAGCTTCATACCCAAACATGGCAGGTATTTATGTATCATATATTTGTTATATTACTGATACACATATCAGAATCATAAACCGGCTGGCAGTATAACCGCCACCGAAGTTCAAATTTTTCTGATTGCAGGAAATATGAATTGGAGTTCTTCAAACGAAAGCTTCAGTACTTATGCACGAAGGCATATTCCAGTTAGAAGCATTAACTATCCTATTACAGGGCAGCACGGTACCCAAATAAGATCATTGTTCTTTTCGGACGGTATTACAAACAGCTCTCCAAACCGGCTTCTGGTTCAAGCCTGCTCCTCATCCTCCGCCGCTTCAGCTTCCTCGTCTCTACCCATTGGTTGGAAATCAGCAGTGGTCCAGTCGATTCCCATTAAAGCTTGGAAAACAGCCTCTTCATGGATCAGGGAAGACGGTTCAATATCAGGGGCATAAGTGTGCTTACGGATTGGAGGGATCAGATTCCCCGCTTCAACAGTTGGGGCAGGCACTCGCTTGTTTTGCTCGTTATATTGCGCTTGATAATGCGTCAAATCTGCCTCTTCAGCTAGCTGGCAAGCCAGAGGGCGCACTGCACGGTTTATTGCCCTTAAATCCTCTTCGTTGAATTCAGAGCCATCTTCTTTCAGGCTGGGATAGCCTTGAGCTGCTTCCACAGGATCAAAATCTGGCACCCATGCCTTTGCCCGGATTAAGGCATTGACGGCTCCGGTTCGGGCAGCGGATTTTTTCAGCTCCTCAATCCGGGCTGGAAGCATTGACAACTTGCTAAGAGTGTCCTGGATTAAAGAGGGTGCCGGGTTGTTGTGAGAAGCTGTGGTGATGATCCGTTGGGCTCCGGTATATAATTGTTCCACCAAGGTGTAGGCAGCTTTCAATTTCTTCTGCACATCATTTCCTAAGTGCCCAATACGTGTGCCTACAACAAGATTGGAATGGTCTCAAACCGGATTTACGCTACAGCAGGTTCAAATTATCACAGAAGTTACAAGGAGCTTACCAAAGATTGCAGCAGTCATGGAGTGTATTTGCCGCTGTACGGCCGTCAGTTCATCCACCACCGGTTTAAGGGCAGCTTCAGCATTTTCCGCTCTTTTGGTTAAACCGGCCTTCTCAGTGGCCCAGTCAGCCCGCTCTTTCTTGAAGCCTTCTTTCAGCCATTCAGCAGTGCTCAAAGCACTGGTTAATTCTTGCTTTGCCTTATCTGTTTCAGCCTGCTGGGTTTTCAAGGCCTCCTGCAAATCGGCAACTCGGTCCTCCTTGATTTTCACCTCAGCCTGCACACAGACAGCGTTTAAGCTTTGCACAGGCGATCCAAGGAGTTGAAGTATCAACCACATAACAAAGTCCCAACGGTGATGCCTGACACTTGGGGGCTAATGCACCTTCAATTTTTATATATTACTCGATCACAAAGTCCCAAGCTCAATACAAGTATTCAACTTGGCACTTGGGGGCTAATGGCTATTTGATCAAGTTATGTTCTAAGGACAGTTCTCTATTGGAGCCCCGGTTTACTTATGCTAAGTTAGACCGGTTCTTGCGGGCTATACCGATCGGTTTCAAGAATGTTCAGGATCAAGTCCCGGTTTGACCAACGTTACAAACCGGCCCTTGGGGGCTAGAAGGATGGAGGTAATGGCAGCAAGGAAAGAAGTAAGTTACCTCAAATTTATCCCTCATCATTTTGACCAGGCCAGCTTCACAGTCACGGCTAGTGTAAAGCCGGTTTAAATAGCCGGAGTGAAGATCTCGGGCACTCAGTGCAGCATATGTCTCTAGTTCAACATCCCATTTTTCTTTGTTCAAAGCGGAAAAATCCTCTTTGATGGTATGCTTGGTAAGGGTGACAGGATTCCCGGGTTCAGAGCGGCCCACACCGGTAATCACAACATCATCATCTTTGGACTCGCCAGTTTGTGTTGGTGCGGCCGTTTGGTCAGCAGGAGTGTGGGATTTCTCAATTTGGATGGAACTAGCAGGCGGATCGGTAGAGGCTGGAGTATTAACAAGCCCTTCTTCGGGAATAACGTCGTCTTGCAAAGGAGGATCATTGGGGATATCTTCAGAAGTAAACATTTCACGATTCGGCGCTTGGTCATGTTCTGGGGCCACATCTTCTTCAGCCGCTTTATCCAGCCGGGCCTTCTTGCTTGGTTTTGGTTTAGCCCTGAAAGAAAAACAAAAAGTCAAGGAAAAGCATAAGTCATTATGCGGTATACTGGAAGCATATGTTCAGTTTAACTTACCCAGCAACTGTTTTCAAAGGTGGTAGCTGAGTGGCTGACGATTCACCAGACGATGAATGAGAAGTGACCTGATAATCGGAGTCGGATGGATTAAGAGGTTGACGGAAGAAACCCTCTTTACGATTTAAATCAATAAAAAGGTCGGAGACCTCGGAGCGGCGTTTTCGGGGTCTTCATAAGAAATTGGGAATCCAGATAAGCAAGAGGATGAGAAAATTTAACTTTCCGGTTTGCCCGGCGAATTTTTGGCAAAGGCAAGATTTCTGAATCGTAAGAGAGAATGGTTACCTCAACGAAACCCGCATTGCTGGCTTCAGCGTCATCCTGACAAGCATCATCATCAATAAGGCGTGTAAAAAGCAAGCCAAGTGAATCAAGTTCTACCTCAAAATCCGGATTACCCACATCATCATCAATGGCTGGGTCAGATGAAGCGGTGGTTTTTCTCTTATGAGCTGGTTTCTTGATAACCTTGGTCTTGGGCCGGGTTGGCCATCCGGCCTTCTCCGTTTTGTCTTGAGGAAGTTTCTTGCTCCAAAACGGATTATCACCCTGGATCAGCAGTAATTAATTGTTAAACATATAAAGCAGTAACCAGTTCAACAATAGAGCAATTAAAATATTACCGCTGGCAGTTTGTTGGTGGTGCAGTAAGGAGGCAGACCGGTTTGAGCACAGAGGTGCTCCGGTTCATTTAGCATCTTTTTCACAGATTCTGTGACTTCGTCATCAGGGAGTTGGATTTTAGTGTGTCGGAGTGGGTCATCGACACTATCAGTATACTTGCACATCAAATTGGAGCGCCGGCTCAGAGGCAGTATGCTCCATGATATCCAACAACGTGCAAGATCTATTCCCGTTAAGCCGTTGGCCATAAAAGCTCGGAGCTTGGACAGTTGCGGAGCGTATTTAATTCTTTCCTTGGCGCTTAGTCTTTGTGGAAAAGGGTGCGTGTTGCTGAGCCGTTCCGGACGGAAACCAGGCAAGGGATTTTCATTGTCAGGGGAGGTATCCTTGCAATAAAACCAAGTTGCATTCCACTCCTTGGGGTGAGTATGGAGTTTGACGTGGGGATAAGTGATTTCCTTCCTCTTCTGAATGGCCATACCGCCCAATTCAGTGTTGGGGCCATCGGTGAATTCAGTGCGACGGTTTAAATGAAAGAGATCTCTAAACAATTCGACTGAAGGCTCCTCTTGAAAGTATACCTCAGAAAGCACTTGAAAGTGGCATAGATTGGTAACAGAGTTGGGGCCAATATCCTGTGGACGGAGCTGAAAATTGGCTAATACATCCCGGTAAAATTTAGAGCCGGGCGGTTTGAAGCCCCGGGCCATATGATCTGCGAAGACCACGACCTCTCCTTCCTGGGGCGTGGGAGGACATTCATCTCCAGGAACCCTCCAGTGGATTGTATCTTTACTATCCAAAGCGCCAATCAGAACTAGATCGTCCAACTGTGATTCTGTGACGCGAGAGGGAACCCAGTTGCACTCATACACTTGTTTTGCCATGATGAGATCTACAAGAAATAGGTAATCCGGTTCAAGGACATGCCGGATAAAAAGGTGTTAATCTAACTACAATAAACCGGCGGTCGTGCCTATAAACCGGTTTTCTACAATGCGGCGTCAAAATGATTCTGGCGGTTCAACCAGGGGACTAATGATATATACTGGTTTAGCAGTTTTTCTATGGTAAAGTTAAACCGCCTGACCTAGGCGTCGGAAGCAATTGAAGCTATGGATAATTATGTATGCAGAAACAAGTTTCACAAAATCTTGTTACAGCCGCGGATCTACAGCAAGCTCACAAAACAGGAAATATCTCGAAGAGTAAGGCGGAAATAGAAGTGAACCAGTGAGCGGGTATGTGCGGAAGATCTATGGGATTAGATGAGAAGTTGCAAGCGGATGCTTAGGGATCGCTACTGAACACAGCAAATATTCGCGGATTCATTCAAGATCAGAGAACAGATATGAGCACGTGATGAACACAGCACGAACACGGAACCCTAAGAACGGATCTAGGTTAAGAAGAGGAAAAAGCTTACCGGGAGCGGAGAAGATGCGGCAAGGTGCCGCAATACTCTGGTACGTTCAGGTTGATGCAGCGGCCTGAGGCGAGGCAGAGGTCGACGGCGGTGGTGGAGCTCCAAAGCCGGCGACGTAAGGAAGAAGAAGAAGAAGGGACGAAGGGGAAAGGAAAGAAATGACCCTTCGGTCTTATTTATAAGGCAACCGAGCTAGGTCAAGCGCGCAGATCCAGGAGCTGTTATTAAGAGGGCGTTATAAATTTCATGATGACGTCATGCCGGTTTATAGTAACCAAAACTGATGACGTCATGCCGGTTTACAGCAACCGAAAATGATGATGACATGAAGGTTTACCAATTACCAGAAGATATCCAAGATGCAAGATTATGTGAAGGATTGACATGAACCAGTTCAAATCAATCTGGGGCCTAATGTTGGGGATATTACCACTAGGCGTAAACCGGCCTACTTGGGTCGGGTTAACTTCATTAGTGGTATAAGCAGATAAAGGCCCAAGGCCTGTAGTTGGTTAGAACATGTAGCCGTAGACCGCCCGGATGTATGACTTGTATTGTAAGTTAGGAATAGAGAGATACCAACCGGGATACGAGTATGAACCGGTTGGGACTCTATGGACCGACGGGCGTCACCCGTGTATATAAGGGGACGGCCTGGCGGCGGTTCAGGGGAGACAACAACTCGAGTCTAGACGAAGCTTGTTTGCTCCCTAGCCATCGAGACCACATCAATTCCACCACAACTAGACGTAGGCTTTTACCTTCATCGAAGGGGCCGAACTAGTATAAACCCCTCGTGTCTTTGTGTCCGCTTTAACCCCTTCAAGTAAACTCGTAGCGATGGCTCCACGACTAAGTCCTTTCGCTAGGACATCTGCCGTGACAAATCCACGACACCTACCATACTATTGTACTGTTGTGCCAACACAAACATCCTGCATTTGGATGGAACAAATCTTTACAAATAGTGAGGAGACATGGCCAGTCAAGAGCATGCTATTATCTTTTAATGTTTTCTTTCTTTTTGCCAAATGGAGGTGAGAAAATATACATCCAAACTGGAATTTTTGTAAATTTTTAATGTCTTGAAAATTGGGCGATCATTTTAGATCTAAGACATTAGTTATACATTTAAAGTACAAAAATGCTATACTATTTTTCTCCAAACAGAGGGGACAAGATATATGTTCATATTGCAATTTCTGCAAAAAACAAATTAAAATGTGAACTGGGTGATCGATTATAGCTAAGACAATTGTCATATGTATCTTACATTTACATCAGTTTCTTTTACTTTGTCAAGGGATAATAAAAATATTAACTATGAAACCTTTACTCATGCAGTCAAAGTAGATTTTGTCAGATCATTTTACTTCTAGAGAAACCTTAATCGTGGGGAAACCTTTCTCCCAACTATCTGTTGTTTGAAATATAAATATTTAAATCAATAAGAAATTAAATATTGGTATTCATGTAATTAGCTT
>NC_041387.1:104224417-104230455 GCF_002162155.2 Triticum dicoccoides | reverse complement strand
GGGGACCCGAAGCATTTTCATATGTCGACGGGCGTGAGAGCTTGGTCCTTCTACGAAGCCCACCCAATGCTTTAGTGCCCCCTCCCGGCTTGATCACTGGCATGGAGGCCAAATCGATGCAGCAAGAGAGAGGGATCGAGGGATCATGGGTGAGAAACAGGAGCGGCGACGCGGAAAGAGGGGAGCGGCAGGGTGCCTCTGAAGGGAGGGGAGCAGGAGCCCCATAGGGAGGCGGAGCAGTGGCATGTGGCGTGGAGGTTGTGGAGCTCTGTGACTATGACCTGGCGTGAGGTTGTGGCGGCATGCACCAGTGCTGATTCCGTGACTTGCAACATGGAGTTTGGGGTGATGAGAGTTGGAGAAGATAAGAAAATATGGAAGGGAATGAATGATGGGTAGGCGATGGTTTGTATGTGAGTGGAATCCTTTTTTCTATCTTAAATATAGACCATTTGACAATTTTGTTTTAGTCAAACGGCATTGATATTTATAGATTTTTTTTATTTCAAAGAAGTATGTTGCATATACAATTATTTATCAATACTTCACACGTAAGTACTGGTTCGGAGCTCCAAACCTTACGTAATAAGATCTAATTTGAAAAAACTAGAACACTTAACATGTTGCGGAGAACTGTTGGTTAAACAGTAAATGTTACATGTCGCGGATTCAACAAGTGTTTCGACGCCTCAGTCTACAAGTTCGTAAGTTAGGTTGGTTCCACTTCATTTAGCTCTAAAGCCTCATGTTGTGGATTCCATTACAATATTGTTCGGTCGGCCACTCATTCTCATCATTGGTATAAAGAGAATTGATGTGCAACCAATATCCCTCGATTCATATGGTATTGAATTAAGAGCATCTGGAGAAAAAAAATTAGTTTGAATCATGATGATTAATATGTTCACCAGGAATTTGAGTACCAGTCATCTTGATTTTGTTCTTTTTTTGCTGGGAATATTGATTTTGCTCATTTTTTGTGTATTAGAAAAAAATATCACAACACAACCATAAACCACATGGGGCATATACATTGGAAATGAAAATGATATTTTGATCGGTGTCTCTCTATCTATCCTAACAATATTGTTGTCCTGTGGGAACACATAGGCATTTTGCTAGAGATACTACAAGGCTAAGGCTAATTGTTATTCCTGCTATTGAAGATGTGAGTTCGGTTTGCCTCTCCTGTCAACATTATTTTGCCTCTCCGTCTCTCATCTCTATCCATGACAAAGGTAAACGAAGTTGGTGTTCTTTTGTATAAACATTATCTGCTAAGAAATTTTTGTTAGTTTGTGCAATATTTTATATTTTGTAGGTTCCGTGGTGCTAACATATATTAAGATAACACAAACTTACTTTCTTTGTCTCAGAGCATGATGCTATGTTGTGGTGTTTGGTTTGCATTTCAACAGTGACGTTTGCATAGGTATTGTGTCCAGTTGCAACATCCAGTCATGTTGATTGAATCTACTTTCTTTTCTTCATGTAAACATTATTGGATAAAATCAATTTGTAAGTTTTTATGTCAATCCACCAGATTTTCCAGACAGTTGGGGAACTGACTGCTATAGCGGAGCTGTGGGAGTGGTGGACATGCAATGAGGGAATGAGAAAGAAGGGAGGATGAGGAAGGATGGACGGAGGTGTCAGAGCTGAGAGAAAAGAGGAAAATACCAAAGGGAGCTAGCATGGAAATAAAGCGAAGTTGTACCCCAGGGTTAGAGTGTGATCGTGTTATAATTGTTCCCTTTTATCAATGCCCATGTTCATTCTCGGAGGCTCCACACAATCGTTGTCAAGGAAGATGGCAAACTCATTGAGGACGATCATTGTGGTGATTTTTAAGCTCAATTTGTGGTGGAGTAGTCTCGTGACAAATTAAGAGGGCAACCCATGAATAACTCACAAATTTGTAAAATCACCTTGTTTTTTCATGCATATTCATGTTACCTACAAACGTTAGATGTGATTGATTTGGTGAGGAACCACTAGAGGAGATGGTGGTTTTGCGATATTAAATGTATGTCTGAATCAAGTTTTGTTCACTTAATCATCTATTTCATTTTTTCAAAATAATTTCATGTTCAATTTATTTACAAGCATTTTCCCGTAGCAACGCACGGGCATTCTACTAGTGTCAATAGGTTAGTACCAAAAAATGATATGAAATAATTATAAAATGATTGTAAAACATCCAAGAATGATAATATAACAGCATGGAACGATAAAAAATTATAGATACATTGGAGACGTATCAGGGCGCCACCCCTTTTGGGCCCAAGTAGCCCTCCACCACTTGGACTTTTAAGGCCTGTTGATATTTAATTAAGTATAAAAGCCTCCTAACAATTTCTTGATCCTTTTATTATTAATTTAACATAGGATACATTTTCCACCTATATATTATTTATCGGAAATTCCCAGTATTGTCCCATAAACTCCAAAACTATTCCAGTGACCCCGGAATGCTTCTGTATCCTCTAGAATCTATTTCGAATATTAATAAAACTATTTCACAAATATATTCCCATTATTCTCGTCCTACTAACACTCAGAAGATCATGATTACCTTAAGCTTGTGACCCTATAGGTCCAGTAAACATAGACATGAACAAAAATCCCTTTCTTTCAATGACCGATAGCGGAACCGTGGATGTACATATCGATCCCTATGAGTACATGAATGACGTCTGACTGAACCTTTTGGTTATCATGTGATGTTCCCTTTTGCGATGCTTTACAAAACCTGAGGTAAGATGTACCGGTATCCTCTTGAGTCATGCACATGCTCACTATGTCGGTATCCTCATCACTAGTTTTGTTCTTCTTTCTCGTTGGCATGTTTTGTCATCTTTGTGACATAGTCACTTGTGTCTAGCTAGACGATGATGGATGCCATCACACCGAGAGGGCCCTAAGAATATCTCTCCATTGTCGGAGGAGAAAATTCCACTCTTGAGCTATCTAGTCCCTTGTCAAACTTTCTGATGAACCTATAATTATCGTTATGATCACATAATTACAGATGACGTTTGAGCAACCACAAAATCAATCATACGGTTAGAAGTGACTACGATAATCTCATGATCTAAGGAACTAAATCACATATTAACACTCCATGTTATAAAAATTGACTTCTGACGATTGCATCTCAAAGTATAACAAACAAGTTTGGGTCGATTCAATATGATCGTTCTTCCAACATCATTTTCTCAATCTTGTTTTAGGACTATCGTTGCACTTAACAATATCCTAAGATCCAGAAAACGTGATCACCAACAAAAATTGAGCTAGTCTTAGAAATTCCACAAGTGCATATGAATTCTCCACTGAATCGCATATTCAAGGATCATAACAGTCATAACATAGAATATAAACTCTTAATTATAAACATGGAAATATAATAATACAATATTATTGACTCTAGGGCATATTTCCAACATTCCTTTCCTCTTCGTGGAATCCAACAACTCCTAACAGGAGTAGCAGGGGTCCCTTCAGTCATCTTCCCGTGCCACGTGATGTGATGCGTGTGTAATGGGCTAAGGTAGCGGTGAATGATGTGAAGAACTGAAAACATCATTTTGAGACTAGTGGTCAAGGATGTCATCAAGGCCCATACGGAAGGATAGTTTTCCGACGGAGGCCACGATCCCATGATCTACATGTTTGTGGGTGACAACCATTTTGTGTCCTTATGAGGCGGTCCTATGCTCAGAGACGTGGGGTGGTGTCGTGGCCGTGCAGAATTGGCGAGGAGGTCGGAGTAAGAGAATGGGCATGGTGGCGTTATGTGATGCGGATATACCACTCGTTGTCACTTGTGACGATGCTATAGGGCTGCCGGAGTGTCCCGAGTTCAGGATTTTTGGCGGTGTCGGTGATCTTCCTCCCTCGTCAATGACTTCATCTGTGTGTGGTCACGAGGTTTTGCCATTCGACCCTTTGGTGGTGAGTGACCCTTGCAATAACTCAACCGCTTGCTTGTACGTGCATGGTAATCACTCAAGTGGCATCTCATGTCGGGGCGTATGTCGCTACCGTGATCGTAGAAAATGAAGGTCACATCTCACGACGACCTCAATTTTGTGGTGCTTCTCGAGTACCCGATCTCAAGCTCTGAGATGAAAATAATCCTATGTCTGGCCCTAGTTGGCTATACCTGACAATCGTGGTGTTTTTGCGTTGTTAGCTTGTTCAAGGCATTGCTTGGATTTTGCTTGGACTTGATATTTAGGAACCAAAGATCTAGCCTTCGTTGGTTGGATCAATCTATGCTGGCGCTTTCCCATCGTTCTCTTCCTAGAGGCGTGGCTTTTGGAGAAGCTTCCTTGTAGTCATTGTGTTGTCAAGAGATGGTGGATGCCCATTGTTGTTGTTGTTGTTGTTGTTGTTGTTGTTGTTGTTGTTGTTGTTGTTGTTGTTGCTGCTGTTGTTGTTGTTGTTGTTGTTGTTCACCCATCTTTGTTTTGGTCACTTTGTTTTTTGTTTTTCTTTTCTGTCTACTTAGGTAGGGTTTCATTCTTTTATGACTTCATGAAACACAAATGTGCAACCCAACATGAAATATTGACCATGTTGATTGATGCCAATGAACAACGCAAAAGGCATGTTATACGTGTTAGTCATGTAGCTGGTCACCAAGGATATGCAATAAGCCTCGGCATAAGCCTTCCGTGCCAAGCCATCCACCCAAAATATGTTATCCATTGTATCATCCTCCTCATATTTTAGCTTGTAGAAGAAGTTTGGATCACAATTCTTTAAAGTGTCCATTCACCTTGAGCATGTCACCCTCTTTCATTGCGTCTTAGGGAATCCTGTTACTTTTTTCAATCCATATGGAACAACCAACTCCGTGCCATAGAACCCCGACATGACATGCATACACTATGCATAACAAAAAAGACTATAGGGAGGATTTGTGTTAGTTCCATACCTGCATATAGAAGTTACACAATAAACACTATGAAGTTGCACACTAGACAACATTGAAGCTGCACACTATACTTCTTTTTTGGGTGGGGGAGGGAACAAACAACAAAACAACACCACAAACAACTCTTATTAGGAAAGTTGAACAACATTTAACTAGCAAGGAACACAAGCAATCAAATACATGCATTTTTTGCTACAAACTTTATGTTGTAAGAGCAACTCCAACAGCTCATGTATCTATAAAAAACAGCATTCACGGGAAGTTGGAGAAAAATCATCTCCTGTAAAATGGCCATAACTTTACTAGATTACATACGAATTGCCTTTTCTCCCCAGGTTTACGAGGATATCATCTTCCTGTAAAGTTATGGCCACTTTACGGGAATTGTTGGAGAGACTTTTTTTTGCCCCAACTTCTTGTAAACGCCGCCGCCACCCACCACCGCCCACGCCACCCGACAGTACACTGCTGCCTGCCATGCCCACTGGCACACCCGCAGCACCGTCGCCCCTCGTCGACAGCCATTGCACCGCTTGCCTTCATGTTTCATTGAGCAGGTCCGAGCCAATTATCTTTTTTTAACTAAAAATAAGATAATAAAATGGATTTAGAGGAAGAACTTTAGAGGAACTAACAAAAGTTACTTCCAAAAAACATCTCCGAACTTTTACCGAAAGGCCAAAAATCAGATTTAGGGAAAGTTTAATAGAGGAACTGTTGGAGTTGCTCTAATATGTGTTGGCAGCAAGTATCTCTAAGTTCGTCAACTTCTTTTTTTTTGTGTGTGTGCAGATTTTGTTTTTGTTTTTTTGGACATGCAACTTTTAGAGTGGCAAAAAAATGTGTCAACTGTAGACTTGCACTGCTGCCAACTTGGAGAACCACAATAGCCAACTAAATCAGCCATAACTACCAATAAAGTGTACGAATTGAGCAATTCAACACAGGTATAGCAAGGAAAACATATGAGAAAAAAAATCTAACTATACAAGAACTCGATACACATAGCAATTCAACCAAAGTTGTTAGTCGAAAAGACTCATTTACATGCGGCCGTTGCAATGCTCAGTCTCCAAGCGAGTACACCCCCAAA
>NC_041387.1:104221829-104224277 GCF_002162155.2 Triticum dicoccoides | reverse complement strand
CTGCTAAAACTAGTTTTGAGACTAAATTTTTTACTCAGTGGTACCCCTACTAAAATGTGGATTAGTTCTCTCTCTCCTCATTTAACTCCTCTCCTTTAACACAAGCGAGTTTTGGATTGGATGGTTTGGAGGATAATAAATAGTCATTAACTTGATTTTAGTCTCTTTAGTATTTGGAACTAAGCATGGGTGAGGCTAGCAAGTTTTAGTCCCACTACTTTTAGTCACGAGACTAAAACGTATTCAAGCACCCTCTAAAATA
Source organism: Triticum dicoccoides (assembly GCF_002162155.2). Classification (NCBI taxonomy): domain Eukaryota; kingdom Viridiplantae; phylum Streptophyta; class Magnoliopsida; order Poales; family Poaceae; genus Triticum; species Triticum dicoccoides. The sequence continues at coordinate 104,224,015 of NC_041387.1, read as the reverse complement.
AATCCCTTGGATCCAAGCACCCTCTTAATCCTCCCTTTGATTTTAACTCTCGGAGTGAATGTTCCATGCATAGTTAATATCTAACTGGGCCGGAGACCAACTTTTTGTTGCAAGGCAAAAAAAGAAGGAAATCACGTCCACGATATAAAAGGAAATACTGACTTACGTAGATTGCTTCCCGATTGGTCCAAAGTAGCACGCGAGCGTGCGCGCATTAGACACCCCGTTTTTACTTGCATAGTTGGACAACAAAGTGGCACACTAATCATCTTCTTCAACATGCTCACCATCGCCAACGACCCCCGCTATGAGTTCAGTCTCAGTCGGTCCAGCGGTAGCCTTCGTTGTGTCTATGTCAGCTAGAGTATGACTCTCTGACTGCAGAGTAACCACTACAGAGATAGTATGGCCTGGTGATGCATTACAACACCAATATCGTCCATAGAAACTCGCCCATGATCCGGTTGTGCGCAACATACATGCTGCACAAAACTCCGCACCATCGTGAGGCGCCTCGTTGAGTACAAGTTGCAGTCAGGTGAAGAAGGTTTTGGAAATGGTAAAATCTACATTTAATTTGAAAAACAGAGGAATCTCACCTTTTTCACTCCCTCCTTCGAAGCCTGGTAAGTCTTCTTCGCTTTTTCTTCCTTTCTTCCCTTTTTCTCCGTTCAATACGGGTTCATATCTGCTCAATTTTCTACTTGATAGAGCTCCCGTTGTAGGCCCGGCGAAGGGGGTGGATCCCCTGTGCTCTTTTCGTGGGGAAGAAGATGGTGGGCGTGGGTCGTGAAAAACAGAGAGAGACGCGGGAGCTTAGTACTCGCTAGAATTGGGGGACCACTTGCTTTTTGTCGCTTGTTGCTTGTCGGGTAGGGAGGAGGGGGCGCGCGAGCCAAGTGGCACCTGGTCGGGGGTGGGTTTCCTAATAGGGGGGGGACAAAAACTTACCGAATCGAGCGATCCACTTGGGATCACTAGCGAGCCAATGAATGCTTAAGAATCTTATTTGCCTTGGAGTATAATGCTTAGATGGTAGCTTCCGGCTGGCTAGCAAGACTCCGGTAGAAAAGTGTTTCGCATATCTCATGCTCATCACCTTTTTAAGGGAGGTCAATATCACATACCGGATACAAATTTCAGTCGTATGTACACAACACCACCCTAATCCAAACAATGGACACAATAGCACGGAATCCGAAAGATCAACAATAGCTTTTTTTTTGGGGGGGGGGGGCTAGGTGGACAGTCGCTAAGCACGGAGAATAGTTCTAAAAGTACCAGCATGAAGCATGTCCTGCATGGTGTACTGAAAATCCACATTATTAACCAGTACAATCTGATACCAAGGAAAAACCAACCAGTCAGATTGAACATGCGTGGCTTCTAAAAGTTTCAATGTCTTAATATGACACTAGTAGAAAAGGGCCAATGGTCCAGGCCAGTCCAGTCCATTAGTCCCGGTTCAATCCAGAACCGGGACCAATGGGGGCATTGGACCCGGTTCGTGAGCCCCAGGGGCCGGCCGGGCCACGTGGGGTGGACCTATTGGTCCCGGTTCGGGTGGACCTATTGGTCCCGGTTGGTGGCACGAACCGGGACCAATGGCCCTCGCTCCTGGCCCACCACCATTGGTCCCGGTTGGTGGCCCGAACCGGGACCAAAGGACGACCATTAGTCCCGGTCCATTCCGCCAACCGGGACTAAAGGGTTGGTCCTCGTTGCGGCCAAAGTTTAGTCCCACCTCGCCAACCGGAGGGGAATCAGACCGGTTTATAAGCCCCTCCCTCTCTGCCTTATTGAGCTCCTCTGAAAATGAAAATGGATGCCCTTATATAGGGAATTTAGGCTAAATTCATACGAATTTCTCTTGAAATTTTTTATGAATTTAATTTGAATTTCCTCTATAAGCGCATCTATGCTCATTTCTGAGTAGCTTTTTATATAGTTTTTTTTTCTTTTCTGCTATATTTATTTTTTTTTCTTTTTATTTCTGAGTTGTAATAAGTCATTAAAAATAAGCATCTATGCTCATTTTTTAGTAAAGTTAATCATAACTATTTTTTCTTCTATTTATTTTTGAATTGCAATAAGTCATTAAAAATAAGCATCTACGCTCATATTTTAGTAAAGTTAATCACAACTACTTTCTTTTCTTTTTATTTCTGAGTTGTAATAAGTCATTA
>NC_041387.1:104220478-104221790 GCF_002162155.2 Triticum dicoccoides | reverse complement strand
TTTTTAGTAAAGTTAATCATAACTATTTTTTCTTCTATTTATTTTTGAATTGTAATAAGTCATTAAAAATAAGCATCTACGCTCATATTTTAGTAAAGTTAATCACAACTACTTTCTTTTCTTTTTATTTCTGAGTTGTAATAAGTCATTACAAATAAGCATCTATGCTCCTTTTTTAGTACAGTTAATCACAACTATTTTTTGCTTCAATTCATTTCTGAGTATCTTTTTATATAGTTTTTTTTCTTTTCTGCTATATTTATTTTTTTCTTTTTATTTCTGAGTTGTAATAAGTCATTAAAAATAAGCATCTATGCTCCTTTTTTAGTACAGTTAATCACAACTATTTTTTGGTTCAATTCATTTATAAATAGTTTTCTATATAGTTTTTTTTCTTTTCAGTTATTTTTTTTCTTTTTATTTCTCAGTTGTAATAAGTCATTAAAAATAAAAAAAGAGGCGCAATGCTTGTTAATTTGCTTCAAGCCTTTCGAAATAGTGTCAACTGCACTGCACATAGCTTTGTGCAGTCTACCGTATTCCTCAAGGCTTAAAGCTAACCAACGTGCAGGAGCATTGAGCCTCTTCGTCATCGTCTCTGCACTCAGGGCTTATAAACAGCTGCGAGTGCCTCTCGCTTGGCAAGGTGGGACTAAAAAACAGCTGCAGGAAGAATCAAAATAAATAAAATAAAATAAAAAAATGCCACCTAAAGGGCTACCACGGCCTGAATACGACTAGAAACCCAACAATGGGCCAGAATTCAGGCCCGCAATAGGCCCAATAGGCCCACAGGCACATATAGTGTGTTTAGGCCCGTAAGCCTGCATTTGAGAGGAGCTCGAGAGGGCAGCGGGACTGGTGCTTATAAACCACTCTCGAGCTCCCTCAGCTAGCGAGGTGGGACTAAACTTTCGTGCCGCGACGTGGGCAGCACATGGCCTTTAGTCCCGGTTGGTGGCACCAACCGAAACTAAAAGGTTGCATTGGTACCGGTTCGTGGCACCAACCGGTACCAATGCCCCCCTTTTAGTCCCGGTTGGAGCCACCAACCGGGACCACAGGTCTTCGTTTCCCGCCCTTTGGGCTGCTGAAAAGAGGCCTTTGGTCCCAGTTGATGGCTCCAACCGGAACTAAAGGGGCCATTGGTCCCGGTTGGTGCCATGAACCGGGACCGATGCTCTTCCTATATATACAGGACTTGGCAGTTTTCGATCTCTCCCGCTTCACTCCCGTCGCCGCGCGTCTCCCTGCCGCCACCTCGCCGTCGCCGCCCCGCCCCGCCACGCCCCGACGCCATCGCCGCCCGCGC
>NC_041387.1:104218725-104219916 GCF_002162155.2 Triticum dicoccoides | reverse complement strand
CGCCCCGGCACGCGCCGCCCCGCCCAGCCCGCGCCGCCCCCTCATCGTCGCCTTCGCCGTCGCCGTCGCCGTTGCCGTCGCCGTACATGAGCACCTCGCCGTCGCCTTCGATTTTTTTGTTAGATTTAATTAAATTTTTTTTGTTAGGTTAGATGTGTAGTAATTTAGATATATGTAGTTCATAGATTTTGTTGTTAGATTAGATTTTTTTTGGTTAGATTAGATGTGTAGCAATTAATTTTTTTATATTATGTTAGATTTTTTTGTTAGATTAATTACATTTTTTTGTTAGATTAGATGTGTGTAGTAATTTAGATATGTAGTTCATAGATTTTTTTTGTTAGATTGGATTTTTTTTGTTAGATTAGATTAGATGTGTAGTAATTAATTTTGTTCATAGAATTTTAATAATTTTTTTGTATATAGTTTAGATGTGTAGTAATAAGTAGTTTATATATAGTTGTTAGATTAGATGTGTAGCAATTAATGATTTTTTTGTTAGATTAGATGTGTAGTAATAAGAAGTAGTTTATATATAGTTGAACTAGCTAGTTGATTTAATGAACTAATTTATTTTACTATATATAGAAGTAGTTTGTTTTTAGTAAGTGTTTAGTAGTTGAACTAGATAGTTGATTTAATTAATAAAACTACTTTTATTTAACTATATATAGAAGTAGTTGCCGCATCGACGTCGGCGATGCCTATCACGCATCCTCGTCGTCGTCGACTAGGCGGTGGAGGCCTGCTTGATCAGGGTCATGTTCGGGACTGGGCTTCGCCGGGCTGGTATTGGGAGGTGCTACCTTCCGGGGGACGTAGATTGGTGAGGAGGCAGCCCGTTGTTGACCCGATCCTTGTTTGGTGGCGGTCGCGTGGGCCAGTGACGGTGGTGAGGCATCCGGACACCGCGGAGGTGGTACGCACTACTAGGAAAAGGGCTATAGATGGAAATGACACTAATGACGCACCAGACATGTGGTGCGCCATTAGTATATACTAATGGCGCACCACCTTCTGATGCGCCATTAGTGTTGAAACTACTAATGGCGCACCCTGCCCACGGTGCGCCATTAGTACCAATTTCTTTTTTGAACTAGTGCGCCTGTCCAAACATACTAATGGCGCACCGTGGGTGTGGTGCGCCTAACTAGTAATGGCGCATCATGCCACGGTGCGCCATTAGTAACC
>NC_041387.1:104217731-104218531 GCF_002162155.2 Triticum dicoccoides | reverse complement strand
TTTTAAAAAAATAAAAGAAAATGATAAAAATGTCAAAAAAATAAAAGAAAATAAGTTTCCCATGTGATATGTGGCCTAGTTGTTGGGAAAATTTGCAAATATGAATTTTGACTTCATTTGCAAAATCTCGCGAGAATTTGTAAAAATGGGCATAACTTTTGCATACTAACTCGGATGAAAAAGTTTTTTATATGAAAAATCATCTACTCGAAAAGTTACATCCAAATTTACCTGGGGGAACCCTGTTAAACATTTTCAAAATCCTCAAAAACCTAACAGAAAAAAAAGATACGGGGCTTTTAAGATCTGGAGAGGCAAAAAAATCAAAAAAATTCAAACTTACTAATGGCGCCCCTGACCATGGTGCGCCATTACTATCTTCCCGCCTTCAAAATTCAAAATAAGTCAAAAAAATAAAAAAAAAGTTACTAATGGTGCACCTGACCATGGTGCGCCATTAGTATCTTCCCTCCTTCAAAATTCAAAATAAGTCAAAAAAATAAAAAAACAATTACTAATGGCGCACCTGCCCGTGATGCGCCATTAGTATCTTCCCGCCTTCAAAATTCAAAATAAATAAAAAAAAATAAAAAAATTACTAATGGCGCACCTGCCCGCGGTGCGCCATTAGTATGCCGTATATATGGCTGGTCCTCTCCTCCTCTCTTCATTTCATCTTCCCTTCTCTCCTCCACCATACTTCTCCTCTCCGGTGACCTTCTCCTCCTCTCCGGTGACCTCCTCCTCCCTCCTCCCTCCTCCCCTCCCCTCCCCTCCCCTCCCCTCATGGTTTCTTCTCC
>NC_041387.1:104210546-104216850 GCF_002162155.2 Triticum dicoccoides | reverse complement strand
CCAGATACTAATGGCGCACCACTGGTGCGCCATTAGTAAAAATTACTAATGGCGTGCTAGTAATGGCGCACCGGTGATGCGCCATTAATGGCCAAATTAGGTGCGCCATTAGTAGCGGTTTTTCTAGTAGTGACGTCACCGTGTCAGCGAGGAGGACGAGCACGTCCGTCGCTACATGGTTGCATTGGAGGGCAGATTCGACAATACCTGGCAGGTTCTTCAGGGATCTCACTGGAGCTATGATCCTGTGATGGTTCCTTATCTTTGGGTGTCCACCGCTCGCGTCGATACCCGTCGGGCGCTACGGTTCTAGTTGTATTAGTGATAATATTCGACGATGTACGGACACCAAGAGATGATGTACTTTTGCTTATAATTATTGAATGCATGCTAATTTGAATACTATACTTTATTTTATGATTTGGTTTTGCTTATTTTATGATTTGGTTTTGCTTATTGAATGCTCATATTGGATAAGTTCTCCTTCATTCCCGTGTGCGAGACAATTTGATATAATAATGCATTCGGGAATAAAAGGAGGAGCTACGTACATCGATCATTGATAGTCAACCCGTGATTAATAATAATGATCTAGTTTAATATTTGAATTATGAACGTAGGCCGGAAATATCGTACTCATCGGACGACGAAAACCGCCCGGGGGAGTGCGACTGGTGCCACGACGACCGAGATATCTGCGACAGGTTCATTGTGCTGGACGAAGATCGTCGCTTCAGCATTAAGCTCGAGGAGACCTTCGATGTTCATACAGTATGCAATCGACGATAAAAGTTTTTTTTCGTAATTACTCATGACTTCAACTATTTTAATCATGACAATATTTTTCATCTTTTCCAATTCGACTAGCTTATCCCATGCTTTGCAAGACGCTATATCTTGGAGAGGATGGATTTTGAAGACCGTGAAAGTTTCGAAACCAAAAAAATTATCCTAAGTACCCATCATGGTGTGGATTTTCAAGTAAAGTTGTACAATGCTCAGAGTGTAACCCATTTTGGTTGCAAAAATTGGGAAGCACTTTGCAAGATGTATGGTTTTGATGAGGGTATGCTTGTTACCATGGATCTTGGTGATCCTACAATCGAGCAAGAGAGACCTACGATTTTCGTCCTTGTGGATACACCTCCAATTCTTCCCCCATGTGAGCTTTACATAGTTATTAAGTAATTTATATTGTTTATTTCAAAATAGTTGACAACTTATTCTCCATTGACAGCTTATTTTCATTCTTCAAAGAATGTGCGAAAGATGGTAGACAGAACCTACTACACCGAAGGCTCCGAACTAACTTATCAGGAGAAAAATCATCTGGTCGCATTTTGTACTGATCTTGAGAATTACAATGCCTACAATCGAACTCCTCAACATTATGGTCAATACGTGCCACTAGTGCACGTGTTGAACTACAGTAACTACCATGCAGATACACTGGTAAGATTTTTATACTATTACAACATCCGTGCATCTTTTTGCACACTTCTAAAACTAGTACATCATATCATTGCTAACTACGAAGTTATTACTATGTTTTTCAACAGATAATCCCGAATGATTGTGTGCCTCATCTGATGTATACACACGGTAGCCTTCATGTTTTGAACATACAACCAGGTCGTCCTACGAATCTCAACTGTCCATACCGGGTTTCTAAAATAAGTGGAGACCTGAGAATCAAAGAATGGAAAAAATGTATGGACAGTCGTAAGGAGCTTCTTGGAAGCAACATTCAGCGAAGGGCAAAAATTAGAGACAGGATGATCGTCATTCTTCATAATGGAGAGTCAGGGTCTATATTATTTTATGCTATTTTATCTTAAGGGTGTTTAGGTCCTACCTGATACTGATGATCATGTGTTAAGAACAATTATGTAGGGTTGGGTTCGATGACTATGAGGATGATGATCGTATGACTTATTAGTAATAACGAGTAGAAGTTGTATGATGATGCATGATTAGTAGGACGAGTACTTGTTATTATATATGCTGGTGTATGCGAGCATGCATGAGTTATTATATCAGCGGGTAAAATGAACATATATAGCAGGAACGTTGGTAAACCAAGGACGAAGATATAAGAGAGGACACTTCTCTCTATTAGCTAGCTAATATAACAACCTAAAAATAACCCCCAAAACCCCTAAAGCAGTCAATTTCCAAAAAAAACATGGACTTTTGGTCCCGGTTGGAGCCACCAACCGGTACCAAAGGCCCCCTGTCTGGGCTCGGCGCACAGAGCCACGTGGAGGCACATTAGTCCCGGTTCTAGTTTGAACCGGGACTAATGGGTGGAGGTATTAGTAACGTCCCATTAGTCCCGGTTCATGAACTGGGACTAAAGGCCCTCACGAACCGGGACTATTAGGTGTTTTTCTACTAGGGTGAACAGTTTGAGAAAAGAGCTAAAAAAACTGCTTCTTAAGCTGGTGAACGGAACCTCTCAAAGATTGCTGGCGCATAGTTCCAGGAAGATAACATTATGTATCAGAAGAAAATCAAACTATAGTTACCCTGCAAAATAAAATAAAATCAAACTATAGTTAGAGGCAGAATGATATCCACCCTGTCTCCGTTGGTCAAAGATCTTTCAAAGTGTCAACTGTTTTTTTGTAAGCAATTTTGACATTATGCACTCTCTGCACATGAACTGTATATCTATTTAGAAAGCATGTGTGGTGTTCCACTTTCATCTAAGCCTTCAGATTAAATATCAAACAGGAGGACCTACGTACAGAAACAAAAAAAATTGTCCTGCTTTTAAATTGCACACACAGCTCGGTTACTAAACATTACTTAGCCAACTACGGAACTTCCATCCAGAATCCAATTTACTTCCCTTCCATATTTCTTGTAAAAATTCTGAATCCCATCCCCTTACCCATCAGCCAAACATGTAGTATTATTTGGGACAAAAGAAGCAATGCTTCCATGAAAGAAGTAACCCGGGGAGTAGCAGGAAAATGATAAAACATAAATTTGGAACCGTAAATTTCACATCTGGAGTGCTACACAATCAAAGCTGGTAGCTTTTATATTATATATGCAAATTATCTCACTATTGAAGCAAATAGCATCACGAAAATAAATACCAGTCAGGCAAAAGTTCATGTCAAATAATAGCATGGGAATATCGTAAACTTATGTGATGATTCTCTTGATCAAATAAGATACCAAAGATGATAGGTTTTACATTAATTTCTGCAAATTATCTGACTGTAGTTGATAGTATTCGCAAAAGGACCATCTTAACCAGTGCATGTCAGCTGGGAAGCATGACAATTGCGAACCATTTGCATGGAAATTTATGTTGGTCGACAATGACAAGTTTAGTTGACAAACATGGCAAATCTGCATGTTCGGTTTTTTTGCCGGGATTTGCCGTGCTTCCAAACTAAATTTTCCATATAAATAACCGTAATAAACGTTTGATTTGTCATTCCCTCTGAGTGAACTTAAGAAAACAGCAAAAAATAAGAATTAAATACAGTGGCTGACTAGGTAAACGGAGATTTTGTCTTGTGGACGCCAAAGTACACTTTCAGCGTGCTTTCGATTCTCAAATGGTTCGGAATACACAAATTTAGACCGAGTATCAGATGAATTTCCAAGTGAAACTGAAGAGAGCGACAATCACATTGCAACCAATTTGCATCCACCCCCCAAAAGTGGAGCTCCTAATATTTACATAAATTAATACAGAAGTCTTCAGACCTATGAAACTAAAAAAACAATCAAATCAAACATGCTTGAATCTAAAAAGAAATCGATGCATGACCTGACCGTCCCACGAACTCGTGGGGAAGAAGATGGTGGGTGTGGGGCAGCTGAGGAGGGGGTCGTGGAAAAAGGAGAGGGACACGGGAGCTTATTACTCGCTAGAATTGGGGGACCACTTGTTTTTTGTGGCTTTTTGCTCGTGGGTGGGAGGAGGCGGCGCGCGAGCCAGGTGGCACCTAGTTGGGGGTGGATTTCCTAGTATGGATGGGAGGGGGGACAAAAACTTACCGAATCGACCAATCCGCTCGGGATCACTAGCGAGCCCATGGCTGCTCGCTAGACATGTCTAAGAATCTTATTTGTCTTGGAGTATAAATGCAAAGGTGGTAGCTTCTGGTTGGCTAGCAAAGTAGCAAAGCTCGGGTAGAAAATTGTTTCGCATATCTCATGCTCGTCACCTTTTTTAAGAGAGGTCAAAATCACATACCGAATCCCAATTTCAAATGTATATACGCAACACCACCCGAATCCAACCGATGGACACAATAGCTCGGAATCCAAAAGATGGACAGTAGCTAAGCACGGAGAATAGTTTTCGTATTATTAGCTTGAAGCATGCCCTGCATGGGTGTACGGAAAAGCCACATGATTACCAAGTACAATCTACTCCCTCTGTGTCATAATATAAAAACGTTTTTGACACTATATTAGTGTCAAAACGCTCTTATATTATGAGACGGAGGGAGTAGATACCAAGGAAAACCCGTCAGATTGAACATCCGTGGCTTCTGTAGGTTAAGGGCTAAACAAATGCTTCTCAACTGATGAACAGAACCCTCAAAGATTGCTGGCACATAGTTTCAAGCAGATAACATTTTGTATCAGTTGCGGATCAAACTCTAGTTACAGGCAGAATGATATACACCCTGCCTCCGTTGGTCTTACAATTTCAAAAAAATTGATTATCTTCTCTATTGCAGTTGCCCAGCACGTTAATTGTAAGCAATTTTCACGTGATGCACTCTCTGCGCATGAACTGTGTACCTATTTTGAAAGCATGAATGGTGTTCCACTTTCATCTAAGTTTTCAGTTTAAATATCAAACAGGAGGACCTACGTGTGGAGACAGTGTTTTTTGTCCTGCTTTTAAATTGCACACAAAGCACGGTTACTAAACATTACTTAGCCAACTACAGAACTTCCATCCAGAATCCAATTTACTTCCCTTCCATATTTCTTGTAAAAATTCTGAATCCCATTCCCTTACCCATCAGCCAAGCCTGTAGTATTATTATGGACAAACGAAACAATGCTTCCATGAATGAAGTATAAGGGTGTGGCTAGGACTCATCTAGATGTGACATAACTATGTCACATCTAAGCATGACATCACACAACATCAGCAAAAAACAATTAAAAATATATTTTGTACAAATCTTGAAGCCCCTAATTATGTGATGAACTACTTAGATGTGACATTTTTAAAAAACATCTAGATGTGAATCAGTCATTCTGATGAAGAAAACCCGGGGAGTAACAGGAAAATGATAAAAGATAAATTTTGAGCTGTACATCTGGAGTGGTACACAATCAAGCTGGTAGCTTTTATATTATATATATGCAAACTGTCTCAGTGTCGAAGCAAATAGCATCATGAAAATAAATACTAATCAGGCGAAAGTTCATGTCAAATAATAGCATGGGAATATCGTAAACTTATGTGATGGTTCTCTTGATCAAATAAGATACCAAAGATGATAGGTTTTACATTAATTTCTGCAAATTATATGACTGTAGTTGTAGCATTCGGAAAAGGACCATCTTAACCATTGTACGTCAGCTGAGAAGCATGACAATTGCGAACCATTTGGATGGAAATTTATGTTAGTCGAGAATGACAAGTTTAGTTGACAAGCATGGCAAATCCGCCCGAATTTGTTTTTTTTTTTTTGCCAGGATTTGCCGTGCTTCCAAACTACATTTGCCATATAAATTCCCGTGATAATCATTTGATTTGTCATTCCATTCGAGCGAACTTAAGAAAATATCAAAGTTTACAGAATTAAATACAGTGGCCAAGTAGGTAAACGGAGATTTTGTCTTGTGGACCCAGAGTACACTTTCAGCGTGCTTTCGATTCTCAAATGGTTCAGAATACACAAATTTAGACCGAATATCACATGAATTTCCCAGAGAAACTGAAGAGAGCGACAATCACATTGCAAGCAATTTGCATCCACCTCCCTAAAGTGGAACTCCTAATATTTACATAAATTAATACTGACATCTTCAGACCTACGAATGAAACTAAAAAAATCAATCAAATCAAACATGCCCAAATCTACCTCGCAAAAAAAACATGCCCAAATCTAAAAAGAAATCCAGGCATGACCTGACCGTCCCACGAACTCGTGGGGAAGATGGTGGGTGTGGGGCAGCTGACGAGGGGGTCGTGGAAAAAGGAGAGGGACGCGGGAACTTAGTACTCGCTAGAATTGGGGGACCACTTGCTTTTTGCTTGTGAGTCGGGGGAGGGGGAGGCGGCGCGCGAGCCAGGTGGCACCTAGCC
>NC_041387.1:104207890-104210187 GCF_002162155.2 Triticum dicoccoides | reverse complement strand
AAGCTTACCGAATCGAGCAATCCGCTCAGGATCACTAGCGAGCCAATGGGTGCTCGCTAAACGTGTCTAAGAATCTTATTTGTCTTGGAGCATAATGCATAGGTGGTAGCCTCTAGTTGGCTAGCAAAGTAGCATGACTCGGGTAGAAAAATGTTTCGCATATCTCATGCTCGTCACCTTTTTTATGGGAGGTCAAAATCACACACTGGATACCAATTTCAGCCGTATATATGCAACACCACCCAAATCCAACCGATGGACACAATAGCTCGGAATCCAAAATATGAACAGTAGCTAAGCGAGTAGAATAGTTCTCGTATTATCAGCTTGAAGCATGGGTGTACGGAAAAGCCACATGATTACCAAGTACAATCTACTCCCTCTGTGTCATAATATAAAACCGTTTTTGACACTACACTAGTATCAAAACACTTTCATATTATGAGATGGAGGGAGTAGATACCAAGGAAAACACGTCAGATTGAACATCTGTGGCTTCTAAAAGTTTCAGTGTCTCTTTACAAACAATTTGAGTTAAGGGCAAAACAAATGCTTCTCAACTGATAAACAGAACTTCTCAAAGATTGTTGGCACATAGTTTCAAGCAGATAACATTTTGTATCAGTAGCAAATCAAACTATAGTTACCAGCAAAATGATATCCACCCTGTCTCCGTTAGTCAAAGATCTTTCGGAATGCCAACTGTTTTTTGCTCAGAAAGTTTACAATTTCAAAAAATTTGATTAGTTTCTCTATTGCAGTTGCCCCAGCACGTTAATTGTAAGCAATTTTGACATTATGCACTCTCTGCGTATGAACTGTATACCTATTTTGGAAGCATGTATGGTGTTCCACTTTCATCTAAGTTTTCAGTCTAAATATCAAACAGGAGGACCTGTGTGTGGAAACAATGTTTTTTTGTCCTGCTTTTAAATTGCACACAAAGCACGGTTACTAAACATTACTTAGCCAACTACAGAACTTCCATCCAGAATCCAATTTACTTCCCTTCCATATTTCTTGTAAAAATTCTGAATCCCATCCCCTTACCCATCAGCCAAGCCTGTAGTATTATTATGGACAAAAGAAGCAATGCTTCCATGAATGAAGTAAGGGTGTGGCTAGGACTCATCTAGATGTGACATAACTATGTCACATCTTAAGCATGACATCACACACCATCAGCAAAAAACAATTAAAAAAATATTTTGTACAAATCTTGAAGCCTCTAATTATGTGATGAACTACTTAGATGTGACATTCATAAAAAACATCTAGATGTAAATTAGTCATTCTGATGAAGAAAACCCGGGGAGTAACAGGAAAATGATAAAAGATAAATTTTGAGCCGTACATCCGGAGTGGTACATAATCAAGCTGGTAGCTTTTATATTATATATATGCAAACTGTCTCAGTGTCGAAGCAAATAGCATCATGAAAATAAATACCAATCAAGCGAAAGTTCATGTCAAATAATAGCATGGGAATATTGTAGACTTATGTGATGGTTCTCTTGATCAAATAAGATACCAAAGATGATAGGTTTTACATTAATTTCTGCAAATTATATGACTGTAGTTGTAGCATTCGGAAAAGGACCATCTTAACCATTGTACGTCAGCTGAGAAGCATGACAATTGCGAACCATTTGCATGGAAATTTATGTTAGTTGAGAATGACAAGTTTAGTTGACAAGCATGGCAAATCCGCCCGAGTTCGTTTTTTTTTGCCGAGATTTGCCGTGCTTCCAAACTAAATTTGCCATATAAATATTCCCGTAATAATCATTTGATTCGTCATTCCATTCAAGCGAACTTAAGAAAATATCAAAGTTTACAAAATTAAATACAGTGGCTGAGTAGGTAAACGGAGATTTTGTCTTGTGGACGCCAGAGTACACTTTGACCGTGCTTTCGATTCTCAAATGGTTCAGAATACACAAATTTAGACCGAATATCACATGAATTTCCCAGAGAAACTGAAGAGAGCGACAATCACATTGCAAGCAATTTGCATCCACCTCCCTAAAGTGGAACTCCTAATATTTACATAAATTAATACTGACATCTTTAGACCTACGAATGAAACTAAAAAAATCAATCAAATCAAACATGCCCAAATCTACCTCGCAAAAAAAACAACATGCCCAAATCTAAAAAGAAATACATGCATGACCTAAGCGTCCCACGAACTCGTGGGGAAGATGGTGGGTGTGGAGCAGCTGACGAGGGGGTCGCGGAAAAAGGAGAGGGACGCGGGAACTTAGTACTCGCTAGAATTGGGGGACCACTTGCTT
>NC_041387.1:104203435-104207585 GCF_002162155.2 Triticum dicoccoides | reverse complement strand
GAGGAATCCGCTCAGGATCAGTAGCGAGCCAATGGCTGCTCGTTAGATGTGTTTAAGAATCTTATTTGTCTTGGAGCATAATGCATAGGTGGTAGCCTCTGGTTGGCTAGCAAAGTAGCATGACTCGGGTAGAAAAATGTTTTGCATATCTCATGCTCGTCACCTTTTTTAAGGAAGGTCAAAATCACACACTAGATACTAATTTCAGCTGTATATACGCAACGTCACCCAAAACCAACCGATGAACACAATAGCTAGGAATCCAAAAGATGGACAGTAGCTAAGCGCGTAGAATAGTTCTCGTATTATCAGCTTGAAGCATGGGTGTACGGAAAAGCCACATGATTACCAAGTACAATCTACTCCCTCTGTGTCATAATATAAAACCGGTTTTGACACTACACTAGTGTCAAAACACTTCTATATTACGAGATGGAGGGAATAGATACCAAGGAAAACACGTCAGATTGAACATCTGTGGCTTCTAAAAGTTTCAGTGTCTCTCTACAAACAATTTGAGTTAAGGGCTAAACAAATGCTTCTCAACTTATGAACAGAACCTCTCAGAGATTGTTGGCACATAGTTTCAAGCAGATAACATTTTGTATCAGTAACAAATCAAACAATAGTTACAGGCCAAATGATATCCACCCTGTCTCCGTTGGTCAAAGATCTTTCGGAATGCCAACTGTTTTTTGCTCAGGAAGTTTACAATTTCAAAAAATTCGAATAGTTTCTCCATTGCAGTTGCCCCAGCACGTTAATTGTAAGCAATTTTGACATTATGCACTCTCTGCGTATGAACTGTATACCGATTTTGGAAGCATGTATGGTGTTCCACTTTCATCTAAGTTTTCAGTTTAAATATCAAACAGGAGGACCTACGTGTGGAAACAATGTTTTTTTTGTCCTGCTCTCAAATTGCACACACAGCTCGGTTACTAAACATTACTTAGCCAACTATAGAACTTCCATCCAGAATCCAATTTACTTCCCTTCCATATTTCTTGGAAAGATTCTGAATCTCATATCCGTACCCATCAGCCAAGCCTGTATTATTTGGGACAAAAGAAGTAATATTACACTGCTTCCATGAATGAAGTAAACCCGGGGAGTAATAGGAAAATGATAAAGATAAATTTTGAGTCATAAATTTCACATCTGGAGCTGTACACAGACAAAGCTGGTACCTTCTATACTACATATGCAAAATATCTCACTGTCGAAGCAAATGGCATTATGAAACTAAATACCAATCAGAAATTCATGTCAAATAATAGCATCGGAATATCATAAACTTATACAGTGGTTCTCTTAGTAGAATAAGATACCAAAGCTGATAGCTTTCACATTAATTTCTGCAAATAGCATTCGGAAAAGTATCATCTTATACAATTGTGAACGATTTGCATAGAAATTTATGTGGCCGAGGATGACAAGTTTAGTTAACTATTCAGATTTTTGCCATTATTTGCCGTGCTTTCAAACTAAATTATATTTACCACCCATGGGATAATATAAATTCCCAGAAAAAAAACATTCAATTTGCCATCCCCTCCCAGCTAACTTAAGAAAATAGACGGAGATTTTGCCATGTAGACGTCAGGGTACGCTTTTAGCATGCTTTAGATTCTCAAATGCCTCAGAATCAGAAATGCTAGACATACAAAGACTTACACGCTTTTACACGCTCCTTCCATCTAACAACCAATCACAAACCTCTCTCCCCCTGATTTTCAGGGGGTGGGCCGCCCCGCTCACCTATTGACTAATCAAGATTAACCATCCTGTAAAAGCCTGTAAATCGTTTGTACATGTAGCATTGCCGTCTCAGAATACACAAATTTAGAACGAATATCACATGAATTTTTCCAAGCGAAACTGAAGAGAGCGACAGTCACATTGCAACCAAGTTGCATCCACCCACCTGAAGGGGAGCTGCTAATATTTACATAAATTACTACTGACATCTTACCTCTGAATGAAACTAATTAAGAAATCAATCGAATCAAACATGCCCGAATCTAAAAAGCAATCTATCCATGACCTGACCGCCCGACGAAATCGGACGAATCGAATTTGCAGCTAACTGATACATGACATGCATGTCATGCGGTGCTAGCTACCTTTCATATTTACAGACTCGAAGGAGTAGTTTGTCATCCGCGTCCGGACTCACCGGCACCTCGGGAGACATCACCTTCAACTTCTTCTTCCGATCCCTGATTCTTTCCACGTTCTTGTGGCGGTTAGAGTGCTCGAGGCTGCTGAAATCGGGGCTCGTCGACGGGCGGTACTCAGGGAATAGCTTACCCATCTTGTACCGGATGCCGCATGCGTTGCACAGCGTGCCGCTCCCGGCCGGCCCGGTCCGCCATTGCGGTGTGTCCTCCACGCGGCAGTGGGTGCAAATCTTACCTTCCGTTTTCTTCTGCTGCCGCCCGGCCCGGCGTGGACCACCATTGCCGCGGCGGCCGTTCTTGCAGTGGCTGAGCACGTAGTCTTTGTCTTTGTCGTCGTTGGCAATGCTGTCACCGTGACAGTCGTAGGCTGGGGCCGACATGAGCTCGGGCGGGAGAGCCAAAGACCAGGACGGGTAGGCGGCGCGCCTGCGGACGGCCCGTCGGTGGTGCGGCTTCCTCGGCAAATTCCAACGCAGGTCCTCATCCTCGGAGGCAGGCTCCCGCGGCGCCTCGGTCCCGCCGGGTGTGGGCGAGAGGCTGCGGGTCCCGGACGCGGTGGACGACGAAGTTGTCGTCGTGCTGCACGACAGCGAGCGCGCTCGCGCCGGCGGCAACCCCTCCGGCTTACTGTCGAACACGTAGAACGCGCTCCTCTTCCGGCCGCCGGGGGCGCCGGCGTCAGAGAGAGACAGAGGTCCCTCCTCCGCCGGCGAACTGAGGTCCGCGTCGGCCTTCATGCCCGCCAGCGAACCCCCGGGGTAGTCTTTGCCGTCGCCGACGGGGCCCCGCGGCGGCAGGGAGCCCAGCCCGAGGCCCTCCAAGAAGCCGTCGTCGAGCATGGACACGTAGCCTATGACCGTCTCTAGCGGGTCGTCCGGCCAGCACAGGCCGCCGTCCGGGCAGAGGTCGAGGTCGGCGTCGGCGCCGTCGACGTCGGCGGGAGGGGCGTCATTGAGGAGGGAGGCGTACGGCGTGGGGTTCGGCATACGGCGGCGGCTAGGGTTCCGTGTCGCCTGGGTGGCTAACAGCCAACGAGTATGAAACGGAGGAGAAACGGAAACGAAACCAAGGCGAAAATATCCCTTTGTAGACTCGGGTCGCCAGACGCTAGAAGCTTCGCCGCGTGAGCCGTGACGCTTCCTCCCCCATTCATCTTGAGCCACGTCACTAGTTGTGCTCCGTTTCGTTTCCTTGTAGATGGGCCTCGTACGTGGGCCGGCCTCCTGCTTATTGCCTTCAGGAGGGAGCCCAAACTCTATACGAGGAATTGTGGTGTGACAGAGTTTCAATCATTCATTGTAGTGTTTTAATGCTTTGATTTGCAAGCTGGGATAATCTTTTCTAAATGCTTATTGGTGCAGCTGCATTATCTGGTCGCAGCTAGCGCATCATGTCTCTTTTGGCAAGCATTCAGTGTAGGGGAGAGAAAACAACACACGGTCTAATAGCTGTCAATAATACTAGACAAAATGGCGGGCTCCGTCGCACCCAACTATAGCCGCACCCACCATATGTGATTTTAGGTGTGCTTGGGTCAAGCAGCATCAATGACAAATGCCAATGCACAAGCTCAATAAATCAATACATTACTGGTAATATGTAATACGATGGGAAAAATCCTAGCGGGGTACATTCAAGACGGGAAAGAACTGGCGAGCATATCCGCTTAACACACATGACTCTCAAAGGATGTGAGCCACACACCGTGATGGAGGGCATCGTCCAGTCGTCTGATCAGAAGTCTATTCAAAACGTGGGCAGAGGCGGTGAGACGGTCAAGCACATGCGCAGTGGGCCACAGCTCCCATTACGTTTAGCACAACGACAACAAGCAGACATCAGTGCATCGGCAACAAGACAAAGTCGACTGCCTAGACACTGGTGGAAAAAGGGCCTTTGGTCGCGGTTCGCAACTGCCATTAGTCGCGGTTGCGCAACCGCGACCAAATAGGCGCGACTAAAGCCCC
>NC_041387.1:104198247-104202848 GCF_002162155.2 Triticum dicoccoides | reverse complement strand
GGAGTTTCACATATTCTACGGTACTACATACATGCATATGAATGTACAATTTCAAACAAATTTGAAATTAGAACCAAAAAGAATTCAAGAGGAATATACAATATATATTCAATATCATCGGATGACCATATACAATTTTGAACAAGTTTCCATACATAATTTAATGCATATAAAGTTCTACGTCCTCGTAATGGTGTTCTCCTTTAGGATGGAGGACTTCCCTCCTGAACCATCCAGCTAGTTCCTCTTGAAGTGGTCGGAAGCGAGCTTCTGGACTAAGCATCATCCGGAGGTTATTCCTCTGAGCATTGGTATCACTCGGAACCCGCTCAGAGGTGTATCTCCGGATCATCTCACAGACATAGTATCCACATAGATTGGTCCCCGCTGGCTGAATATCCTCACCATTCTTAGCCTTTGACCTTTTGAATTCTAGCTCCTTTTTGAATTCACCGACCTTTGTATCTACGAACCGTCTCCAAACCCTACGAGGCAAAGAAAATTAAATAAACAAGAGAGTTATTAGTTACTTGATATTAGGAAATGAACGAAATAGGCCGATCGATATAGAGCGCAAATGAATGAAAATAATTACTTCTGCAGCATTCTTCTCATGCCGCCCCAAAGCTTTGGATCCTTATTCAGAGAGTCGTGGACGAGACATTCTGAGGTGTCAACTTTAATTACTAGCAGAATCCAGTGGAACCTGCGGACACGATACATGCACAGTACGTCATGCATAACTCATCGATTAGCCGGCCACATACCATGCATGGAGTAAACAAAAGAGAATGTGCTCAAGACAGAAACACTCACCCAAAATGGTAAGGAAATAGAATATCACTTTTGAGTTCCTGCTTTGTAAGAAACTGCCACAGGTCTGCCTCCATGTCGGCGGGGTGATGCTCCAACACATATCCATTAACGATGTGTGGGTCAATGAACCCAACATCATGGATGTTCCTTACTTTGCATTCCTTAATCTTCATTCTGCATGTATAATAGCGGACACAACAATATAGTTAGGACATATATATAGTGCAGGCAATATGAACGAGATGGGGTAGAAATAAATCACTTACAGAACGTAGCAACTGATGATAGATTTGTCGAGCTCGCGCAGATTGAAAAGCTGGAACAATTCACTCAGATGAATTTGTACATAGTAATGTTTGAAGTGATGCTCATATCTAACTTCCGCATAAATATATTCTTTGGCGTTTTTATTTTTTATGTAACCCTTGTACCATTTCAGCAGACCTTTCATTTGTGGAGGTAGATCCTCTTCCTGTGCAGGCTCGACGAGAGGCCCATTCTTCACATATGTAATTACTACCTCCTTCACTGGCGCCTCATCAAGGCCTAACAGTTCACGAAGAGTAATACCTAAGTTGGCCGCTTGTTCTCTGGCACTCGTTACAGTCAATTCATGTGCTGCCGCAGCTGCTATGATATCGGGGTCATCCGGACCGGCGGCTTTCACTATAAGCGGGGCAATCGATTGTTTACTTTGTTCCCCGAGCTGGGCAACTCGTTTCCCGCTTTTTTTACTTTCTAATTCTGTTTTCTCGGCCTCCTCCAAGGCTTTGTTCTCCTGGTTCTCCGCCCGCTCTTTCTTCTCCTTCAACATGAGTGCCTGCCTACGAAGTTCACGTGCATAGTCGTCAGGCAGATTCTTCGCGGCTTGGGACGGTGTGCTCAAAAATGACTTAGCCCACTTCTTTTGCTCATCAGAAAATACTGGCTTGGGCTCGGGCTCTCTTTTCTTCTTGCAGTCCGCCTTCCATTTCTCATGATCAGCAGCCGCGGCCGCGGCAGTTTCCTCGGCACTACGTTCCCAAGGCTTTGTGGGGAGAGGCTTCAGTGATGGCTCCGGTACCTTTGTGGTCTTAGGTACATAAGGGTCCGGGTTAATAATCCAGGACTGCTTCTGCTTCTTTGCCGGAGGTGGATTGGGGGGCGGCGTCTGATCACCCGCCGGACGAGGACTGGGGGGCGGCGTCTGATCACCCGCCGGACGTTGTGGACTGGGGGGCGTCGGCTGACGTGACGGAGGTGTAGGTGAACCGCCACCACCACCACCACCGTAGGGGGGTGGACTTGTTGTCCTTGGCGCCTCGCCTGGAAACTTGATAAACTTCTTTTGCCATAGAATGAAATGGCGCTTGACATCTCCAAGTCTTTTCTCCCCTTCAGGTGTAGCAATGTCAATCTCCAGGTCCTCAAACCCTTGGACTATGTCCTCCACCGTGACACGAGCATAGCCATCTTGAATGGGGTTGTTGTGGTGGAGTGCTCCAGGTAAACATGGTAAAGCACTGTCGATGGCTACCTTCATTGACATGTTCCCGATAGGATAATACAGATGACATTCTTTCATCTCCTTTATATCGTCCACGGGGTAGCGAGGAGGCTCCGGTGCAGTAATTTCGACCACCAGAGGCTCCGGTGCAGTAATTTCGATCGTCGGTGCATCTGCACCAGCCGGTGGGGCCTCCGTGGAAGCCACACTGCTTCTCCGCTGCTGGCTTCTGAGATCCGCTGGATGATCTTCATGCTGCGCCCGAGCTGCATCTCTTTCGGCTACTAGTACACTCACGGTTTTCTTCATCACATCCATTTCCGATGCCAGCCGCGCCACAACATCTGCTTCCCGATCCATCTTTCTCTTCCGGCTTCTGTAACCGTACGGGTCATCGTTCTGGGGGAACCCTATTTTCCACGGAATGTGCCCCATGCCTCGTACACGTCCTCCGTGTTCAGGATTCCCGAGGGCTTTTGTCAGCGCATCGTTCTCTCTGTTGAACTTGATCTTCCCCTCTTGAGCATCCCTCATTGCGTCAATAAGGGCTTGGGTGGGTTTAATTATTTTGCCCCGGTAAACACACTCCCCTGTCTCCGGGTTCAGCGTTCCCCCATGCCCGTACCACCAGCTTTTGGCCCTTGGGTCCCATCCCTCCGTACCTGGACGGATTCCTCGCGCCCTCAGCTCGTTCTCCATCTTCTCCCACCTAGGCTCCCAAAGGCGATACCCTCCTGGCCCCATAATATGATTGTACTCCTTCTTAGCCGCATTTTCCTTATTTTTTTTGATATTTGAATGAACTGCTCCGATTTCTTTTGCTTCACAAATTCTGGCCAATCATGTTTCAGTTTCTCATATTGTCCTTTGAAATCCGGAGTCTTGTTCTGCTTGACAAAGTCATGGGCTAGATTTTGCTTGAATTTCCGGAATGCGTCGGCCATCTTATGAAGAGCGAACTGTTTGACTAGCCTCCTCCTCTCCTTGTTTTCCTCAATCTTGTTACCCTCCTCATCGAATTTGTTGTATTCTGGAGGTAGAACGAAATGTTCCATAAGCTTCTTGAAGCAATCTTTTTTTGTTCTCTTATCGACAAAAGTGAAACCAGCAATTCGTGCCTTCTTTGGCTTATTCCACTCCTGGACGGTGATCGAGACGTTGTCTCTAACAACGGCTCCGCATTGGTTGACAAACTTGGTGGCGTTCTTGCGGGGCTCCAGCGGCCTGCCGGTTGCACTGTCGACAACCTCGATGGTGCATGTTTCTCCTTGTTTCATCGTCTTGGTTGCGCCACGCTTTGACGACGTACTCGATTGTTTCGACGATCCGGCCGAGGGCTAAAATAAGAAAGAGAGTCGCGCGCGTTAGTACACACATATTTATTCAAATCAGTTAGTTTGTATCACCAGAGGCTCAATGTATATATATACCTCGGCGCCGGAGGTGGTTGCTACTTCCATTTGAAGATCGTCGTTTATCGATATTTGTTCGGCATCATCTTGTTGACGGCGCCCTTCATCTTCACCGTCAAGGTTCAGATAAGAAGAGATATCATCTTCTTCTTGTCCGGTCGGCACATATAGAATATCGCCGTTTATGATGCCGAACATATGTGCTTCACCGTCCGGATCATAGTTGTCCATAATCGGGTCAGCTCTATCGTCCGCCATTATGTCAGTCCTGAAAACATGTAGTAAAAACAAATTAATTAAGTGAAGAAGGGGGGCGGTGGCGGTGGCGGTGGCGAAAGGGCGGTGGCAAAAGGAGGGGGCGAGGAAGGGGTGGGAGAGGGTGTCGCGGTAGAGCGCGAGACGGGGCGGCAGACGACGGCGTCACGGAGAGGGAGGCGAGGACAACACACATCTATAACCCTCGCCGCCCCCTCTCAATCCCAAAAAAAACACCGCGCGCATCGCCGCCCCCTCTCCGTATATGCGCGGGGTCGTGTACATTTTTTTAAAGCGGGATCGTTGTACATTGACGCGCGGGGTCGTTGTATATATTGATTATCAAGTTTTACTTTTTTTGTTGTTAATTATCAAGTTTTATATACGTTTTTTTGTTAATTATCAAAATTTACGATTTTTTTTGTTAATTATCAAGTTTTAAGTTATTTTACCGTTTTTGTTAAACTAATTAACTAGTTAAAATTAAAAAGAACAAAAAAAGAAAAAAAAAGAAAAAATTCCGGTGGCCCGCGGCGCCCCTCTCTCTCTCCACGATCTCGCTCTCTGTCTGAGACCGGTGGCCCGTGCGCGCGCGGCAGTACCGAGGCCGGCCGGCGGCGTTGAGGGCGGGC
>NC_041387.1:104169012-104196201 GCF_002162155.2 Triticum dicoccoides | reverse complement strand
TTTATCTTGGGCGATCGTGTAAAATGTATTCCCATTTATCTCGTACCCTTGGAAAGTCGTTATAGTCGAAGATGGTGTCTTGGCCAACATGTACAGCTGATCTACAACATCATTGTCATTCATTAAATGTTTTCTCAACCAACTGCCGAAAGTCTCCATGTGGGCCTTCCTAATCCAGGATTCAGGCTTCCCCGGGTTGTCCGAGCGTAAAATATTCTTGTGTTTCTCAAAGTACGGAGCCACCAAGCTGGAATTGGTCAGTACAGTGTGGTGTGCTTCAGTCAGAGAATGGCCGTCCATACATATCGTTGATTTCCTTCCGATCGTGCCTTTTCCACTTAGTCTCCCCTCGTGCCGCGATCGAGGAAGACCAATCGGCTTAAGGTCAGGAACAAAGTCAACACAAAACTCAATTACCTCCTCATTTCCATAGCCCTTGGCTATGCTTCCTTCTGGCCTAGCACGGTTATGAACATATTTCTTTAATACTCCCATGAACCTCTCGAAGGGGAACATATTGTGTAGAAATACAGGACCGAGAATGAAAATCTCTTCGGCTAGGTGAACCAAGAGGTGCGTCATAATATTGAAGAAGGATGGCGGGAACACCAACTCGAAACTGACAAGACATTGGATCACATCGTTCTGTAACCGTGGTAGAACTTCTGGATTGATTACCTTCTGAGAGATTGCATTGAGGAATGCACATAGCTTCACAATGGCTACTCGAACATTTTCCGGCAGGAGCCCCCTCAAAGCAATCGGAAGCAATTGCGTCATAATCACGTGGCAGTCGTGAGACTTCAGGTTTTGGAACTTTTTCTCCGCCATGTTTATTATTCCCTTTATATTGGACGAGAATCCAGACGGGACCTTCATACTGCTCAGGCATTCAAAAAAGATGACCTTCTCTTCTTTGGTCAGAGCGTAGCTGGCACGACCTTGAAACCATTCCGGATGCCGGTCATCAGGGTCTTTCAAATGTTGCTGGTCCTGCCGTGCTTCCTTTGTATCATTTGTCTTCCCATACACGCCCAAGAAGCTTAGGAGGTTCACGCAAATATTCTTCGTAACGTGCATCACGTTGATTGCAGAGCGGACTTCTAGGACTTTCCAATATTCTAGCTCCCAGAATATAGATTTCTTCTTCCACATGGCTGCGTGCCCATCAGCTCCCTTCGGAACTGATTGTCCGCCAGGACCCTTTCCAAAGATGACTTTCAAATCCTTGACCATATCAAATACCTCAGCACCAGTGCGTTCCGCAGGCTTCGGCCGGTGATCTGCCTTGCCGTTGTAATGCTTGCCTTTCTTTCTTACTGGATGAATTTTCGGAAGAAATCGACGATGCCCAAGGTACACGTTCTTCTTACAATTTGGCAAATGTACACTTTCAGTCTCATGTAAGCAGTGCGTGCATGCATTGTATCCCTTATTTGACAGTCCCGAAAGGTTACTAAGAGCAGGCCAATCGTTGATGGTTACGAAAAGCAACGCTCGTAGGTTAAATTCCTCTTTTTTGTGCTCATCCCACACACGGACACCAGGTCTGCCCCACAGCTGTAAAAGTTCATGAACTAATGGCCTTAGGTACACATCGATGTCGTTGCCGGGTTGCTTCGGACCTTGGATGAGCACTGGCATCATAATGAACTTCCGCTTCATGCACAACCAAGGAGGAAGGTTGTAGATGCATAGAGTCACGGGCCAGGTGCTATGGCTGGAGCTCTGGTCGCCAAAAGGATTCATGCCATCTGTACTTAGACCAAATCTTATGTTCCTTGCGTCAGCTGCAAAATCTTTGAACTCTCTGTCGATCTTTCTCCATTGCGTTCCATCTGTGGTGTGTCTCAACTCCCCGTCCGACTTACGGTCCTCTTTGTGCCATCGCAACAACTTGGCATGCTCTTTGTTCCTGAACAGACGTTTCAACCGTGGTTTTATAGGAGCATACCACATCACCTTGGCGGGAACCCTCTTCCTGGGTTTCTCGCCCTCAACATCGTCACCAGGGTCATCGCCTCTGATCTTATAACGCAATGCAGTGCATACCGGGCATTCATTCAAATTCTCGTATTCACCGCGGTAGAGGATGCAGTCGTTGATGCATGCATGTATCTTCAGAACCTCTAAACCTAGAGGGCAGACAACCTTCTTTGCTTCGTACGTACTAGCGGGCAACTCGTTATTCTTTGGAAACATATTCTTCAACATTTTCAGCAAGTTTTCAAATGCCGAGTCAGCTACACCTGCATGTGCCTTCCATTTCAGCAAATCCAGTGTGCAGCCCAGCTTTTTCAGACCATCATCGCATCCGGGGTACAACGACTTTCTGTGATCCTCTAACATGCGATCCAAATTCTCCCTCTCCTTTTCAGTTTCGCAGCGTCTCCGTGCATCAGCAATGGTCCGACCAAGATCATCAACGGTCTCATCACGTGCCTCTTCTTCACCTTCACCTTCCCCTTCACCTTCCCCTTCACCTTCAGCATCCTCCATGAAAGTATCACCGAAATGAGCAAGATAGCTTTCATCGATGAAATCATCCCCTTCTTCATCTTCTTCCATTATAACCCCTCTTTCTCCATGCTTGGTCCAACAATTATAGCTTGGCATGAAACCGTGCCGAAGCAGGTGCAGGTGAACTTCTCTTGAGGAAGAGTAACCCTTCTGATTCTTACAGTCAACACATGGACAGATAACAAAACCCTTCTGCTTGTTCGCATTAGCCACTACGAGGAAATCTTTCAAACCCGTAGTGAACTCGCGGGAGAGTCGGTTACCGTACATCCATTGCCGATTCATCTGCATTATTATAATATAAAATATATAATTAACCATCATGCATTTGTTAAAGTAACTAGCTATAAACAATAGAAATTAAACAATGAACAACACGCATGCATATTTTATCAATGACACACATGCATGAAAGGTTCAAGTTGCTAACCGCGATCGAGGAGGAACCTCAAGTGTGGCTCCAACACTTCATATCATGTTTGTTTCACGCTGTTGGGCATTTCATCAAACACCTTGTGTGCATAAGAGGAACCAAAAGCAAACCTACACCCCCTTGTGAAGAGAAGTGGCACCAAATGGCTAAGTGAGTGCGCTGAACTGGTATATATAGGGGAGGAGCTTTAGTCGCGGTTGGCCTGGCCAACCGCGACTAAAGGCCTTTGGGCACCTTTAGTCGCGGTTGGCCTGGCCAACCGCGACTAAAGCCCCTCACGTGCACCAGCTGGCCACCGAGCGCCCTGGGCCCAGGCCTTTGGTCGCGGTTCGTCTGCCGAACCGCGACTAAAGACTTCATTAGTCGCGGTTCCTACAGTTTCGCGACTAATGGGGCTGGACGGAAGCCTCTTTTTCTACCAGTGAGAGAAAGACGCCGTAACATGGAGTCGCTAGAGGAGCATGACAAGCAAGTAGCGCAAGACCGGAGAAGGAAGCCTAGAGGTGGAAACGAGTTTTACTCATGCAGAAGGAAAAAGTCTTCGCCCTTAAAGATTTGCATGATTTTTTATAATGATGTTTTTGTAAGGGTGCTCTAAGATTTACAAAAACATACTCATATTTGTTTTGAATCATCTTTTTGAGAAAAACATCATCAACAACAACGTCCGTAGGTTGTTGTTTCGGTGTTATAGTTTTGGTTGTTGTGAGTATTTTTCGCTATAAAAAAGATAACTTTTTAGGGGTATAAAAAAGGATAACTACATTGTGATTTTTTATTTTATTTTTTGCATCTAACTACATTGAGATAAGAAAGGGAGAAAGAATAGTGGTTGGGCCTACTTGTGCCTGGCATGTCCACCCCATTGTCCAAAATGACACAACCCAGCATGAGGTAGCCTTTTTTAGCAAAACCAGCGTGAGGTAGCCGTATGAATGCACTGATCTTGAGTAGGGCCCACTTATGTTTTCTTTTAAAAAAACTACTAATCAACTGGTGTGCAGGCCCACACACTAGTGACACCAATTGGCAGATGGCCCCTGCGTGCTTCTAGCGAGCAGGGCATAAACTTGGAAGAGATGTGTGGTTCTATGCCTCCATTGTATCTAGCTTCATTTCGCAAAGCTTAAAAAAACTAATTTTTTTGAAAGGAAAGTCAAAATTGAGAACCGGTTTTGCACTTAGGTTTCTCGCCACGAGCTCTTTGAAACTAGAGCCATTTGTATAGGTTTCAATAATTATTTTCGTAAGCAACTTTGGTACTATAGAAGGCAACTTTATTTGTTTTTAGTGTTGCATGTAGCAACTTCTATTTGGTTACCTATCATGGCTATCAATTAGCTCAATGACCTCCTAATTTGTCCATCATGACTGTCAAAATTGCAAATCATTGCTAAGTTGCCTACTATGACTAGTGAGTCCAAAAAACATACTAAGTCATTCTATGTCCAACTTGTCCTACATTATGTCTTCACACGCGAAGTTTGGCTTCATGTTATGTGGTGGATCGGGCTACCAAAGTTGCACCTACAACGGATATCATGCTTCTAGACTGGTGGTCTTCATGGCAATCCTCCATCCCCTAAAATCTTAGGAAGGGAGTCAACTCTGTCATTCTGTGCACCCTATGATGCATATGGCTCGAGCACAACCAACATGTTTTCAAGAACAAGACACTTGGCACTCTGGTCATCGTAGACGTGACAAAGAACCGTTGTCATGAGTGGAGTAAGGTGGGAAATGGTAGCATCAAGAGAGTAGGTCCTTAGGGTAGGTTAGATTGCTTAATAAGCCACCCCCCTATAAGGCGCTCAACGCAATAATATCTTGTAAATCTATGTGCTTTACTATCTTAATACATAGGCATGCAGTCCTCATGCGTGTTCTCGAAAAAAATCCTAAGTTGTCGTACAAGTATATCATAGGAAACTTAGAAATCATAGCAGGCAAATTTCACCATATAATAGGCAATTGCGCATTAGTAGTAGATGACTTCATACTGATGTAGATAACTTTTATTTTTTAGGCAAGCAGCTTAGAAACTATGGCATAAAACCTTCATAGTACCTTGGGTTCATTAAAAAAGCAACTTTGACAATACACGAGGAAACTTTCAGTAATAAAGGAGACGACTTGTGTTATGAACGTGCATACAACATATATTATGCATGCACAGTCATATAAATTTTAAACCAAGCATCAAAATTAAGATCAGTTTTCACCCCTAGGTTCCTCGCGACGAGCTATTCAAAACTAGATCCAATGTGAGTATGTCTCAACTAACTTTTTTTCGTTAGCCACTTTAGGTGCTACGGAGGTAAATTTAATGCTATAAGAAAGCAACTTCTTGTTAGCCTGCGTAGTATGATTGCCTATCATCAGAAATCCCTTCGAAGTCAGTTACCATGACTATCAAGTTAAGTAGTTTCACCTCTAAGTTACCTATCATAAGTTCTAAGTATTCTAAAATGCTTGAGATATAGGCAACTTAAAGTAACAATGGTGGACAAGTTTACATAGTACTGTAGTTAACTAATTAGCAATGACATGCAACTGCATCATCAGTAGTCAACTAATTGGCAATGTCAAGTAACTATGGGACCTACGATAGGTAACAAACTAGCAATGACAGATAATTAAGCATCATTGGTAGATAACTTCGTAGTCTTATACGCTATTTAGAAATAACAACATGGAAGCATCAACTGCAGGCAAACTTAGAAGTTGCGGTGGGCAAGTTAGAAGATTGTTATACACAATTCACTAGGACACGCAATGCGGTGATGTTGCAAATTTGTAGCACTAAAGTTGCCTCTCATAGAAGAAAATTTGTTTCCGAAAGTGGTGTGAAGTTACCTACCTCTTTTCAGAGTTGTTTGCTATAGCTAATTAGTTACCCATCATTGCTAATTGAAGTTTCTTTCAGATCTGTGTTCTATTTAATTCGAGTTTTTCTTGATATGTGTGTGTTTAATTCCTTATAAAACTCAAAACGATATAACTTTTGGACGAAACATATGAATTGAGATCTATTTTCACCGTTGAAGCCTCGCGGTGAGTTTTGGCAGGTAACTTAGAACAAAAATAATTGGTGGCTGCGTGATATTGTAGGCAACTAATTAGAAAAATTAGTCAATTGAGGATCAATGTTAAGAAATTAATTACCAATAGTAGGCAGTCGAGCATCAATGGTAGGCAGATGGATCTTATTGTAGGAAAGTAAGCATGAACGATAGAGAACTGAGCATCCACGGTAGGCACGTCCATAGAATTTTAGCCAAATTCACTTGTACACATAGTGTAGTGAAGTCGCTTGTATGCAGCACTAAATGTGCCTCATGTGGTACCAAAGCTGCTTTTGAAAAAAAAAGTAGAAACATGTCAATATGAGATATCATTTTGAAAAGATTGTCGTGAGAAACTTAAGGGTGAAAATGGATCTCAAATCCGATGTTTGGTTCAAAAGTATGGCTTTTCAAAAGTTCAAAATAGAATTTAACTCAGCAACAGATTGTGGTCACGTGCACACACAGTTTCTTTGGTAGCGCTCAGGATTGGATCACTAGGACCTCCTTTCTATAGCAGGTCTGCTCATGATTATTAGTGGGGCACACAGGCTCCCGCTAGCCACTTCCATATTCTTTAGCCTGTATGCTAAAGTACCATGCATTTTTTATTTTCATGTAGACCAAACAACGACTACACTCCTATATACTCCCTCCATCCCCGCGTATAAATTTAGCTAAAAAGTTAATGCTCTCTAACTTTTATATACTAATTGAAGAGAGCATAAACAACCATAATATGGGATAAGTACATTATGAAAATATATCTAACGATGGATATAATGATATTGAATTGGTATTGTTTGTCTTCTTATTTTTATATATGCTTTCTGAAACTTAGAAACCATTGACTTTTTGACTCAGTTTATGTGCCATCTATTTGAGTACGGAGGGGGTACAAACTACCTATATCCACCATATGCAACCTCTCATACTAGATGAGAGGGGTGAGAAAAAATCTCATAGTATTGCAAGAGAAGGAAACTAGGTACGGGTTGGAGGAGGCATGTGTACATACAATGAATTGATAAATCTAATTGGGGTGCTATGGAAATTATGGTGAGGTGACATAACTGCATATGCTCTAAAATAAGTTAGTTGTTGCTAACTATTTAAATATAGAAAATTCAATTCGGGGTGCTTCTCTTAAATATTTCCTTTTAGCAACCGGTAGAAACGTAGCCTTTCTAGTAAGAGAGGCAATGAAACATATATTCAACGATGTCATGGTTTCAAAAAAGGAATATGTCACAGCTCGTGTAATTTTTCCAAACCTGCCCACTCAAGCAAAGCTGCTAAATCGAGGAAGGGAATACAAATTTAGGGATTCTAGGATTTGAAGTAACATGTTTAATTAAAGTAATCAATAATTTAAGCGGGATAGAGAGTGGAGTTTACAGTCCACCACCCATCGTTTTAATAACATGTGAGGTGGTGGATATTGAGAGGTAATTTATGCTATAGAGAACTTCAATCCTTTACGCTAACTTAAGTTTCCATCGCTTGGCTAATCCCTTTTTCCAAATAAGGGAACAAACACCTATGTCAAGTTCCCAAATGTAATGCCCATTAGATATCAAATAGATAATTGGGAGTAAATAACATATAACATGCCTAATATCACCACAACTCTCCACTTTTCTCTAAACTCTCATTCTCCTTGCCAAAGTTGGCAAATGGGTTGTGAGCCCTAATAGCTTGGCCACGCTGCTAAATATCTTAAGAAACTAGAATAGCCACATCATAGGTGGGCTGCTTTTGGTGATGATTTGGGGGTGATTCATTTCCTTTGATGTGTTTAGAGCACCTACAAGAGTGTGCCATTACTCTGGCACTTGATGTCTTTGGGTAGCTTTGATAATGGCGCTTGCCCTACCACTTCGGAACCGATTGGAAACTTTTGGGACAAAGTGTAGCTAGGTCTCCCCAAATCCCAACCATATTTGTATGAACAAGGTCCGGGACCGCATAGCTTCTGATGATTACTAGTGATTTTTTCTTCATGGAGGCAAGTTGCAGCCTGCTATCCGAACTAAGGATAGGTTTTTGGATTCATCTCACCCACACGAGATCGTGACCCTTTGTCCCACCCATCCTAGCATATGTGTCGCCAAGGGCATAAGGGTCATGATGACTTGGCTTCATCCCCTCCTTCCTCCAACCTAACATCAATGGTCTGTTCAGGGTTCAAACCTCATAGTGGCAACTAAACACAAGGGTTGCGCATGTTGTGAGACTTAACCCAACACCTTATAGCATGAGCAGACGCAAGTTGTCGTCGTGTAGGGGCAGTCTTTGCAGAGGCAGATCACCGATTCTCATGAGCTAAAAAATAGTTGCCAACTTTTACGTACTAAATGAATATATTTTCTTTGTAGTTCTTATGTTATAACCTTGTTAACTGTGGAAGATTTTATCATTTATTTGGACTAACATATTAATAAAGTGCGAGAGTGCAACTTCTGGTTTTTAGTGCTTTTGGGTTCAAGGAAAACAAGTATTTTCTACACTCAAAAAAATCTAAATCAAAATTGGGCCCTGTTTTACCATAAAAGAAGTCCTTCACTAGGAGGACACATGGGCGGGCACACACCCTCCGTGGGTGCATAAGCAGGGCAAGGCCATGCAACACATTCCCTCGGTTCTTGTGTCCCTGACTCATAAATACCCCGAACACCCTCGTCAGATTTATCACATATGTTTTGCCCTCGTCGCTTCTGGTTCTGATGTGATCCTACCTAAAGCCCTATTACATTATTATGTCGAAGGGGAAATCATCATCTTTATCATCAATATTGACCCTTGATGCTCCTATGATGATTGTGAGCATTCCACCTTTGGACCATGGGTTTGTAACATTAGATATATATAATTTTCTGTCACATGCTTCAATACAAAGATCATATGTCCCGCCGAACATGATTATGATCCATATGATGTAATTTTGGAGATTACCTATTGATATAAAATGAATTGTTACTTTATGATCGAATTATATGTGGTGTTTTTCATCAATTATAGATGTACACATTCATCTTTGATTCATTGATCTAATCATTGGCATGTTAAGATGAAAAATAACGAGTGTGAGTGGTGTGCATTGGATGAGGTAAACTTTTGTAAGTTAGGAATCTCTATAACAATAAGAGAGAGAAAATCTTATAATTCTATTTGTGGCACTAAGGATAAAGAAAGATAAGTAACTCATTGTCATGGTGATGATCTAGGGGTGAGGCTAATATTATTATCAATAATATGTCATCTTACTTAATGCAATGTTTTATTTTACTACTTAATAATACTTGGTGATGCATGACAGGTTGTCGCCCTCGTGGTGGAGTGTTAGTTATAGATGTTTGTAGATGGATGTTAGTCTATACATACATGAATGGTATTTCTTGTATAATATCATCGCAACACATGTTATGATTTTCCATGCTTGTTTTCATCATTCATTATGCACACACTTGTGTTTATCTTTACATTTGTGTGTCCTTGTTACTTGCAAAGATGCTGTTAGGGAACCCATGAACCGCAATACAACTTTTCCCATAGAAACAAGCAATACTTGTACATGCACTTCTATTTTTTGCAATTATTTATGCCGAAAGTACAAAACACTTCCAACAATACAATACACCCAAAACTTGTAACTATCAAAACTAGTGAGATTGACAATCTCACTAGAGTTGTTGGGGACACAAGTGAAGTTCTTAACCCGTGTTGCAGGACTAGTCATTGGACCAGAATGTGTTGATACTATAAATTTATAAACTTTGTTTTTAAACCCGGGGAGACTTATCACTTGCTTTTAACCCTTAGACTTGGGAGACCAACATTTCTTCTAGGAGTAGATACATAGAGCAACAAGCAACACCTATGGCCATGAGGCCATCCTTAAACTGCTAACATGTTAGACATTAGAATACATCCATGTAGGATGAGCCAGGAAAAGAGTCTACACTTTGGCTTAGCCTGGGCCTCCCATATAGTTTTTGTCATATGTTTTGGTGAATCTGGGTTTGTAGGAGAAGGCCGCGGAGCAAATCCCATCCATATTTTATCTAGCCATGAAGATGGGTTTTGTAGGCCAAGGCCACATAGTAAATCCCATCCATTATTACTTCAAGCTGATGTGTGTTGGGTTGGTTTTGGTAGGAGATGATTGGTTTAGGACAGACCCCATGCGTTGATGAATAGTACTAATTGAGCTAGTGTGGCGGACCGTGAGACATCTAGTTGTCATCCTTTATCTCTTTCATTCAGGAAGACTTTTTTGTGATCTTGAATAAACCAGGTGCTCGTAAACAAAACGACACTTGATCATTGCAGTTTTCATGTTCAAAGAGGGGTCTACCACCGCAACTGATTGCAATCTCCTCCCCTTCCCAACTTATTCTTTGATAGTCTCCCAATATAACATGAGTGGGTATTTATCTTCCCTAGTCATATTTTTCTGAGAATGTTAAGCTAATGTTTGATAAGTTGAAAAATGTATGCATTCCTGCAAACTTTATCTCCCCTAGGTATTTGGTTATTTTTAATTACAATTGAAAGCACCCACCTAGGCGTCTAAGTGAATTTTGGAAATCATTGATGAGAAATAAGGGGACTAACGTGTGTGCTAAGTGTATGAACATCCTAGAAAGGTGTCACTTGGTAAGCAACGTGACCCCCCACCCCAAAGGAATTTTTTTGTAACTGTCATACTTTGATGTAGATCTACACATTCCTTTTTTCTTCATGGATAAGGCTACTTCTTTGGATTACTTTCTCAGAGGTCCCAAAGCCATCCCCCAAACTTCCATTGGAAGTAATCCTTAAAGTTTGAGTGAGGGATTAGGAAGGGATGGAATCCTACTTGCTATTCAAGTACCACCCCCCATTTGCAAGAGCATTTCAATAAGTTCTCTAAGCCTTTTCCGTCTTATATCTCTTGTAGGTTAGGGACTCCTAGGCGGTTGGTGTCACTGGGAGCATCCAAGTTGTGGATTTGCTCCATGATTTTGGGAAGGTTACAGGTCAGCTTCAAGGCCTACCTTTAGCGGCTGAGCTTAGGACTTGGTTGCCAAAGCTCAAGGAGAAGAAGGCTAGACATTTTGTTGTCATTGGGAAGCCTTGCGCCACATGCCACTCAAGTGAAGAATATGGTCATCTCAAAGACTTGAGCCTGGGGATACATCACTTCACCTTTTGTGCCCCTTTGTTTAATTACTCTTGTTACTTACTTGCTTAGTGGTTAACTAGATAGTTTATCTTCTTCTATATTGATTTCTAGTCATATCTTGTGGTATGCCTTAATGATGTGGAGGGAAAAAGGTAGTGGGTTCCAACTACTTAAGAATAGAGAACTAGGAATACAATGCAAGAAATTGCACCATGCCATCGTATGTGTTTTATGTCATTATTTAACTTATTTTTGTACGACACTAGTTTTTTAAAGCATATGATTTCTACACGTTCTACAACAACGCGTGGATATCCTACAATATTTATTTAAGTTTTGGCTGGCCCATCGTTTTTTGCTCTCCATCAAAATTATGTGGGCCCCACGCATGCCACACGCACGCTCGATGTTACGAGAACCGTAGTTTCTAGCAGCATCTGTTTCCAACCCATTTTTTGAACGGTAGAAGGGTCTGGAAGGACTTAGATTCATATTAGACAAGCATCAAGGTACATGTTACAAAAGGACCATCAAAAAGTGAAAGTAACATTTTGGTCCAAACATTACTCAAACAGATCACGAAAAATGAAGCAAGCAAGCAATCCAGTTTTGGGTGCAGACCCATTCCTCGTCCCAGCCCACCATCGCCGGGAACAAAACCGGTTGGGGCCGGTGGTTGGACAAGGAGAGTCACTGGATGTAGACATTAGGAATGCTAGGTTGAGATAAAATATCTACCTCCCTTTTTCCACCACAGATGGTGGGGGGGGGGGGTAGAAGAAGGCAGGAACGATAAGTGGCGGAACTCCACATGGTCGCCATCCCCTACTAGAAGATGTTGCAATCCGTCCTCACCAGAGAGAGAGAAACCACAGATGAACGAGAAACGCTCTACAATTTTTCGTCAGCTGCCTGATCCATCCCTAGTCAAGGATCATGGCATCAAGAAAAGAAACTAAGAGGAATTAAAGTAGGCACTAGATTCGGGGATCCATCAAGCTTATTGAAAGGGTTGCGATGCAGAAGCCATCATTTGTTTCTGGAACCAACCAATGAAGCATCGTGAGGAAGAGGAATCAGACCACCAAGCTTCGGACGCTGCTTATGAGTGTTGGACCCCAACCCGACCGGCATGACACCAACTTTCGACATAGCACCAAACAGTGCCAAACGGGCACAAATGGTAGACCCTGCGACTACTACTATTCTATACAACGACACATCCTCCTCTCCCATTCCCACTGCAGCCTGCAAAAAAGAGGGGGGTCTAGTGGTGGTGGTGGTGGTGGTGGTAGTGTGTATGGGGAAGAGAACAAGGAAGTTAGATAGGGCAGGTGTAATTTGTTGTTCATTAATGAATGTAGCAATGTTGGACTCCGGAGAATTAACCTGTTTGCCCATGAATGACACAAATTGTGAGATCATGAGTTGGAATGTGCGAGGTCTAAATTCCACCGCTAGACGGGCCACTGTGAGAGAATTGGCCGCAAAAAATAGCCTTGCTCTACTCTGCATCCAAGAGACAAAGATAGTGTCTTGGTCGTTGTCGCTAGTCAGGGATATTGGAGGATAGAAGCTTGACCAGTGTGCGGTATTGCCAGCGATGGGTACAAGGGGAGGAGCTGCCATCTTCTGGGACTCAGCTGTTGTCAGTGTTGCCACACACAGGATCAGGCGATTCTCAATAATGGCAAGAGTCACTATCCTATGAATAGGCTCATGCTTCTGGTTGATCACGGTCTACGGACCAGCGGATGAGGTGAGGAAGGATGATTTCCTCTAGGAGCTTGTCGGCACTGCTCTGCTGCAGGGTCAACCATGGTTGCTAAATGGTGACTTCAACATTATATATGAGGCTCATGACAAGAACAATGACAACATCAACAGATGGACCAGGGCAAGTCCAGGGTTGCGATTGATCATGCGGGGCTGCGAGAGATCAAATGCAATAACAAGAGGTTCACATGGAGCAACGAGAGGGAACGTCCAACATTGGTGAGCATAGACAAATTCTTCTGCAATTTGGAGAGGGAGGCAATCTTCTCCTCCCACACGCTCATGGCAGCGTCGACGGCCTGCTCGGACCACTGCCCGCTCCTACTAGCCAACGCAGAGGCACCTATACGGAAGGCTCGTTTTTGTTTCGAGAGCTTCTGGATGCGCTTCCCGCATTTCCAGGAAATGGTGGCGAGAGATGACGTAGGCCTGTAAACCATAGCTACCCATTCACCAGAATCAGGATCAAGCTTCAAAGAATGGCCGCCGGCCTAAAGACCTGGGGTAAATCATTTTTTAGCATCACAAAACTGCAGTTTCATATGGCGTCTGACCTGGTGCTTGATACGTCTCCAACGTATCTATAATTTATGAGGCATTCATGCTATTTTATTATCTGTTTTGAATGTTTACGGGCTTTATTATACACTTTTATATTACTTTTGGGACTAACCTATTAACCGGAGGCCCAGCCCATATTGATGTTTTATTGCCTATTTCAGTATTTCGAAGAAAAGGAATATCAATGAAAAAATTCCCTAGAAAAGTCAGAGAATGGTATAAATCTTCTACAGTGAGGTATTTTTCTCATAATTTTTGGAGTTAGGGAAGTATGATGAATCTTGCATTCTTTACAGACTATACCGTTTTGGCAGATTGCTGTTATGTTTGCATTGTTTGCATATGTTTGCTTGTTTAATGATTCTATTTGAGGATAGGAGTATTAATTATGCAGAGGCATTTAGTATGCAATGTTGGATAATAATTTTAGTGATTTTTTACAGTAGAAAATGATAAGGTTTTGCATTGGTTTATACTAACCTATCTCACGAGTTCTTGTTGAGTTTGGTGTGGATGAAGCTTTTGATAAAAAGAGAAACCATGATATGAGAGGAATTAAGGAGACATAAAAGTTCAAGCTTGGGGATGCCCAAGGCACCCCAAGATAATATTCCAAGAAGTCTCAAGCATCTAAGCTTGGGGACGCCCCATTTGGCATCCCACCTTTCTTCTTTAACAACTATCAGTTAGTATCGGTTGAACCTGAGTTTTTGCTTCTTCACATGAGTTGTGCTATCCTTGCAATGTCATTTTATTTTTGCTTTGCTTGCTGTTTGAATAAAATACCAAGATCTAAAATTCTTTAATGAGAGAGAGAGAGTCTTCACATAGCTACATAATTATTTAGCTACTCATTGATCTTCACTTATATCTTTTTGGAGTAGTTTGTCATTTACTCGTGTGCTTCACTTATATCCTATGAGTAAATGGTTGAATGAGTTGAATGTCATAAATCTAAAATTATATATGTTTCATTTGCTTATCCCATGGGGAGTAATGACTTCACATCTAAGAAGTAGATGTTGTAAATTTATTGAAGGTTAGCAAGCATTGTATTGGTCATTTGAACAATTCATGAAAGAATATTGAAGGAAGAGAGATTTAACATATAAATATACTATCTTAGACATCTTTTATAATTGTGAGCACTCATTAAGTATGACATGCTAAAGAGTTGATGTTGGACAAGGAAGACAACGTAATGGGTTATGTTTTCTCACATTTCAGTTAAAGTATATTGTCATGGATCATTCACAAATGTTGAGCTTGCCTTTCCCCCTCATGCTAGCCAAATTCCTTGCACCAAGTAGAGATACTACTTGTGCTTCCAAATATCCTTAAAACCCAGTTTTGCCATGAGAGTCCACTATACCTACCTATGGATTGAGTAAGATCCTTCAAGTAAGTTGTCATCGGTGCAAGCAATAAAAATTGCTCTCTAAATATGTATGATCTATTAGTGTGAAGAAAGTAAGCTTTATACGATCTTGTTATGGAAGCAATAAAAGCGACGGACTGCATAATAAAGGTCCATATACAAGTGGCAATATAAAGTGACGTTCTTTTGCATTAAGATTTTGTGCATCCAACCATAAAAGCGCATGACAACCTCTGCTTCCCTCTGCGAAGGGCCTATCTTTTACTTTATTTCTTTTACTTTATGCAAGAGTCAAGGTGATCTTCACCTTTCCCTTTTTCATTTTATCCTTTGGCAAGCACCTCATGTTGGAAAGATCCTGATATATATATATATATCCAATTGGATGTAAGTTAGCATGAGCTATTATTGTTGACATCACCCAAAGGTGAATACGTTGGGAGGCAACACTATAAGCCCCTATCTTTCTCAGTGTCCGATTAAAACTCCATAACCATTAGTATTGCGTGAGTGTTAGCAATCATGGAAGACTATATGATAGTTGAATATGTGGAGTTTGCTAAATCAAAGCTCTGACATAGACCCTTCCTGAAAAATAAGATGAATTGTAATTGTTTGATGACTAAGAATGAAGTTTGCTAGTTTTCAAGAAAGTTTATGGTCTATGCTTTAACATGTGAATAGCTTGTTACTTGATCTTGAGAAGTTTTATGAGATGAACTACTGTTATGACATATAATCATGCTAGAAAAGGTGATTGAAATTATCATTGATCAAACTTGTGCACCTCCTAGCATTCACACTTCATAAATTCTTTCTTTTATCATTTACCTACTCGAGGACGAGCAGGAATTAAGCTTGGGGATGCTGATACGTCTCCAACATATCTATAATTTATGAAGCATTCATGCTATTTTATTATCTGTTTTGAATGTTTACGGGCTTTATTATACACTTTTATATTACTTTTGGGACTAACCTATTAACCAGAGGCCCAGCCCATATTGCTGTTTTATTGCCTATTTCAGTATTTCGAAGAAAAGGAATATCAAACGGAGTCCAAACGGAATGAAACCTTCGGGAGCATTATTTTTTGAACGAACATGATCTCGGGAACTTGGAGTGCAAGCCAGGGAAGCGTCGAGGAAGCCACGAGATAGGGGGGCGCGCCCACCCCCCTGGGCACGCCCTCCACCCTCGTGGGCCCCTCGAGGCTCCCCCGACCGACTTCTTTCGCCTACATATTCCCATATACCCTAAAACCATCGAATACGAAGATAGATCAGGAGTTCCGTCGCCGCAAGCCTCTGTAGCCACCAAAAACCTCTCGGGAGCCCATTTCGGCACCCTGCCGGAGGGGGAATCCCTCACCGGTGGCCATCTTCATCATCCCAGCGCTATCCGTGACGAGGAGGGAGTAGTTCACCCTCGTGGCTGAGGGTATGTATCAGTAGCTATGTGCTTTCTCTCTCTCTCTCTCTCTCTCTCTCTCTCTCTTTCTCTCTTGTGTTCTCTCTATGGCACGATGTTGATGTCTCGCGAGCTTTGCTATTATAGTTGGATCTTATGATGTTTCTCCCCCTCTACTCTCTTGTGATGAATTGAGTTTTCCTCTTGAAGTTATCTTATCGGATTGAGTCTTTAAGGATTTGAGAACACTTGATGTATGTCTTGCCGTGTTTATCCGTGGTGACATTGGGATATCACGTGATCCACTTGATGTATGTTTTGGTGATCAACTTGCGGGTTCCGCCCATGAACCTATGCATAAGGGTTGTGCTACCTCTTGAGCACTGCATTGGATTTCCCCGAAGAGGAGAGGATTATGTAGTAAAGTAGCGTAAGTATTTCCCTCAGTTTTTGAGAACCAAGGTATCAATGCAGTAGGAGACCACGCACAAGTCCCTCGTACCTACACAAAACGATAGCAACTCGCAACCAACGCTTAGGGGTTGTCAATCCCTTCACGGTCACTTACGAGAGTGAGATTTGATAGAGATAATATTTTTGGTATTTTTGATAGATAGATGCAAAGTAAAAAGTAAAGGCAAAGTAAAAACAAAGCAAGTAAATAAAGTGATATAGATTGATATGATGAGAATAGACCCGGGGGCCATAGGTTTCACTAGTGGCTTCGCTCAAGAGCATAAGTATTCTACAGTGGGTGAACAAATTACTGTTGAGCAATTGACAGAATTGAGCATAGTTATGAGTATATCTAGGCAATGATCTTGTATATAGGCATCATGTCCAAAAAAGTAGATCGAAACGATTCTGCATCTACTACTATTACTCCACTCATCGACCGCTATCCAGCATGTATCTAGAGTATTAAGTAAAAACAGAGTAACGTCGTAAGCAAGATGACATGATGTAGAGGGATAAATTCATGCAATATGATAAAAAAAAGATCTTGTTATCCTCGATGGCAACAATACAATACGTGCCTTGCAACTCTTTCTGTCACTGAGTAAGGACACCGCAAGATTGAACCCAAAGCTAAGAACTTCTCCCATTGCAAGAACTACCAATCTAGTTGGCCAAACCAAAGAGATAATTCGAAGAGACTTGCAAAGATAACTCAATCATACATAAAAGAATTCAGAGAAGAATCAAATATTTTCCATAGATAATACTGGATCATAAACCCACAATTCATCGGTCTCAACAAACACACCGCAAAAAGAAGATTACATCGAATAGATCTCCACAAGAGAGGGGGAGAACATTGTATTGATATCCAAAAAGAGAGGAGAAGCCATCTAGCTACTAGCTATGGACCCGAAGGTCTGAAGTAAACTACTCACACTTCATCAGAGGGGCTATGGTGATGATGTAGAAGCCCTCTGTGGTGGATGCCCCCTCCGGCGGAGCTCCGGAACAGGCCCCAAGATGGGATCTCGTGGATATAGAAGGTTGCGGCAGTGGAATTAGGTTTTTGGCTCCTGTTCTAATCGTTCGGGGATACGTAGGTATATATAGGAGGAAGGAGTACGTCGGTGGAGGTCCGAGGGGTCCATGAGGTAGGGGGCGCGCCCTCCACCCTCGTGACCTCCTCGGGCACTGATTGGAGTAGGGTCCAAGTCTCCTGGGTCACGTTCGGTTGGAAAATCACGATCCCGAAGGTTTCATTCCGTTTGGACTCCGTTTGATATTCTGTTTCTTCGAAATACTGAAAAAGGCAAAAAACATCAATTCTGGGCTGGGCCTCCGGTTAATAGGTTAGTCCCAAAAGTAATATAAAAGTGGAAAATAAAGCCCAATATAGTCCAAAACAGTAGATAAAGTAGCATGGAGCAATCAAAAATTATAGATACGTTGGAGTTGTATCAGGCATCCCCAAGCTTAATTCCTGCTCGTCGTCGAGTAGGTAAATGATAAAAAAGAATTTTTGATGCGGAGTGATACTTTGGCATAATTTCAATGTAAATCTTCTTAATTGTGATATGAATATTTAGATCCGAAAGATTCAAGACAAAAGTTCATATTGACACAAAAATAATAATACTTCAAGCATACTAATCAAAGCAATCATGTCTTCTCAAAATAACATGGCAAAAGAAAGTTCATCCCTACAAAATCATTTAGTTAGGCTATGCTTCATTTTCGTCACACAAAGATGTTCCCAACTTCTATACCCCCGATGACAAGCCAAGCAATTGTTTCATACTTAAATAATCTCAAACTTTTTCAACCTTCATGCAATACATGAGCGTGAGCCATGGATATAGCACCATGGGTGGAATAGAATATGATGATGGGGATTGTGTGGAGAAGACAAAAAAGGAGAAAGTCTCACGTTGACGAGGCTAATCAATGAGCTATGGAGATGCCCATCAATTGATGTCAACATGAGGAGTAGGGATTGCCATGCAACGGATGCACTAGAGCTATGAATGCTCAACAAAAGAAAACTAGTGGGTGTGCATCCAACTCGCTTGCTCACGAAGACCTAGGGCATTTGAGGAAGCCCATCGTAGGAATATACAATCCAAGTTCTATAATGAAAAATTCTCACTAGTATAAAAAAGACAACTTATGAGACTCACTACATGAGGAACAAGGTGCTACTTTGAAGCACAATATATGAGACTCACTACATGAAAAACAAGGTGCTACTTTGAAGCACAAGTGTGGAAAAAGAGATAGTAGCATTGCCCTTTTTTTGGGCCTTTCTTTTTTTTCTTTTTGACCTTTCTCTTTTTTTTATTTGGGCAATGCTCTAATAATGATGATCATCACACTTCTATTGATTATAACACAAGGATTACAACTCGAAACGTAGAACAAGATATGACTCTATATGAATGCCTCCGACGGTGTACCGGGATGGTGCAATGAATCAAGAGTGACATGTATGAAAAATAATGCATGGTGGCTTTGCCACAAATACGATGTCAACTACAAGATCATGCAATGGCAATATGACAAAAGTAATGTATGTCATGATGATGATGGTGGAAGTTGCATGGCAATATATCTTGGAATGGCTATGGAAATGCCATGATAGGTAGGTATGGTGGCTGTTTTGAGGAAGATATAAGGAGGTTTATGTGTGATAGAGCGTATCGTATCACGGGGTTTGGATGCACTGGCAAAGTTTGCGCCAACTCTCAAGGTGAGAAAGGGCAATGCACGGTACCGAAGAGGCAAGCAAAGGCGGAAAGGTGACAGTGCGTATAATCCATGGACTCAACATTAGTCAAAAGAACTCATATACTTATTGCAAAAATTTAGAAGCCATCAAAAATTCAAGTACTACACGCATGCTCCTAGGGGGATAGATTGGTAGGAAAAGACCATCGCTCGTCCCCGACCGCCACTCATAAGGATGCACAAGCCAGGTACACTTCATGTTTCAAATTTGTTACATAACTTTAACCATACGTGCATGCTACAGGACTTGCAAACTTCAACACAAGTATTTCTCAAATTCATAATCACCCAACTAGCACGACTTTGATATTATCACCTCCATGTCTCAAAACAATTATCAAGCATCAAACTTATCTTAGTATTCAATTCACTCAAAAGAAAGTTTCACATATCTTGAACACCAAGTATATTAATATTAAGCAAATTACCATGCTATTAAAGACTCTCAAAATAATCTAAGTGAAGCATGGGAGATCAAATAGTTTCTTTAAAACAAATCCACCACCGTGCTCTAAAAGATCTAAGTGAAGTAC
The DNA here is from genome assembly GCF_002162155.2 of Triticum dicoccoides. Lineage (NCBI taxonomy): Eukaryota > Viridiplantae > Streptophyta > Magnoliopsida > Poales > Poaceae > Triticum > Triticum dicoccoides. Next base: position 104,176,112 of record NC_041387.1, on the reverse strand, counting down.
TAGAGCAAAAATTATCACGCTCAAAAGATATAAGTGAAGCGCTATGAGCAAAACTATCAAGCTCAAAAGATATAAGTGAAGCGCATAGAGTATTCTAACAAATTCCAATTCATGTATGGCTCTCTCAAAAGGTGTGTACAGCAAGGATGATTGTGGTAGACTAACAAGCAAAGACACAAATAATACAAGACGCTCCAAGCAAAACACATATCATGTTGGTGAATAAAAATATAGCTCCAAGTAAATTACCGATGGAAGTGGACGAAAGAGGGGATGCCTTCCGGGGCATCCCCAAGCTTTGACTTTTTGGTGTCCTTGGATTATCTTGAGGGTGCCATGGGCATCCCCAAGCTTAGGCTCTTGCCACTCCTTGTTCCATAATCCATCAAAAGAATTCACCCAAAACTTGAAAACTTCACAACACAAAACTCAACAGAAATCTTGTGAGCTCCGTTAGAGAAAGAAAACAAAAGACTACTTCAAGGTACTGTAATGAACTCATTCTTTATTTATATTGGTGTTAAACCTACTGTATTCCAACTTATCTATAGTTTATAAACTAATTTACTAGCCATAGATTCATCAAAATAAACAAACAACACACGAAAAACAGAATCTGTCAAAAACAGAACAGTCTATAGCAATCTGTAACTAACGCAAACTTCTTGAACTCTAAAAATTCTACCAAACTAGCAAGTCCTGGAAAATTTGTTTATTGATCAGCAGAAAAAATAATCAACGCAAAATCACGTTCCTGTGATTTATCATAACTAAATTCGTGCGTGCAAAGTTTCTGTTTTTCGGCAGAATCAAATCAACTATCATCGTAGGTTATCCTATAGGTCCTACTTGGCACAAACACTAATTAAAACATAAAACCACATCCAAAAAGAAGGTATATGGATTATTTATTCCTAAACAGAAGCAAAAACAAAAACACAAAATAAAATTGGGTTGCCTCCCAACAAGCGCTATCGTTTAACGCCCTTAGCTAGGCATAAAAGCAAGGATAGATCTAGGTATTGCCATCTTTGGTAGGCAATCCATAAGTGGCTCTCATGATAGATTCATATGGTAATTTTTTTTATTTCTAGGGAAGTGTTCCATACCTTTCTTTAAGGGAAATTGGAATCTAATATTCCCTTCCTTCGTATCAATAATTGCACCAATCGTTCTAAGGAAAGGTCTACCAAGAATAATAGGACATGAAGGATTGCAATCTATATCAAGAAAGATAAAATCTACGGGCACATAATTCCTATTTGCAACAATAAGAACATCATTAATTCTTCACATAGGATTTTTAGTTGTGGAATCCGCAAGATGCAAGTTTAGAGAGCAATCATCAAAATCACGGAAATCTAGCAAATCACATAAAGTTTTGGGGATACTAGAGATACTAGCACCCAAATCACACAAAGCATGAAACTCAAAATCTTTAATTTTCATTTTAATAGTAGGTTCCCACTCATCATAGAGTTTTCTAGGGATAGAAACTTTCAACTCAAGTTTTTCTTCATAAGATTGCATCAAAGCATCAACAATGTGTACGGTAAAGGCCTTATTTTGACTATAAGCATGAGGAGAATCTAGCACGGATTGCAACAAGGAAATACAACCAATCAAAGAGCAATTTTCATAATTAAATTCCTTGAGATCCAAAATAGTGGGTTTAGCAACATCACGTTTTTTTTATTTCAATCCCACTTTCATCAATTTCATCATCAAGATCTAGAAACTCCGAATTCTTAGAATGCCTTCTAGGTAAAGGAAGATAGTCTTCAGATTCATCAAGATTCATATTGCAAAACAAAGATTTAATGGGGGACACATCAATAACTTTTAGATCTTCATCTTGATTTTCATAGGAATTGGAGGAACACGCTTTAATAAAGGCATCTTTGGAAGCACGCATCCTAGCGGTTCTTTCCTTGCACTCATCAATGGAAATTCTCATGGCTTTGAGAGACTCATTGATATCATGCTTAGGAGGAATAGATCTAAGCTTTAAGGAATCAATTTCAAGAGAAATTCTATCAACGTTCCTAGCCAAACCATCAACTTTAAGCAATTTCTCTTCAAGCAAAGCATTAAAATTCTTTTGTGAATTCATAAACTCTTTAACACTACTCTCAAATTCAGAGGGAATCTTATTAAAATTTCCATAAGAGTTATTGTAGGAATTTCCATAATTATTAGAAGGATTACTAGGATAAGGCCTAGAATTTAAATTCCCTCTATAGGCATTGTTTCCAAAACTATTCCTACCAACAAAATTCACATCCATAGATTCATTATTATTCTCAAGCAAAGTAGATAAAGGCATATCATTGTGATCAAGAGGAGTATTTTTAGGAGCAAACATCTTCATAAGTTCATCCATCTTTTCACTTAAAACATTGATTTCTTATATAGCATGCACTTTCTTACTAGAAGATCTTTTGGTGTGCCATTGAGAATAATTAGCCATAATATTATCAAGCAATTTGGTAGCATCCCCTAACGTAATTTCCATAAAAGTACCTCCCGCGGCCGAATCTAAAAGATTTCTAGAAGCAAAATTCAATCCGGCATAAAAAATTTGTATGATCATCCATAAATTCAAACCATGAGTAGGGCAATTGCGAAGCATTAATTTCATTCTTTCCCAAGATTGGGCAACATGCTCATGATCAAGTTGTTTAAAATTCATGATATCATTCCTAAGAGTGATAATCTTAGTGGGAGGAAAATACTTAGAGATAAAAGCATCTTTGCACTTGTTCCAAGAATCAATACTATTTTTAGGCAAAGATGAAAACCAAACTTTAGCATGATCTCTAAGTGAAAACAGAAATAACTTCAATTTGACAATATTGTTATCCGTATCTTTCTTATTTTGCATATCACACAAATCAACAAAATTGTTTAGATGAGTAGCGGCATCTTCACTAGGAAGGCCGGCGAATTGATCTTTCATAACAAGATTCAACAAAGCGGTATTGATTTCACAAGACTCGTCATAATTAAGAGGAGCAATCGGAGTACTAAGGAAATCATTATTATTGGTATTCGAGAAATCACACAATTTGGTATTATCTTGTGCCATGGCAACAAGTAATCCAACACACAAGCAAACGGAAAGGCAACGGGAAAATGGCAAACAGGAAAGGGAGGAGATTGGGAGAGAGAGAGAGGGCAAATAAAACGGCAAGGGTGAAGTGGGGGAGAGGAAAACGAGAGGCAAATGGCAAATAATGTAATGCGAGAGATAGGGATTGCGATGGGTACTTGGTATGGTTGACTTGCTTGCATGAGCCTCCCCGGCAACGGTGCCAGAAATTCTTCTTGCTACCTCTTGAGCACTGCGTTGGATTTCCCTGAAGAGGAGAGGATGATGCAGTAAAGTAGCATAAGTATTTCCCTCAGTTTTTGAGAACCAAGGTATCAATCCAGTAGGAGACCACGCACAAGTCCCTCGTACCTACACAAAACGATAGCAACTCGCAACCAACGCTTAGGGGTTGTCAATCCCTTCACGGCCACTTACGAGAGTGAGATCTGATAGAGATAATATTTTTGGTATTTTTGATAGATAGATGCAAAGTAAAAAGTAAAGGCAAAGTAAAAAAAAGCAAGTAAATAAAGTGATATAGATTGATATGATGAGAATAGACCCGGGGGCCATAGGTTTCACTAGTGGCTTCTCTCAAGAGCATAAGTATTCTACGGTGGGTGAACAAATTACTGTTGAGCAATTGACAGAATTGAGCATAGTTATGAGTATATCTAGGCAATGATCATGTATATAGGCATCACGTCCAAAACAAGTAGATCGAAACGATTCTGCATCTACTACTATTACTCTACTCATCGACCGCTATCCAGCATGCATCTAGAGTATTAAGTAAAAACAGAGTAACACCGTAAGCAAGACGACATGATGTAGAGGGATAAATTCATGCAATATGATTAAAAACCCCATCTTGTTATCCTCGATGGCAACAATACAATACGTGCCTTGCAACTCTTTCTGTCACTGAGTAATGACACCGCAAGATTGAACCCAAAGCTAAGCACTTCTCCCATTGCAAGAACTACCAATCTAGTTGGCCAAACCAAAGAGATAATTCGAATAGACTTGCAAAGATAACTCAATCATACATAAAAGAATTCAGAGAAGAATCAAATATTTTCCATAGATAATACTGGATCATAAACCCACAATTCATCGGTCTCAACAAACACACCATAAAAAGAAGATTACATCGAATAGATCTCCACAAGAGAGGGGGAGAACATTGTATTGAGATCCAGAAAGAGAGAAGAAGCCATCTAGCTACTAGCTGTGGACCCGAAGGTCTGAAGTAAACTACTCACACTTCATCGGAGGGGCTATGGTGATGATGTAGAAGCCCTCCATGGTGGATGCCCCCTCCGGCGGAGCTCCGGAAAGGCCCCAAGATGGGATCTCGTGGATACAGAAGGTTGCGGCGGTGGAATTAGGTTTTTGGCTCCTGTCCTGATCGTTCGGGGATACGTAGGTATATATAGGAGGAAGGAGTAGGTCGGTGGAGGTCCGAGGGGCCCACGAGGTAGGGGGCGCGCCCAGGGGGGGCGCCCTCCACCCTCGTGACCTCCTCGGGCACTGCTTGGAGTAGGGTCCAAGTCTCCTGGGTCACGTTCGGTTGGAAAATCACGATCCCGAAGGTTTCATTCCGTTTGGACTCTGTTTGATATTATGTTTCTTCGAAATACTGAAAAAGGCAAAAAACAGCAATTCTGGGCTGGGCCTCCGGTTAATAGGTTAGTCCCAAAAGTAATATAAAAGTGGAAAATAAAACCCAATATAGTCCAAAACAGTAGATAAAGTAGCATGGAGCAATCAAAAATTATAGATACGTTGGAGACGTATCAGGTTGGCACACGTTTTCGTCTTGACTCTCCGGTAGAAACTTTGGGGCACTCTTTGAAGTACTTTGTGTTGGTTGAATAGATGAATCTAAGATTGTGTGATGCATATCGTATAATCATGCCCATGGATACTTGAGGTGACAATGGAGTATCTAGGTGACATTAGGGTTTTGGTTGATTTGTGTCTTAAGGTGTTATTCTAGTATGAACTCTATGATAGATTGAACGGAAATAATAGCTTCATGTTATTTTACTACGGACTCTTGAATAGATAGAACAGAAAGGAGAACTTTGAGGTGGTTTCGTACCCTACCATAATCTTTTCGTTTGTTCTCCGCTATTAGTGGCTTTGGAGTGGCTCTTTGTTGCATTTTGAGGGATTGTTATATGATCTATCTATGTTATTATTGTTGAGAGAACTTGCACTAGTGAAAGTATGAACCTAAGGCCTTGTTTCCTACCATTGCAATACCGTTTACGCTCACTTTTATCATTAGTTACCTTGCTGTTTTTATATTTTCAGATTACAAAAATCTATATCTACCATCCATATTGCACTTGTATCGCCATCTCTTCGCCGAACTAATGCACCTATACAAGTTACCATTGTATTGGTTGTGTTGGGGACACAAGAGACTCTTTGTTATTTGGTTGCAGGGTTGCTTGAGAGAGACCATCTTCATCCTACGCCTCCCACGGATTGATAACCTTAGGTCATCCACTTGAGGGAAATTTGGTACTGTCCTACAAACCTCTGCACTTGGAGGCCCAACAACGTCTACAAGAAGAAGGTTGTGTAGTAGACATCAGTGCTGCAGTTAGACATAGCCCAGGAGAAGAGAGGGATCACAGATTCAGAATTCCATCTAAGGAAGATGCTCAAACTCAGAGTGGTGTGGCTGGCAGCGCTGGAAAGGGCAAGAAAGAGGCAAGCATCAAGAGTAACTTGGGTAAAGGCAGGCGATGCAAGGACTCCCTTCTTTCAGGCAAAGATTTGCTCAAGGAGAAGGAAGAACTCTATTCACTCATTGCAAGAAGGAGGAATGCAAGCCACCACACACAAGGACAAGGCCGAGATGGTCTATGAGCATTTCCGACGGCTTCTGGGAGAGAAGAAGATCAGATCCTGCACTATTAACTAGGATGAGATACCTACCCCGACGCTTGCAAGCCATGGCCTGGATTGAAGGAAATATGCCCTAGAGGCAATAATAAAGTTGTTATTTATATTTCCTTATATCATGATAAATGTTTATTATTCATGCTAGAATTGTATTAACCGGAAACTTAGTACATGTGTGAATACATAGACAAACAAAGTGTCACTAGTATGCCTCTTCTTGACTAGCTCGTTGAATCAAAGATGGTTAAGTTTCCTAGCCATAGACATGAGTTCTCATTTGATTAATGGGATCACATCATTAGAGAATGATGTGATTGACTTGACCCATTCCTTTAGCTTAGCATTTGATCGTTTAGTATATTGCTATTGCTTTCTTCATGACTTATACATGTTCCTATGATTATGAGATTATGCAACTCCCGAATACCGGAGGAACACTTTATGTGCTACCAAACGTCACAACGTAATTGTGTGATTATAAAGGTGCTCTACAGGTGTCTCCGATGGTACTTGTTAAGTTGGCATAGATCAAGATTAGGATTTGTCACTCCAATTGTCGGAGAGGTATCTCTGGGCCCTCTCGGTAATGCACATCACTATAACCCTTGCAAGCAATGTAACTAATGAGTTAGTTGCGGGATGATGCATTACGGAACAAGTAAAGAGACTTGACGGTAATGAGATTGAACTAGGTATTGAGATACCGACAATCAAATCTCGGGCAAGTAACATACCGATGACAAAGGGGACAACGTATGTTGTTATGCGGTTTGACCGATAAAGATCTTCATAGAATATGTGGGAGCCAATATGAGCATCTAGGTTCCGCTATTGGTTATTGACCGGAGACGTGTCTCGGTCATGTCTACATAGTTCTCGAACCCGGAGGGTCCGCGCGCTTAACGTTAGGTGTCGATCGGTATTATGAGTTAATGTGTTTTGATGTACCGAAGGTAGTTCGGAGTCCTAGATATGATCACGGACATGACGAGGAGTCTCGAAATGGTCGAGACATGAAGATTGATATATTGGACGACTATATTCGGACATCGGAAGTGTTCTGGAGAAGTTTCCGATATAACCG
>NC_041387.1:104154270-104168665 GCF_002162155.2 Triticum dicoccoides | reverse complement strand
TGGGCCTCATGGGCCTTAGTGGAGAAGAGAGAGGGCAGCCAGGAGGTGGCTCGCAGTGCACCCCCCTTGCCCCAATCCGAATTGGACAAGGGGAAGGGGCGGCGGGCCCCCTCTCCTTCCTTCTCTCCACCTCCTCCTTCCTCCTTCTTGGAATAGGGAAGGGGGGGGGGTGGGGCAGACCTACTTGGAGTAGGATTGCCCCCCTTGGGCGCACCTCCTCCTTGGCTGGCCCTCTCCTCCTCCCCCTTTATATACGGGGGAGGGGGCACCCCATGAGACACACAAGTTGATCATTGATCTTTTAGCCATGTGCGGTGCCCCCTCCACCGTAATCCTCCTCGGTCATATCGTAGTGGTGCTTAGGCGAAGCCCTGCGTCGGTAGCTTTATCATCATGCCATCATGCTGACGAAACTCTCCCTCGACACTTTAATGGATCAGAATTCGTGGGACATCACCGAGCTGAACGTGTGCTGAACTCGGAGGTGCCGTGTGTTCGGTACTTGGATCGGTCGGATCGTGAAGACGCACAACTACATCAACCGCGTTGTCATAACGCTTCCGCTTACGGTCTACGAGGGTACGTGGATGACACTCTCCCCTCTTGTTGCTATGCATCACCATGATCTTGCATGTGCATAGGAAAATTTTGAAATTACTACGTTCCCCAACAGTGGCACTTGTGTTCTACTCGTGCATATAACTTATATTGATGATGATGGCCATATCATATCACTTATATTGATTGCATGTGATGTTTATCTTTTATGCATCTTATTTTGCTTAGATCGACAGTAGCATCATAAGATGACCTCTCACTAAATTTCAAGGTATAAGTGTTCTCCCTAAGTATGCACCGTTGCGAAAGTTCATCGTGCTGAGACACCATGTGATGATTGGGTGTGATAAGCTCTACGTTCACATACAATGGGTGCAAGCCAGTTTTGCACACGCAGAATACTCAGGTTAAACTTGATGAGCCTAGCATATGCAGATATGGCCTCGGAACACTAAGACCGAAAGGTCGAGCGTGAATCATATAGTAGATATGATCAACATAGTGATGTTCACCATTGAAAACTACTCCATCTCATGTGATGATCGGACATGGTTTAGTTGATATGGATCACGTGATCACTTAGATGATTAGAGGGATGTCTATCTAAGTGGGAGTTCTTAAGTAATTTGATTAATTGAACTTTAATTTATCATGAACTTAGTACTTGATAGTATTTTGCATGTCTATGTTGTTGTAGATAGATGTCCTGTGTTGTTGTTTTGTTGAATTATAATGCGTTCCTTGAGAAAGCAAAGTTGAAAGATGATGGTAGAATTACACGGACTGGGTCCATAACTTGAGGATTATCCTCATTGTTGCATAGAAGAATTACGTCCTGGAAGCACCGCTAGGTGCCAAACCCGCTGCAGGAGCAACGTCAGATGTTATAAACGTCTGACAGAGCAAAGCTGATGACTACTCGATAGTTCAGTGTGCCATGCTTTACGGCTTAGAACCGGGACTTCAACTATGTTTTGAACGTCATGGAGCATATGAGATGTTCCAGGAGTTGAAGTTAATATTTCAAGCAAATGCTCGGATTGAGAGATATGAAGTCTCCAATAAGTTCTATAGCTGCAAGATGGAGGAGAATAGTTCTGTTAGTGAGCATATACTCAAAATGTTTGGGTATAACAATCACTTGATTCAACTTGGAGTTAATCTTCTGGATGATAGTGCCATTGACAGAATTCTTCAATCACTGCCACCAAGCTACAAGAGCTTCGTGATGAACTATAATATGCAGGGGATGGATAAGACAATTTCCGAGCTCTTCGCGATGCTAAAGGTTGCGGAGGTAGAAATCAAGGAGCATCAAGTGTTGATGGTCAACAAGACCACCAGTTTCAAGAAAAAGGGTAAAGGGAAGAAGGCGAACTTCAAGAAGAACGGCAAACAAGTTACTGCTGAAGTGAAGAAGCCAAGTCTGGACCTAAGCTTGAGACTGAGTGCTTCTATTGCAAAGGGACTGGTCACTGGAAGCGGAACTGCCCCAAGTATTTTGCGGATAAGAAGGATGGCAAGGTGAATAAAGGTATATGTGATATACATGTTATTGATGTGTACCTTAATAGTGCTCGCAGTAGCACCTGGGTATTTGATATGGTTCTGTTGCTAATATTTGCAAGTCGAAACAGGGACTACGGATTAAGCAAAGATTGGCTAAGGACGAGGTGACGATGTGCGTGGGAAATGGTTCCAAATTCGATGTGATCCCAGTCGGCATGCTACCTCTACATCTACCTTCGGGATTAGTTTTAGACCTGAATAATTGTTATTTGGTGCAAGCGTTGAGCATGAACATTATATCTAGATCTTGTTTGATGCGAAAAGGTTATTCATTTAAATCTAAGAATAATGGTTGTTCTATTTATATGAGTAATGTTTTTTATGGTCATGCACCCTTGAAGAGTGGTCTATTTTTGATGAATCTCGATAGTAGTGATACACATATTCATAATATTGAAGCTAAAAGATGCAGATTGATAATGATAGTGCAACTTATTTGTGGCACTGCTGTTTAGGTCATATTGGTGTAAAGCGCATGAAGAAACTCCATTCTAATGGACTTTTGGAATCACTTGATTATGAATCACTGTGTACTTGCGAACCATGCCTCATGGGCAAGATGACTAAAACGCCGTTCTCCGGAACAATGGAGCGAGCAACGGATTTATTGGAAATCATACATACTGATGTATGTGGTCCGATGAATGTTGAGGCTCGCGGCGGGTATCGTTATTTTCACACCTTCACAGATGATTTGAGAAGATATGGGTATATCTACTTGATGAAACATAAGTCTGAAACATTTGCAAAGTTCAAAGAATTTCAGAATGAAGTGGAAAATCATTGTATCAAGAAAATAAAGTTTCTATGATCTGATCGTGGAGGAGAATATTTGAGTTACGAGTTTGGTCCTCATTTGAAACAATGCGGAATAGTTTTGCAACTCACGCCACCCAGAACACCACAGGTAATGGTGTGTCCAAATGTCGTAATCGTACTTTACTAGATATGGTGCGATCTATGATGTCTCTTACTGATTTAACGCTATCATTTTGGGGTTATGCTTTAGAGACGGCTGCATTCACGTTAAATAGGGCACCATCTAAATCCGCTGAGACGACACCTTATGAACTGTGGTTTGGTAAGAAACCCAAGGTTGCCGTTTCTTAAAGTTTGGGGTTGCGATGCTTATGTGAAAAAGCCTCAACCTGATAAGCTCGAACCCAAATCGGAGAAATGTGTCTTCATAGGATACCCAAAGGAGACAGTTGGGTACACCTTCTATCACAGATCTGAAGGCAAGACATTCGTTGCTAAGAATGGATCCTTTCTAGAGAAAGAGTTTCTCTCGAAAGAAGTGGGTGGGAGAAAAGTAGAACTTGATGAGGTAACTATACCTGCTCCCTTATTGGAAAGTAGTTCATCACAGAAATCTGTTCCTGTGACTCCTACACCAATTTGTGAGGAAGCTAATGATGATGATCATGTAACTTCAGATCAAGTTACTACCGAACCTCGTAGGTCAACCAGAGTAAGATCCGCACCAGAGTGGTACGGTAATCCTGTTTTGGAGGTCATGTTACTTGGCCATGACAAACCTACGAACTATGAGGAAGCGATGATGAGCCCAAATTCCGCAAAATAGCTTGAGGCCATGAAATCTGAGATGGGATCCATGTATGAGAACAAAGTGTGGACTTTGGTTGACTTGCCCGATGATCGGCAAGCCATCGAGAATAAATGGATCTTCAAGAAGAAGACTAACGTTGACGGTAATGTTACTATCTACAAAGCTCGACTTGTTGCGAAAGGTTTTCGACAAGTTCAAGGAGTTGACTACGATGAGACTTTCTCACCCGTAGCGATGCTTAAATCCGTCCGAATCATGTTAGCAATTGCCGCAATTTATGATTATGAAATTTGGCAAATGGATGTAAAGACTGCATTCCTGAATGGATTTCTGGAAGAAGAGTTGTATATGATGCAACCTGAAGCTTTTATAGATCCAAAGGATGCTAACAAAGTGTGCAAGCTCCAGCGATCCATCTATGGACTGGTGCAAGCATCTCGGAATTGGAATAAACATTTTGATAGTGTGATCAAAGCATATGGTTTCATACAGACTTTTGGAGAAGCCTGTATTTACAAGAAAGTGAGTGGGAGCTCTGTAGCATTTCTAATATCATATGTGGATGACATATTTTTGATTGGAAATGATATAGAATTTCTGGATAGCATAAAAGGATACTTGAATAAGAGTTTTTTAATGAAAGATCTCGGTGAAGCTGCTTATATATTGGGCATCAAGATCTATAGAGATAGATCAAGACGTTTAATTGGACTTTCACAGAGCACATACCTTGATAAAGTTTTGAAGAATTTCAAAATGGATCAAGCAAAGAAAGGGTTCTTGCCTGTGTTACAAGGTGTGATGTTGAGTCAGACTCAATGCCCGATCACTGCAGAAGATAGAGAGAAAATGAAAGATGTTCCCTATGCTTCAGCCATAGGCTCTATCATGTATGCAATGCTGTGTACCAGACCTGATGTGTGCCTTGCTATTAGCTTAACAGGGAGGTACCAAAGTAATCCAGGAGTGGATCACTGGACAGCGTTCAAGAACATCCTAAAATACCTAAAAAGGACTAAGGATATGTTTCTTGTTTATGGAGGTGACAAAGAGCTCGTCGTAAATGGTTACGTCAATGCAAGCTTTAACACTGATCCGGATGACTCCAAGTCACAAATCGGATACGTATTATATTGAATAGTGGAGCTATCAGTTGGTGTAGTTCTAAGCAAAGCGTCGTGGCGGGATCTACGTGTGAAGCGGAGTACATAGCTGCTTCGGAAGCAGCAAATGAAGGAGTCTGGATGAAGGAGTTCATATCCGATCTAGGTGTCATACCTAGTGCATCAGGTCCAATGAAAATCTTTTGTGACAATACTAGTGCAATTGCCTTGGCAAAGGAATCCAGATTTCACAAGAGAACCAGGCACATCAAAAGACGCTTCAATTCCATCCGCGACCAAGTCAAGGAGGAAGACATAGAGATTTGCAAGATACATATGGATCTGAATGTTGCAGACCCGTTGACTAAGCCTCTCTCACGAGCAAAACATGATCAGCACTAGGACTCCATGGGTGTTAGAATCATTACTGTATAATCTAGATTATTGACTCTAGTGCAAGTGGGAGACTGAAGGAAATATGCCCTAGAGGCAATAATAAAGTTGTTATTTATATTTACTTATATCATTATAAATGTTTATTATTCATGCTAGAATTGTATTAACCGGAAACTTAGTACACGTGTGAATGCATAGACAAACAATGTGTCACTAGTATGCCTCTTCTTGACTAGCTCGTTGAATCAAAGATGGTTAAGTTTCCTAGCCATAGACATGAGTTGTCATTTGATTAACGGGACCACATCATTAGAGAATGATGTGATTGACTTGACCCATTCCATTAGCTTAGCATTTGATCGTTTAGTATATTGCTATTGCTTTCTTCATGACTTATACATGTTCCTATGACTTTGAGATTATGCAACTCCCGAATACCGGAGGAACAATTTGTGTGCTACCAAACGTCACAACGTAACTGGGTGATTACAAAGGTGCTCTAGAGGTGTCTCCGATGGTACTTGTTGAGTTGGCATAGATCAAGATTAGGATTTGTCACTCTGATTGTCGGATAGGTATCTCTGGGCCCTCTCGGTAATGCACATCACTATAAGCCTTGCAAGCAATGTAACTAATGAGTTAGTTGCGGCATGATGCATTACGGAACGACTAAAGAGACTTGTCGGTAACGAGATTGAACTAGGTATTGAGATACCGACGATCGAATCTTGGGCAAGTAACATACCAATGACAAAGGGAACAACGTATGTTGTTATGCGGTTTGACCGATAAAGATCTTCGTAGAATATGTTGGAGACAATATGAACATCCAGGTTCCGCTATTAGTTATTGACCGGAGATATGTCTCGGTCATGTCTACATAGTTCTCGAATCCGTAGGGTTCGCATGCTTAACGTTAGGTGACGATCGGTATTATGAGTTTATGTGTTTTGATGTATCGAAGGTAGTTCAGAGTCCCGGAAATGATCACGGACATGACGAGCAGTCTCGAAATGGTCGAGACATGAAGATTGATATACTGGATGACTATATTCGGACATCAGAAGTGTTTCGGAGAAGTTTCAGATATAACCGGAGTACCAGGGGTTACCGAACCCCCTCCCCCCGGGAAGCTGCTGGGCCTCATGGGCCTTAGTGGAGAAGAGAGAGGGCAGCCAGGAGGTGGCACGTGGCCCCCCTTGCCCCAATCCGAATTGGACAAGGGGAAGGGGCGGCGACCCCCCTCTCCTTCCTTCTCTCCACCTCCTCCTTCCCCTTCTCCTTCTTGGAATAGGAAAGGGGGGAACCTACTTGGAGTAGGATTGCCCGCGCTTGGGCGTGCCTCCTCCTTGGCCGGCCCTCTCCTCCTCCCCCCCTTTATATATGGGGGAGTGGGGCACCCCATGAGACACACAAGTTGATCATTGATCTTTTAGTCGTGTGCGGTGCCCCCCTCCACCATAATCCACCTTGATCATATCGTAGCGGTGCTTAGGCGAAGCCCTGCGTTGGTAGCTTCATCATCACCATCATCACGCTGTCGTGCTGACGAAACTCTCCCTCGACACTTTGCTGGATCGGAGTTCATGGGACGTCACCGAGCTGAATGTGTGTTGAACACGAAGGAGCCGTGTGTTCGGTACTTGGATCGGCCGGATCGTGAATATGCACGACTACATCAACCGCGTTGTCATAACGCTTCCGCTTATGGTCTACGAGGGTACGTGGACGACACTCTCCCCTCTCGTTGCTATGCATCACCATGATCTTGCGTGTGCGTAGGAAAAATTTGAAATTACTACGTTCCCCAACATGGATAACCCCTTCTCTGAAGCGGAGGTTTGGGTGGCAATTTGTGCGTTGCCGGCGGAGAGAGCGCCGGGCTCGGATGGGTTCAACGACACATTCTTCTGGGCTTGCTGGCAGACGATTAAGGACGAAAACATGGCGGTCCTTCATAGTTTTCACAACCTGTCAAGGGGAGATTTCAAGTCCATCAACAAGTCCCATGCAAGTCAGGTGGATGATTTCTGACCAATTAGCCTCATTCACTATGTTGCAAAGTTGATCGCAAAAGTACTCTCCATCAGACTGGCAGCCGTCATTGATCAACTCATCTCACCGGCGCATAGCGCTTTTCAGAAGCGGAAAGGCATACACGACAGTTTTCTATACGTCCAGAACACTGCCAGACTGCTGCATAGGAAGAACAAGCCGGCCCTGCTCATGAAGCTCGACATCGCTCGTGCTTTCGATAGCGTGTCCTGGGAATACCTCATGGAGCTGATGCGCAGAGGATGGGATTTCCTACGAAGTGGAGGGATTGGATTGTGTTGCCTCGGCATCCTGAACATGTCTGCTAAATGGTGTGGAGGGAGCGCCAGTGCAGCACAAGAGGGGCTTATGCCAAGGCGATCCTCTATCTCCCCTCCTGTTCATCCTGGCGATCGACCCGCTGCACATGGTGATCAATGTGGCCACCCACTCTGGGTCCCTGCGGCCCTTGCCAGTGGGCGCGACCCGGCTGTGGGTTAGCCTATACGTGGACGATGCGGTGGTTTTCATCAACCCCGATCGGCAAGCGGTAGAAGAGCTCTTGGAGATCCTGTGTGGCTTCGGGGAGGCCACGGGGCTGCAGCTCAACCGTGCCAAATCCTCGGTGGCACCAATTCGTTACTAGCAGATTAATTTAGACCACGTTATGCAGGGTTTCAGAGGCCGGGTCATCGGCTTCCTCGTCCGGTACCTAGGCATCCCGACAGTCTTAGGCTGGCTTAGGCTAGTTCACCTCCAGTACATCCTCGACAGAGTCCGTGCAAGGTTAGCAGGGTGGAAAGGGCGCCTCATGCCCCTGGCAGGCCGACGCGTGCTGGTCCGATGTGTGCTCTCGGCGCTCCCGGCGTTCACGCTCCCCGTTCTGCGTGCACCGGCCAAGTTCAACAAAGACATTGACAAGGTCAGAAGAAAATTTCTCTGGGCGCATGCCGAATAGCTTACCGGCGGCAAGTGCAAGGTGAACTGGAGAGTGGTCACATCTCCGGTGGATCGGGCTGGTCTGGGCATCCCAGACTTGCCCCTGGTTCGCAAGAGCACCGAGGCTGCGCTGGCTCTGGCTCTCCTGGAAGCACCCAAACCGGCCATGGATGCAGTTGGGGACGCCGTGCGAAGACAAGGACCGCGAGCTCTTCCACGCGGCAACGACGGTCACCATCGATAGCGGCGAGCAGATGCAATTCTAGAACTGTCGCTGGCTTGGCGAGAGCCCGCTCCGCAACGACTTCTCAAACCTCTTCGCGCACTCCACCAGGAAAAACAGAACGGTGGCGGCGGTGTTGCACCAAGACACGTGGATTCGTGAGCTCAGGCATGGGAATACCGACACCATCATACCCAGTTTGTCTCCTTGTGGCGCAGGATTAGAGGAGCGGGAATAGGGCTACAAGCCGGTGTCGCTGACGACATTGCATGGACTACGAGGGAGGGCAGGAGTACTCGGTGCGGGCGGCCTATGACATGCAATTCGCGAACTAGCCAAGAACGGAGCTCAAGGCGCTAATTTGTAATACGTGGGCACCAGGATATGCCAAGATGTTTGGTTGGCTGCTGCACCACAATCGTGTGTGGTGCAACGACTGGCTGTAGCGTCAAGGATGGGAGAACGGCTACTTCTGTGCCCTCTGCAGAAGACGCCTGGAATCCTCGGTTCACCTCTTCCGGGAATGCCCGTTTGCCAGAGAGATCTGGTCTAGGGCAGCAACATGGACAGGCTGCAATGCTCTTACGCCGGATGCACTGATCGATAGGAGGACGATGACACAAATTGTGTCGGCAATGCTAACAAGGGCGGCGCCGGGAGCAAGAAAGGGGATACGATCGATGTTGCTCCTGATCTGCTAGAGAATATGGCTACACAGGAATGAATGCACGTTCAGAGGCAAGGGCGCAAATTCAAATGAGGTGATCAACGACATCAGAAGTGACATAGATCAATGGCGACTAGCCGGAGCAACATGCTTAGTGCCCCCTTTCGAGGATCAGACGTGAGAGATTCTCATGCCGGTCAACAGGGGGAGGGAGGGGAGTTAGCCTTTCCTCTCCCAAAATCTCTGCAACTTTCCAGCCACTTGGTCTGAGAGACTTTTTGTAATCCTCTTCTGCTAAATCAATTGAACACCAACAATGCAGGATCTTTCAAAAAAAAACTCGATCGACTCAAATTTAACCAAGTCTCAGTCGACCTTGCATCATTTTGTCCCATCGTTCGCAACATTTCTTCCTACCAGTTACATCATCCGTCTTGCTGATTGTAGATTGTCGTGTCCCACGACGATTGTAGCACGTCATCTCACCAGTTGCAATATTTCTCCGTTGAGGTTGTAGCATTTTAGTCAGGACGGTTGTAGTATATGTTGTCGTTTCTTGCAATACCGTCACAACATTTTTCGTCGTGTTTGCAGCATTCAGCCGTGCCGATCCTAGCACCACAACTAAACGTCACTCGACTGATAAGAAAAGCAAAGTCTTATCACTTAATTAATCTACTACCCCTATAAAAGGAAGAGAGGGCGGAGAACCAAATCATCATATCCATTCAAACCTGCAATCTCATGGTCTACATCGCTTCAAAACATCAAATATGTTTTATGCTTTAATTACCTACCATGCCATTGGGTTACAATCCTCATAAACACGTCCGGTCAAAAATAAAAGCGCCCTCCCGCGACCACACCCTCGGGCAGTTTGGCCCCTGCCCACCCTAAATAAACTGCCCACCCTAAATTATCGCTAACCTCCGGCCTAATCCTCTTCCCACATGCGCGGAACCTGCGCAGGAGCCGCCCCATACTTTTCCCATGTCCGTGGAGCGCCTCATCGCCCGTTCACTCCAACCCGCGCCGCCCACTCTGCCTCACCTCTCCAGCGGTCCGGCCGCAGATGTCTCCTCCCTGAGCACAAAGTGGACGCACGTGGGGCGGCCACTGGTGAAGGAGACCGCGCGCGAGCCCGCGGCGCCCTCACCTCCTCGCCTCTCCGGCCACACCGGTCTCATTCCTAAGCATGAATTGGGTGCAGGCAGGGCGGCCGCCGGCGTGCGAGTCCGCGGCGCGGTGGTGGAGCCCTCCGGCCCCTTCCGGTTCGAGGTCCGCAAAGGTCTCCTCCCTGGCGTTGTTGGCCTTATCTGAAGGTATTCTTCCCTGTTCTTATCTCAATCTATTCCGCCCCGCCCAACCCTCGAGGGATTGCTTTCCTGGACGCCACATCTCATTGCTCGCACGAGGCCACTGCCTGGACGCGGCAGCCGTCGGTCCACTGGTCCTCGCACAGGCGCTCACACCATAGCCAGCCCCATCTGCCCACTTCTAGCGCGCGGACACAATGATCTGGATGAGCTGCCGCCTCAGCAACTCGAGGCCACGCACGTCGTTTAATTAGTTCAGCAAGGTAGGGTGCTAGATACTAATTGAAACAACATCAGTCGAAGGTTGACAAATATTCAAACGCATGATGTGATGTTCATTAATCTGTTTTTGCGAGTAAAGTGCGCTGGTTCTTCATAGTTGTAGATTTGCCGTGGATCAACAGGTTAGCACAAGCTAGCCCTGAATTCTTTTTTCTAAAACAAATTTGTTGGTTCCTGATTTTACAGGCATGTACTGGCACCTAATGATGTGTCCAGAATACACAGGGCACATTTTGACTTGGAATGCTGCTATTCAACGGTGTTCATCCGAGATGTCAATTTAGCATAAGCTAGCCTTGTCTTTTTTGTTTGAATCAAATTTCTGGTTATGATTTTTTCAGGCGTGTTTTGTACTATATTGATCTTGGTCTTGTTCTGTTCGCAGGGACACCTGACGATGAATCACAATTTGTACTGCAATCCATAGACAATATGGACCCTAGAGCTCCTGGCGGACTTGAAGGTATGTTAATTCCCATTGATCCCAGAAGGAGATGTGGTGCCAACAAACTCACTGAAAATGATTATTGTTCAGACTATTGCAGCACTGCAACCTGCTAGATTTAAGTATACAACTGTTTGCTTAGCGGTGAATTACATGAAAAAATAGCATCATTCTAGAAGGTATACATCTTTGTTCATTTTCAGGATTGCTACCTTTTTTTGTTATACCTCTCTTTGATGATTTGATGTTGGTTTCACTGGCATGGAACATAGAACGAACATATTGACCGCTTAATCTTTTATATATGTTGATCCCCATGCTTTTCTCAGGGAGAGTAAAAATATAATGGTTCGTTTGTGTAGAACCAATTGCATCTTGGAGTAGAGTATGCTCAAGGTGGTTCACTTTTGGTTTTTGCATTCCCATGTGAAATTGGGAGAGTGTCTGGAAAAATATGCAGTGTTGTGTATAAAAAAAATTAACACCGTGTATTTAGGTTGCCAATTTGTAAAAAATTTATAGCAGATCCAAATAGACATCTGATATTATACCTTCCATCTAATTGTTGGCACTTCCTTCAAATAAGAACATAAGCAGAACTTACAAACCGAAATATCTCATAAATGACTGTGTGTATTTGCTTTATGTAATTTTCTTATTAACTAATCCCATACAGTCCTGTTAGTGTATATATATCACGTGCTTCTCTGCTTCTACATAGTCATATCCATTTTTCACAAGCAGAAACTATGTTAGGTTTAATGGTTGCCCTGCGTCATCGATTCACCCATGTGTTCTGTTTTCTGCCTGCTTTTGTTCACAAGCTCAGTTATGCGGTGTCCTCTGTCTCAAACACCGATGATGACCGATACATGTGAATTGAAAACTTGGTATTTTGTCAAACTCTGGCATCATCCTCACTGCTTCAGCGGCACTGGCTGTCTCACCTGGTTCTTCACAGAAACCTCCCTGTACTATAGCATGTCGCCGAACCACTCGTTGTGGGATGCTTAACACCGTGTTTGGATGATGCCACACATGATTCAGGGAAGACCCTGCCGCATATATAAGCCCACTAAGCAGGCATTAATTTTCGTTTTGTTGAGATATCTGTTAGCTTCATGCCTTCACCTTAATGTAGCAGAATAGTTAATTACTGATTTTGTAGGGATCTTTTGTTGCGACTTTTTTCATCTGACGAAGGATTTATAGTGGATGCACATCACTTTGGGTGGAACTATCAGGCACACGACCAGTGAGCGGTGGCAGAAGCAACTTCTCCCTTGGACTGCATGACATGTAAGATTAAAACCTTGATCCTTGCACCCATGCCTATTTAGAAAAAATAAAATTGCATGGCCGACCATTATTTTTGATTGCTGTAAGTTGTGCTTAATAACATTTATACATATTTATTTGTATGAAAAACACCAGCCCTTTCTTAGCATTCAATTTTGTTTGTTCTCACCTGTTATCTTTGTATGATGACTTGACAAACGATGGTAGACAACTAAGATACATACTCCTGAGAATTTCTCTTGTAGAGCTGAAAAGAAGTCTCTGTGATATTGTTTTTCTTTTCATGTCTGTGAAGGGCCTTACCAGGAACCAAGATATTTTTGCAGTGAGAAACCATGTATTTTTCCTTTATCTTGTTGATGATTGTTTCTCATACATTTAACTTTAGAGGAAACATGGACATAAAGCTACATGGGAACACTTGGTCCTGAATAAAGTTTGTTTTAACGGAATGTATATGTACTCGAATGGAGGGAATGAAAATCTCAATGAGATGAAATCTGGAGATCAGAGATGTATCGCCTCAATAGAATGACAAGATGTGGTCTCCACTCCGTGTGGTGAGAAGTAAGACTTTGTACCTTCTAGTTTAGAAAAGAGCTACTGGTCAATCCTTATTTACCGAACCTCGGTAGTTTCCACTTGCATTTGCTTTCATAGAGATATAAGTAGACAGGGCAATTGGTGATCACTTCTTTGTCGATTACTTTGTTAAGAACAATCCTCCATAATTATAAATTAATTTGATCTGGGAGGGAGCCAAAATATATAGCACTTGGTGACTATCAGTTTGATTTGAACAAGGATTATGCATCTTGACCACGGTTGTTTCTATTTTCGTTCTGAACTGAATTTTAACTCTATTTTCCCTTAGTGGTATTGGAAGTGTATTGATGTTGAGATGAAAGTGTGGCGGTGATCCTGGGCAGTGACTTTTACACCATGTTCTTCACAAACACTTGAAAGTAGAACCCTTCATTCCCAGTTAATGATAATGCTTCATGTGCAGGCACGTTTTCCTCTTAGCCCTATGGCTTGACCGATGCTTCTATGTCTACCTGTACTCGATGTGTTGATGGCCTGATGGGCAAGGCGTACTAAGGATCTAGCGACATCTTCATGCATAATGCATAATGTTATTTTTTGTAATAGAGAATTACATGTACCACTTTTCATTATGATAGTATATATTTTACCTACTGGTGCAAGTTTATCCTGCCCTCACTTACTCAGGATGGTGTTGACAATTTACATTCACGTTAAATTATGTTGTCTTATACTCCCCCCGTTCCTAAATATAAGTCTTTCTAGAGATTTCAATATGGACTACATACGGATGTTATAGACATACTTTATAGTATAGATTCACTAATTTTGCTCCGTACGTAGTCCATATTAAAATCTCTAAAAAGACTTACATTTAGGAACGGAGGGAGTAGCATTTTTTTATTAACACGCATGCGGTTTTCACCAATACGGATATGAACCATTGTTGCCTTCATGGTTACAGGTGGGGTAGCTTGGGCTTCGAGCCTGGGATCAAGCAAGAGCTGCAACTGCATGTGCTTGTTTTCTTGTGCTTTCTTTTGCAAATAGCATAAGTAATTAACCACTCGCTACGACAGTATTCCTTCTTTCACTCCCTTTCCAAAACTTTGACATAATATATGCTTTATTTAAGTTTACACTAATACGTGCATTGCACACACATGATTACTAGTTATCACTAAAATATCTTATAGTAACTTGGAACACAGAGCAGCCCCGCATGACCGCCAGGCCATCCCCCGCCACTAAAATCCATGCCCTCCACCAGGCGCCAGCACCACCGGCCGTTATACTACAAACCAAGAAAACCATCATTGTTCGCACCAACCCACCCAACACACGTAGCAAAGCAAGAAACCGCACGGCACGACACTGCCAGTTCCCTGCTTGAAGTGGCGTCCATAGATCGGCATGTCGACGGCGGGAGGCCCGTCAGGGACGACGGC
>NC_041387.1:104151701-104153990 GCF_002162155.2 Triticum dicoccoides | reverse complement strand
GCTGCAGCTCCAGCGGGACGCTGGAGCTCGTGGCGGCGTTCACGGCGGTGTGCCTCGCACTCTACGGGGTGATACTATACCTCAACTACCTATACGTACGGTGGAGCGGGCGGGACGGCGTGCATCGGACGGGATCCAGCACGGCAGCCGGGGCCGGCGAGGAAGAGGGCCGGCGGAGGGGGGCTCGACAAGGCGGCGCTGGCAGCCATGCCGGTGGTCAGATTCAAGGCGGAGGCGCGTGGCGACGGCAGCGAGGTAAGGGAGGAGTGCGCGGTGTGCCTGAGCGCCATGCAGGACGGCGACGCGGTGCGCGCCCTGCCCGGGTGCAGGCACGCGTTCCATGTCGGCTGCGTCGATGTCTGGCTCTGCGCGCACGCCACCTGCCCCGTCTGCCGCGCGCGCCCTGCTCTCCCGGTTCCGGCAGCGAAGGACGGCTCCAGGAGGGCGGAGACGGCCGGACGGGAGCCGGTCCTGGAGAGCCCGGTATAGC
Source organism: Triticum dicoccoides (assembly GCF_002162155.2). NCBI lineage: Eukaryota > Viridiplantae > Streptophyta > Magnoliopsida > Poales > Poaceae > Triticum > Triticum dicoccoides. The sequence goes on along the minus strand of NC_041387.1, from coordinate 104,153,500 downwards.
ATGCGTGCGCCACCGCGGAGCTGCCGGTATGGCTTGAGGTAGTTAGCTGCTGCATAGGTGTTTGCTTCATCGCCTTGTCTGCTTGGAAGCGTGTGGATGGATGGCTACAGCTGCTTGATGGTTATCCACTGAGTACATAATTTTTGTGTTAGCTTGCTTCAATTGGAACTGTGATCTATGTGCCATGGCTTCTAACACTAGTAGAAAAGGGGGCAATGGTCCAGCCGGTCCAGCCCATTAGTCCCGGTTCAATCCAGAACCGGGATCAATGGGGCATTGGACCCGGTTCTTGAGCCCGGGGGCCGGCCGAGCCACGTGGGCCATTGGTCTCGGTTCGGCTGGACCTATTGGTCCCGGTTGGTGGGACGAACCGGGACCAATGGGCCTCGCTCTTGGCCCAACACCATTGGTCCCGGTTGGTGGGACGAACCGGGACCAAAGGGTTGGTCCTCGTTGCGGCCAGAGTTTAGTCCCACCTCGTCAACCGAAGGGAAATCGGACCGGTTTATAAGCCCCTCCCTCTCTATCATATTGAGCTCCTCTGAAAATGAAAATAGATGCCCTTATATAGGAAAATTAGCCTAAATTCATACGGATTTCGACTGAAATTCGTTATGAATTTAAGTTGATTTTCCTCTATAAGCGCATCTATGCTCATTTCTGAGTAGTTTTTTATATTTTTTTTCTTTTCTGCTATATTTATTTTTTCTTTTTATTTCTGAGTTGTAATAAGCCATTAAAAATAAGGATATATGCTCCTTTTTTAGTACAGTTAATCACAACTATTTTTTGCTTCTATTCATTTATGAGTAGTTTTCTCTATAGTTTCTTTTTTCTTTTCTGTTATATTTTTTCTTTTGTTTTTATTTCTGAGTTGTAATAAGTCATTAGAAATAAGCATCTATGCTATTTTTTTAGTAAAGTTAATCAAAATTATTTTTTCTTCTATTTATTTCTGAGTGGTTTTTTATATAGTTTTTTTTCTTTTCTGCTACATTTATTTTTTTCATTTTATTTCTGAGTTGTAATAAGTCATTAAAAATAAAAAAGAGGTGCAATGCTCGTTAAGACGAAGCCGCTCCCCCGGAGCAATACGAGTGGGTCAACGGTAGTCACACGACGTTGCCTTCATCATGGTAACGACATGGAACGCCGCCATCGCCCGCCGTCAGCTCGGTTTTCACCGGCAACTACGTCTCCCCGACTCGCAGCTGGTGCCAGATGACGGATCCCGAGATCCGAACACCCAGCCTCAGGCCGACCACCTCTGACTGAAGAGATGACCATCATCGCCGGCTGCAACGGTCAGAATTATTTTTTAGTAAAGTTAATCAAAATTATTTTTTCTTCTATTTATTTCTGAATTGTAATAAGTCATTAAAAATAAAAAAGAGGCGCAATGCTCGTTAATTTGCTTCAAGCCTTTCGGAATAGTGTCAACTGCACTGCACATAGCTCTGTGCAGTCTACCGTATTCCTCAAGGCTTGAAGCTAACCAACATGCAGGAGCATTGAGCCTCTTCGTCATCGTCTCTGCACTCAGGGCTTATAAACAACTGCGACTGCCTCTCGCTTGGCGAGGTGGGACTAAAAAAACAGCTGCAGGAAGAATCAACAAAAAAATAGCTGCAGAAAATAAAAAAGTAGTTACACGGGTCCATTGGTACCGGTTCATGGAACCAACCGGTACCAATGCCGCTCTTTGGTCCCGGTTCGTTGGACCAACCGGGACGAATGCTCATCTTTAGTCCCGGTTGGAGCCACCAACCGGGACCAAAGGTCTTCGTTTCCCGCCCTTT
>NC_041387.1:104150743-104151284 GCF_002162155.2 Triticum dicoccoides | reverse complement strand
CGCCCCGACGTCGCCAGCCGTCGCCCCTTCCCCGAGCCCGCCGTCCCCGTCGCCGCCCCCGAGCCCGTTGTCCTCGTCGCCCCTGCCCCGAGCCCGTCGTCGCCCCTGCACCGCGCTGCCTCGACGCTGACGTGAGCGGTTTTTTATTTTTGTTAGATTTTTGTTAGATTCTTTTTGTAGTTCATAGATTTTTTTTGTTAGGTTAGATGTGTAGTAATTTAGATATGTAGTTCATAGATTTTTTTGTTAGATTAGATTCTTTTTTTAGATTACATGTGTAGTAATTAATTTGTTCATATTATGTTAGATTTTTTTGTTAGATTAATTAGATTTTTTTGTTAGACTAGATATGTGTAGTAATTAATTTGTTCATATTATGTTAGATTTTTTTTCTGTTAATAGATTTTCTTGGTGATATTATTATTGAATATGCATGTTTGGTGATATTATTGTTAATAGATTTTTTTGGGTGATATTTAGATTGTGTAATTAATTTTGTTCATAGAATTTTAATAATTTTTTTGTTCATAGTATTTAGAAA
>NC_041387.1:104145368-104150162 GCF_002162155.2 Triticum dicoccoides | reverse complement strand
TTTGTTAGATTAATTAGATTTTTTTGTTAGACTAGATATGTGTAGTAATTAATTTGTTCATATTATGTTAGATTTTTTTTCTGTTAATAGATTTTTTTGGTGATATTATTATTGAATATGCATGTTTGGTGATATTATTGTTAATAGATTTTTTTTGGTGATATTTAGATTGTGTAATTAATTTTGTTCATAGAATTTAATGATTTTTTTGTTCATAGTATTTAGAAAAAGGAAAAAAATAAGAAGTAGTTTATATATAGTTGAACTAGCTAGTTGATTTAATAAACTAATTTATTTTACTATATATAGAAGTAGTTTGTTTTTAGTAAGTACTAATTTATTTATAGTAAGTGCTTAGTAGTTGAACTACATAGTTGATTTAATTAATAAAACTACTTTTATTTAACTATATATAGAAGTAGTTCCCGCGTCGACGTCGGCGATGCCTATCCCGCATCCTCGTCGTCGTCGACTCAGCGGTGGAGGCCTGCTTGATCAGGGCCATGTTCGGGACTGGGCTCCGCCGAGTTGGTATTGGGAGGTGCTACCTTCCGGGGGACGTAGGTTGGTGAGGAGGTAGCCCGTTGTTGACCTGATCCTTGTTTGGTGGCGGTCGCGTGGGCTAGTGACGGTGGTGAGGCATCCGGACACCGCGGAGGTGGTACGTCACCGTGTCAGCGAGGAGGACGAGCATGTCCGTCGCTACATGGTTGCATTGGAGGGGAGGTTCGACAATACCTGGCAGGTTCTTCAGGGATCTCACTGGAGCTATGATCCTGTGATGGTTCCTTATCTTTGGGTGTCCGCCGTCCGCGTCGATACCCGTCGGGAGCTACGGTTCTAGTTGTATTAGTGATAATATTCGACGATGTACGGACACCAAGAGATGATGTACTTTTGCTTATAATTATTGAATGCATGCTAATTTGAATACTATACTTTATTTTATGATTTGGTTTGCTTATTTTATGATTTGGTTTTTCTTATTGAATGCTCATATTTGATAATTTCTTCTTCATTCCCGTGTGCTAGACAATTTGATATAATTAATAATGCATTCGGGAATGAAAGGAGGAGCTACGTACATCGATCATCGATACTCAACCCGTGATTAATAATAATGATCTAGTTTAATATTTGAATTATGAACGTATAGGCCGGAAATGTCATACTCATCGGACGACGAAAACCGCCCGGGGGAGTGCGACTGGTGCCACGACGACCGAGGTATCTGCGACAGGTTCATTTTTCTGGACGAAGATCGGCGCTTCAGCATTAAGCTCGAGGAGACCTTCGATGTTCATACGGTACGCAACCGACGATAATAGTTTTTTTTCGTAATTACTCATGACTTCAACTGGTGCTGATGTACATGATATGGTCAAGGATTTGAAGGTGATATTTGGAAAGGGTCCTGGCGGACAACCTGTTCCAAAGGACGCTGACGGACGCGCACCCATGTGGAAGAAGAAATCTATATTTTGGGAACTGCCATATTGGAAAGACCTAGAGGTCCGCTCCGCAGTCGACGTGATGCACGTGACGAAGAATCTTTGCGTGACCCTGCTTGGCTTCTTGGGCGTGTATGGGAAGACAAAAGATACACCTAAGGCACGGGAGGACCAGCAATGTATGCACGGAGAAGACGGCATACATCAGGGTCATGCAAGCTACGCTCTTACCAAAGAAGAGAAGGAAATCTTCTTTGAATGCCTGCTCAGTATTAAGGCACCGTATGGCTTCTCGTCGAATATAAAGGGAATAATAAACATGGCAGAGAAAAAGTTCCAGAACCTAAAGTCTCATGACTGCCACGTGATTATGACGCAACTGCTTCCGGTTGCATTGAGGGGGCTTCTACCGGAAAACGTTCGATTAGCCATTGTGAAGCTATGTGCATTTCTCAATGCAATCTCTCAGAAGGTAATCGATCCAAAAATCATACCAAGGTTACAAAATGATTTGGTGCAATGTCTTGTCAGTTTCGAGTTGGTGTTCCCACCATCCTTCTTCAACATCATGACGCACGTCCTAGTTCACCTATGCGAAGAGATTAACATTTTGGGTCCTGTATTTCTACACAATATGTTCCCCTTTGAGAGGTTCATGGGAGTCTTAAAGAAATATGTTCATAACCGTGCTAGGCCAGAAGGAAGCATCTCCAAGGGCCATCAAAATGAGGAGGTCATTGAGTTTTGTATTGACTTTATTCCTGACCTTAAGCCGATTGGTGTTCCTGAATCGCGGCATAAGGGCAGACTGGATGGAAAAGGCACGCTAGGAGGGGAACAAATAATATGTATGGACGGACATTCTCTCACTGAAGCACACTACACAGTTCTATAGAATTCCGCCTTGGTGGCTCCGTATATGGATGAACACAAGAATTTGCTATGCTCCAAACACCCGGAGCGGTCTGATGACTGGATTACACGTGAACAAACCAGGAGTTTCGCCAGCTGGTTGCAGACACATACCATGCATGACACCTCTATTGAAGATGACCTGTACTTGCTGTCCCAGTTACCATCTTCGAATATAATGACTTTCAAAGGGTACGAGATAAATGGTAATACATTTTACACGATCGCCCTAGATAAGAAGAGCACCAACCAAAACAGTGGTGTCCGCTTTGATGCAAAAACCAAGACGGGAAAGGAAACATATTATGGTTATATACAGGACATATGGGAACTTGACTATCGACGTGGTTTAAAGGTCCCTTTGTTTCGGTGCAAATGGGTCAATATGACACGAGGCGGGGTAATGGAAGACCCACAGTACGGAATGACAACAGTGGATCTCAACAATCTTGCGTATGCAGACGAACCATTCGTCCTAGCCAATGATGTGGCACAGGTTTTCTATGTGAAGGACATGTCTACCAAGCCAAGAAAAAGAAAAGATAAGGAAGCGAATGCATCGTACGATGATCCAAAGCGGCACATAGTTCTTTCTGGGAAGAGAAACATCGTGGGAGTGGATGACAAGACAGACAAGTCAGAAGATTATGAAAAGTTTGATGAAATTGCTCCATTCACAGTGAATATTGACCCGAGCATCCCGTTAAATGATGAAGATTTTCCATGGTTACGGCGCAAAGGGACACACGCAAAGAAAAAGTTTCACACCCAAAGATCTGGGATGTGATCGACTTCACTAGCTATCATCACTTTCTTCTGTGTTTCGCACCGAGAGGGGAATCTCTGTAATAGTTAGGGTAGTTATGTGTTTTGGCATTTGAAACGCGAAGAAATTTTATGTGCAAACAAATTCACACTAATTTCAAATAATTCAAAATTTAAACTATTCAAATTTGAAAACTACGGGCACTAACAGAAAGTTTGTAATTTTTTGTACCTAAAGAGGCTGTGTCAGCCTCCGGTCAGGCTATGGCCTCACCATCACCATTTAGTGCCGGTTCATACCACGAACCGGTACTAATGAGGTTGTGTCAGGTAAGGCTGGGGCCCCACGAGCACCTTTAGTACCGGTTCATGGATGAACCAGACGTAAGCTGTTTTTTAGTCCCAGCTCGCGAAGTGAGAGGGACTAGGAGCGGTTTATAAGCCCTGAGTGCAGAGACGATGAAGAAGAGGATCAATGCTCATGTTGCTTAGCTTCAAGCCTTCAGGAATACGGTAGACTGCACGGAGCTATGCGCAGTGCAGTTTACACTATTCCGAAAGGCTTGAAGCAAATTAACGAGCATTGCACCTCTTTTTTATTTTTAATAACTTATTACAACTCCGGACTTCTTCTGTTATGGCAAAAACTAATTGCAGGTTGACATTTCTTTTTTTTTTTTAAGTTATAACTCCAGACTTTGACCATCAAGTTTTGCAGAAAAGAAAAAATACCAGAAAAGAAAGAAAAACTATAGCTGAAAAGAAAAAAACTATATAAAAAAACTACTCAAAAATAAATAGAAGAAAATAAATATAGCAGAAAAGAAAAAACTACTCAGAAATAAATAGAAGAAAAAATAAAGCAGAAAAGGAAAAAAAATATATTTGCTATTTTTCAATCGTTTACAAAATGAGCGTGAAATTGAAAATCACTACAAAATGAACTCTGAAAATGTTGAATTTTGGCAAACTAGATGAAAAACTACTCACAAATAAATATAAGAAAATAAATATAACAGAAAATAAAAAACTATACAAAAAACTATGCAAAAATAAATAGAAGAAAATAAAGCAGAAAAGAAAAAACTATAAAAAAAATTGGGGCGCTGCACTGTGGGCCTGATAGGCCACAGGTGTATAATTACAGGCCTTAAAGGCCCAGCAGACTCACATGGCAGCGGGCAGAGTTTAGGCCCACAAGCTTGCTATACAGAGGAGTTTGAAGTGGTAGCCGCGGCTGGGTTTATAAACCAGTGCGGCTGCCCTTCGCCCGGCGAGGTGGGACTAAACTTTGGGGTGGCAGCGCGAGGCCTTTAGTACCGGTTGGAGCGACCAACCGGTACTAAAGGGGGGGCCTTTAGTACCGGTTTGTGCCACCACCCGGTACTAAAGGGGGTCACTTCCCGCCGCTTGGGCTGGCCAAAACTGGCCTTTAGTACCGGTTGGTGGCTCCAACCGGTACTAAAGGTGCCTTCTATATATACAACACTTCGAAAATTTCATTCTCCCTCTGTTTCTTCCTCTGTTTCCGTCGTCTCTGTCGCCGTCGCCGCCCCCGTCCCCATCGCCGCCCTCGTCTCCGTCGCTGCCCCCGTCCCCGTCGCCGCCCTCGTCTCCGTCGCCGCCCCGGGCCCATCCCCGTCGCGCCGTCCCCGCGTCGCCGCCC
>NC_041387.1:104136316-104145014 GCF_002162155.2 Triticum dicoccoides | reverse complement strand
GGTCGTCGCCTCGCCGTCGCCGTCGCCCCGCTGTGAGATCTCCCCCTCTAACCCCTCTCCCTCGCCCCCGGCGGCCACCATGGGCGCCGCCCCTCCCCGAGCCCATACACACACACACACACAAGCATGATGAACACACACACACATATGTATGAATTAATGCATGTATATATTAGTATATACGTATTTTGTATGTTTAATTAGTTTAGATTATTTATATTATTATTTTTTCACTATTATATATGTATGAATGCATGTTAGATGGATATAATTAGTGTTTAATTAGTATGGAATTTTTTTATATAATGTTGTTTTTCAGTTTTTTAATGGATGTATAGAAGTTGTGTTTTCTGTTTTTAGTGTTAGATGCTTAATTAGTATGAAATAGTATATAGATTTTTGAAATAGTAGAAATGTTAGAAATTTTAGTTATCAAAATCCAATGATTAAAAAATATTAATTTTTGTGGGCATATAGCTAGTATTTGTTCTCGACGATGCCCGGCCCGCATCCTCGCCGTCGACCCGTCCGCGACGATGTCCAGCCGACCCATGTCCGGGACTGGGCTCCGCCGGGCTGGCACTGGGAGGTGCTGCCTGGAGGGGCGCGCCGCTTGATGAGGAACCCGGCCCCGGGTCCCGTCGTCGACCCTGATCTCGTTTGGTGGCATTCGCGTGGGCCAGTTTCGGTGCGGAGGGACCCGGCCCCGTCGGAGGTGGTACGTCGCCGTGTCAGGGAGGACGAGGAGCACGTCCATCGCTACATGGTTGCGTTAGAGGGCGGCAAGTTCTCCAATACCTGGCAGTATCTTCGGGGATCTCACTTCAGCTATGATCCTGTGAGGGTTCCTTCTCTTTGGGTGTCCATCGCCCGCGCCGCAGGAACCGCGAGTGTCCTAGATTCTTCTGTAGTATTCGATCTTTAATTAGCTAGCCAGTGATGTACTATTCAATATTATATATTATTCGAGATGATGTATTCGAGATTATATCTATTATTCTAGACGAAGTATTCGAGATTATATCTATTATTCGAGACGATGTAATTTGAATACTAAATTGTTTTATATTTCTTTTGAATTAGTTAAATAAAAGCTATGGCAGACAATACCGACAGAGAGGGAGAACAGACCATGTTCGATATGATACGCGGGCTAGATGATGATCAGAATGAAGAAGATTATGACGGCTCCGAATTTCTAAACAACACCGGAGAGGGTGATATGATATTCGATCGCGACGACCGAATTGATGAAGTCATGAACTACGATTATGACGATGACGAAGAACATGTTGATCCTGAAACAACAAAGACCGGCGAGGTATATATATTTATATAAGCAGGTATCTGGTGATCATCACATGTTTTAAATGACTTGAAGATATATTAACGAATTGATCTTTGTTCTTTCAGCCATCCGGATCGAGCAAATCTTCAGGCAAAAGGACGAAATGAGGCCCGAACAAAAAGTTGAAGGAGGGCGTAATGTACAATATCGAGGCAGTCAGACCTAATGGCGAACCATTAGCGCCTAAGAAGATTGCGGACAAGTTTGTTCGTCAGTGCGGAGTTCTTGTGAAGGACCAACTCCCGATCTCCCTTCAAGAATGGAGAGAGCCAACAAAAGACAAAAGACAAAAAGGCAAAGAGGACGCTGCTCCATGTCTAGATGTTACTTTTGTCGACAAGAATCAAAATGATCTGCTTTGGGATACTCTCATGGAACATTTCACCCTACCAGATCATTTCACAGAAGCAGATGTGCAGAAAGTCAAGGAAGCTGCTCTTAGGAAGATGGCGGTTGCATTCAAGAACCACAAGAATCGTGAATGGGACAAGTACGTCAAGGGAGGAAGGAAGACTCCAGTATTCGAGGGAACACTAGAGAACCAACATGCTCATTGGGACGATTTCGTGAAATTCAAGGATTCGGAATTAGCTAAGGAACGGTCGAGAATAAACAAGAAGAATGCCGAAAAAAGGATAAGTTCCATAAGCTGGGGCCAGGTGGCTATGCGGTGGCAATGCCTAAGTGGGATAAGTCTGAGAAAGAGATGGAGGATGCAGGTGCCACTCCGGTTACTAAGAGTTGGCCCCCCAGGGTCAGGACTTGGTTCTATGCGCATGGGGGGGAGTTGGACCCGAAGACAGGCAATGTTTCGACGAGGGCAAGTCTGAAGGGAGCCGACGATGCGATACTTGTTGCAATAGAAGAGGCACGATCGGGGGTGTTCCAGCCCAATAGAGAGAACGACGAGCTTACGCGTGCCTTGGGAAATCCTGAACACCCGGGAAGAACACGACGCAAGGGTGCTATTCCGTGGTATGAGGGGTTTTCAGACTGGAACACCAACTACAGAACCCGTGCGAGAAAGAAGATTGCGGAGGAGAAGAAGAGGAAGATGGAGGAGGAGCAGAGGAAGCGGGACTATGAACGCCTTCAAGGCCTAGAAGCAAGTCAAGAGGAACTGGTAGTCAAATTCCAGCGGCAGCAGGAGCAGATCGACTCACTTACCCAGCAAAGGGGGTCTCAGCAGCTGCAGCAGCTAGTGAATGATCCAGCATTGGATAGCACCGCCCCATCCATGCTAAGAAGCAGCGTGGGTTCCGCCCCGGACGATGCAATGCTGGGTAGATACCCCGTGGATGACATCATGGAGAACACTAGCTGCGAGCTATGTGTCAAAATGAAGAACATATCCATGAAGGTGGCGGACGCCCTTGCTTTTACAAATCCTCCCGAGGCAACCTTCCATTGCAACCCGATTCCAGCGGGCTATGCTCGTGTCTTGGTTGATGAGGTGGTGGACCCATATTCGGAGCTAGAGCTTGACATTCCTGGAGGTGACGACGAGCGCTTTCTCGGAGACGCCAACCATCGTATCATCCTATGGAAAAAGGATTGCATCATCTTTCGAAGGCCACCGACACCGCGTCAGCCGACTCGTCGTCGAAGTCCGCCACCGAGTCAGCAGTCTACCGCTCCTGCAAGTCCGGCAAAGTGTCAGGCCACTCCTCCTCCAAGTCCGGCAAAGTGTCAGGCCACTCCTCCTCCTCCAAGTCCGCCACAGCGTCAGACGTCCACTCCTCCTCCAAGTCCGGCACAACCTCAGGCCACTGCTCCTCCAAGTCCGGCACAACTTCAGGCGGCCACTCCTCCTCGTCCAACTCAGCCCCGTCAGCTGTCTCAGCCGCCTCAGCAATCGCAGAAGAGACACCCCACAGCTATGGTGCGTAGCGGTACGAGTCGAGGTAGTACAGGAAGTACAGGCGGAGGCAAGCGATATAAATATGGTCCAAGCCTCACGCCTCTTCCGTAGAGGGCTTATGACAGGTCCGAGGAGGAAATCGCAGCCATATCGAAGTCCAAGGTGGAAGCCCATTTTGCACCGAAACCGCCATCGCCGCCAAGGGAGAAAGTGCCTGAGGAAACGATTGACCACTTCATTCGTATGGCTCAACCACCTGCTCCCAAGCCTGTTGACACAGACTATGAGCGCCACATCAGGAAGTTAAATCGAGCACGTCTACGTAAGGAGGCGAGCTCGGGATCGAGCAAACAAGAAGCAGCTGTCAAAAAATGCGGGAAAACCATTCCCCAGCTGGGAGAACAGGCGGCGCAATCGATCCCCTCGCTTGTTGTGCCAACAACACGTGACAGTACACGCGCCCAATATTATTGTGGGCAAACAGTTTACATTCCTGAGGTGGGCAATGTGGTAATAACGGAGGACCATATAATGCAGGCTGAAGTTCTCAAAATCACTGTTGGACAACTCCTCGAGATCGAGCCCATGCCTGTGCTTAGAGAGGATGAAATAAAACGGAAATATGTCCGGGGCCAACCTTTGGTCGAGCCAGACAAGGTCAAGAACCTCCCAACGAGAATGTATGAATTGCATCAATGGTACATGAACATTACCAAGATTTCCGATCGATTGTCCCTCATGGTGAATGTCAAGGAGGGGCATTACTTCCATGAGAAAGCTGTGTCCGTTGAGTATTCTGAACTGTTTCAGTTATACAATCAAGACGCACTCGACAAATCTATCGTCAGTTGCTATTGTCTGTAAGTGATTTCTTTCTATAATTTAAGTCTCAAGCTAGCTGTAGTGATCCTTTTGATCAATCATTACCTGTAATTATCCTCACTATATTCTTTTCTGTGGTATTATATGTAGGATGAAGATGTATGAAATGAGAAAAGGTGGACGCTTTGGCATTGGGTTCATTGACCCAAACACCGTTAATGAATACACATGGAAAATAAATCCACGTCATCAAAAGGCCGTAGAGGACAGCATGCTAGAGTTCATGAAGCGCCTCAAATACAATGAAGATATACTACTTCCTTACAACTTCCAGTGAGTCACACTGTCTTGTACTACAAATTCTCTGTTTTTGCCTACTAGCTAGCTATATGTTTTTGCTTACATATGCCCGCTTAATTAAGACATGCAAACGTGTGTGCATGCAGATTTCACTGGGTCTTGTGTATCATTAAAGTTGACGCCGGAACAGTTGAAATACTGGACTCACTACTCAAAGAAAAAACTGACTATAACATCTTGTTTGGGATAGTCAACAGGTAATTTCAATCATTATTAACTATATATCTCGGCCTATTTAGTTCGTCATTTCATGATATGAACTATTTAATAACCCCTTTATTCATTTTCTTTGTCGGCGGGCAGGGCTTGGGCAAGGTTCATCGGCGTCACGGAAGGCGAATGGAAAGAAAAGCTTAAATGGGGAAGAGCCAAGGTAAGTAATTAAGTAGTACTAGCTAGCTAGCTAGCTGCCATCTCTTTAATTATCATGCTTGATTAATTATTATCTGATCAAATTGCATTCTCGTAAAGGCCCTGAAGCAGGCGCAGGGGACTGATCTGTGTGCATTCTGCGTTTGCGAGAACATTCACATGATGGCGTCCGAAAGGAGCAGATCTCAAAGACAGGAATGGTTACGCTTGTCAAAACACTATTCACAATTTTACACCATTATCGATATCTAGTCACACAACTAATACACATGCATATTGATCTCCTTCTTAACAGTTCAGAGAGGTGCGGGAGAAGCTCCTAGAAACGGAGCGCGTAGAAGCACTTCAAGAGGAAATAGCGGGATTTTTGCTCGACCAGGTCATAAATCAGAAGGGAGAATACTATTACCCGCTACCGCCCCCATGAAAACCACTTCCAATTGTCATCGTGCTCCGAAGGCACCAATTAGGCTAATGCCACTGACTCCGAAGGCAACATGCATATGTAGGAGAAATTGTATATAGCTATACATGTGTGTATGTGTGAATTAATTAATATGATGGTTTGTGAGACATTGATGATATATATATGCATGATTGGTTCTACTAGAAATTCTATTTGTATATATATATATATATATATATATATATATATACATATATATATATATATATATATATGCATAACATGTACAATGTGTAGTATCGTAAAATACCAGCAAACAAAAAATAATTAAAATGGAAACACAAAATTAAATGAAAAAGAAATCATAAAACTAAAAAAACCCCAAACCTTATAGTACCGGTTGGTCCTACCAATCGGTACTAAAGGGCTCCAGGCCCCTGGAGCTGGCTCGTGCCACGTGGTTTCCCTTTAGCACCGGTTCGTGCTGAACCGGTACTAAAGGGGGGGGGGCCTTTAGTGCCCACACTTTAGTGCCGGTTATGGAACCGGCACTAAAGGGCCTTACGAACCGGTGCTATTGCCCGGTTCTGCACTAGTGGAGAATAGGTAGATGAGATCAAAACCAACATGATGGTGTGGTGGTGGTGGCAGCGGAATTCCGGCAAGGCTTTGCCAAGCGTCTCCATGAGGTGGAGGAGGTGTAATAGGAGGGAGACAGGCAAGGGTCGAAGAGTTGCTACCCCCAATGCTTCCCCACCTTTATATAGGCGCGGAGGGGGCTGGTGGCTAGCCCTCCAAGGCCCTAGGATCATTGGCCAAAGGGGGAGGAAGGACATCCCTCCTTTCCTTCCCCACCGATCGATATCCCCCCTTTTAGGATCCTGATCTTATCCCTTCAGGATATGATACTATTCCTTTTAAGGGAGGATCTTGGTGCACCTAGACCAGTGGTGTGGGGACTTTTCCCACTACCCACATTCCTGTTGGCTCCTCCATGCAAGTGGGCCCCACTCTAGAACCTTCTAGAACCTTCTCGGTACAATACCGAAAAAATTCGAACATTTTCCGGAACCCCGACAACAACTTTCCATATATAAATCTTTTCCTACGGACCATTCCTGAGCTCCTCTTGATGTTCCAGATCCCATTCGGGACTCCGAGTAACCTTTGGACTTTCCAGTATTAATATCTCAATACTATCCTAGCGCTACCAAACGTTAAGCGTGCGACCCTACAAGTTCGGAACATGTAGACATGACCGATACTCCTCTCCGGTCAATAACCAATAGTGGGGCCTTGATGCCCATATTTATTCCTACATATTCGATGAATATCTTTATCGGTTGTACCATGATGTCAATGATTTAGTCAATTTCGTATGCAATTCCCTTTGTCCAATGATATGTTACTTGCCAGAGATTCGATCATCGGTATCTCCAGACCTAGCTCAATCTCGTTACCGGTAATTCTCTTTACTCATTCTGTAATACAAGATCCTATGACCAAACTCATTAGTCACATGAAGCTTCTTATGATGTTGTATTACCGAGAGGGCCCAGAGATATCTCTCCATCAGACATCGCAATCCAACAGACACCTTCGTAGATACCTGTAGAGCACCTTTATGATCACCCCGTTAAGAAGTGACATTTGATAGTGCACAAGGCGTTCCGCTGGTATCTGGGAGTGGCAAGATCTCATGGTCGAAGGAACAGATACTTGACATGAAGAAAGGTATAACAATTAACTAAATGATCTGATGCTAAGCTTACAGTTGGGTTTGTCTATCACATCATTCTCCTAATGATGTGATCACGTTATCAAATCACAACTCATGTCCATGGTTAGGAAACCTTAACCATCTTTGATCAATGATCTAGTCGATTAGAGGCTTACTAGGGACATGGTGTAGTTTATGTATTCACACATGTATTTAAGTTTCCGTTCAATACAATTTTAGCATGAATAATAAACATTTATCATGATTGGGAAATATGATAATAACCAATTTATTATTGCCTCTAGGGCATATTCCAATAGTCTCCCAGTTGCACTCGAGTCAAATAATATAATTTACATAGTAATGAATCTAACACCCATGGAGTCCTTGTGTTAATCATGTTTTGCTTGTGAAAGAGGTTTAGTCAAGGGTCTGCCACATTCAGATCAGTATGTACTTTGCAAAGTTCTATGTCTCCATCCTTAATGTTATTACGAATGGAGTTGAAACGGTGTTTGATGTGCTTTGTCTTCTTGTGAAACCTGGGCTCCTTGGCAATGGCAATTACACCAGTGTTGTCACAAAACATAGTAATTGGATCCAATGCACTAGGCACAACTCCTAGATCGAATATGAACTCCTTCATCCAGACTCCTTCATTCGCGGCTTCTGAAGCACCTATATACTCCGCTTCACATGTAGATCCCTCTATGACGCTTTGCTTGGAACTCCACCAACTGACTGCTCCATCATTCAAAATAAATATGTATTTGGTTTGTGACTTCTGAAGGAAATATGCCCTAGAGGCAATAATAAAGTTGTTATTTTATATTTCCTTATATCATGATAAATGTTGATTATTCATGCTAGAATTATATTAACCGGAAACTTTATACATGTGTGGATACATAGACAAAACACCATGTCCCTAGTAAGCCTCTACTAGACTAGCTCATTAATCATACATGGTTAAGTTTCCTAACGATAGACATGTGTTGTCATTTGATGAACGGGATCACATCATTAGTAGAATGATATGATGGACAAGACCCATCCGTTAGCTTAGCATATTGATCATTCAGTTTTATTGCTATTGCTTTCTTCATGTCAAGTACATATTCCTTCGATTATGAGATTATGCACCTCCCAGATACAGGAGGAATGCCTGGTGTGCTATCAAACGTCACAACATAACTAGGTGATTATAAAGATGCTCTACAGGTATCTCCAAAGGTGTTTGTTGGGTTGGCATAGATCGAGATTAGGATTTGTCACTCTGAGTATCAGAGAGGTATTTGTGGGCCCTCTCGGTAATGCACATCATAAGAAGCCTTGTAAGCAAAGTGACTAATGAGTTAGTTGTGGGATGATGCATTACGGAGCGAGTAAAGAGACTTGCCCGTAACGAGATTGAACTAGGTATGAAGATACCGACGATCGAATCTCGGACAAGTAACATACCGATGACAAAGGGAATAACATATGTTGTCATTATGGTACATCCGATAAAGATCTTCTTAGAATATGTAGGTGCCAATATGAGCATCCAGGTTCCGCTGTTAACTATTGACCTGATAGGTGTCTCGGTCATGTCTACATAATTCTCGAACCCGTAGGGTCCACATGCTTAACGTTCGATGACGATTTTGTATTATATGAGTTATGAGATTTGGTGATCGAATGTTGTTCGGAGTCCCGGATGAGATCACAGACATGATGAGGAGTCCTGAAATGGTCGAGAGGTAAAGATTGATATATAGGAGGATCATATTTGGACACAGGAAGTGTTGCGGGGTGTATCAGATACAT
>NC_041387.1:104084045-104136147 GCF_002162155.2 Triticum dicoccoides | reverse complement strand
GCCATAGGAGGGGAGCACACCAGCCCACAAGGGGTAGCGCCTCCCCCTAAGGAAGTAGGCCGAATAGGAGAAGGAGGAGGGGGTTCCCACCCCCCTTTCCTTCCTCCTCCCTCTCTTCCCTTTTTCCCCCTTCCGGTAAAAGGAAGGGGGGGGGGGCAAATTGGAATAGCGCCCCCAAGTAGGATTCCTCCTACTTGGGGCGCCCAAGGCACCCCCCTCCCCCTCCCACCTATATATACATGGGGAGGGGGCTCCTAGAATAAACACCAACAATTGTTAGCCGTGTGCGGCGCCCCCTCCACAGTTTACGCTTCTGTCATATTCTCGTAGTGCTTAGGCGAAGCCCTGCACGGATCACTTCACCATCACCATTGCCACACCATCGTGCTGACAGAACTCTCCCTCGGCACTTTGCTAGATCAAGAGTTCTAGGGATGTCATCAAGCTGAACGTGTGCAGAACTCGAAGGTGTCGTCCATTCGATGCTTGATCGGTCGAAACGAGAAGAAGTTCGACTACATAAACCACATTGTCAAACGCTTCCACTTTCGGTCTACGAGGGTACGTGGACACACTCTCCCCCTCTCGTTGCTATGCATCTCCTAGATAGATCTTGCGTGAGCGTAGGAACTTTTTTTGAAATTACATTCTACATTTCCCAACAGTGGCATCCAAGCCAGGTCTATGCGTAGATGATATGCACGAGTTGAACACAAAGAGTTGTGAGAAGTGATAGTCATATTGCTTACCACCAACGTCTTATTTTGATTCGGCGGTATTGTTGGATGAAGTGGCCCAAACCAACCTTACATGACCATGTTCATGAGACCGGTTCCACTGACAGACATGCAACTAGTTTTGCATAAAGGTGGTTGGCGGGTGTCTATTTCTTCAACTTTAGTTCAATCAAATTTGACTGCGGACAGTCCTTGTTGATGTTTAAAACAAGTTTTGCATGGTAAGAACCGTTCTCGCTAGAAGCCCATAGTAGCCATGTAAAACTTGCAACAACAAAGTAGAGGACATCTAACTTCTTTTTGCAGGGCATGTTGTGATGTGATATGGTCAAGATGTGATATACGTTGTTGTATGAGATGATCATGTTTTGTAAAATTTATCGGCAACTGGCAGGAGCCTTATGGTTGTCGCTTTATTGTATGAAAAAATGCCATGTAATTGCTTTACTTTATCGGTATGTGTTGGCGATAGTTTTAGAAACAATAGTTGGCGAGACGACCACGATGCTAAGATGGAGATCACAGTGTCAAGCTGGTGACGATGGAGATCTTGACGTTGCTTTCAAGATGGAGATCAAAAGCACAGATGATGATGGCCATATCAAGTCACATATTTTGGTTGTATGTGATGTTTATATTTTATATGCATCTTATTTTTCTTAGTACGGCGGTAGCATTATAAGATGATCCCTTAACTAAATTTCCAGGTATAACTGTTCTCCCTAAGTATGCACCGTTGCGAAAGTTCTTCGTGCTGAGACACCACGCGATGATCGGGTGTGATAGTCTCTACGTTCACATACAACGGGTGTAAGACAGTTTTGCACATGCGGAATACTCAGGTTAAACTTGACGAGCCTAGCATGTACAGACATGGCCTCGGAACACTGGAGACCGAAAGGTCGAACGTGAATCATATAATAGATATGATCAACATAGAGATGTTCACCATTGATGACTACTCCATCTCACGTGATGATCGGACATGGTTTAGTTGATTTGGATCACGTATCATTTAGATGACTTGAGGGATGTCAATCTAAGTGGGAGTTCTTAAGTAATATGATTAATTGAACTTAATTAATCATGAACTTAGTCCTAATAGTTTTTGCATATCTATGTCGTAGATCAATGGCCCGTGGTACCGTTCCCTTGAATTTTAATGGGTTCCTAGAGAAAGCTAAGTTGAAAGATGATGGTAGCAACTACATGGACTAGGCCCGTAACTTGAGGATTATCCTCATTGCTACACATAAGAATTATGTCCTGATGCACCGCTAGGTGAAAGCCCTGCTCCAGGAGCAGATGATGATGTTATGAACGCCTGGCAAGCTTGATCTGATGACTACTCGATAGTTCAGTGTGCCATGCTTTACGGCTTAGAATCGGGACTTCAAAGAAGTTTTGAACATCATGGACCATATGAGATGTTCCAAGAGTTGAAGTTAATATTTCAAGCAAATGCCCGAGTTGAGAGATATGAAGTCTCCAACAAGTTCTGCAGCTGCCAGATTGAGTAGAACAGTTCTGTCAGTGAACACATACTCAAAATGTTTGGGTATCATAATCACTTGACTCAGCTGGGAGTTAATCTTCCAAATGATAGTGTTATTGATAGAGTTCTCCAATCACTGCCACCAAGCTATAAAGGCTTCATGATGAACTATAATATGCAAGGGATGAAGAAGACTATTCCCGAGCTCTTCGCAATGCTCAAAGATGCGGAGGTAGAAATCAAGAAGGAGCATCAAGTGTTGATGGTTAACAAGACCACTAGTTTCAAGAGAAGGGGCAAAGGAAAGAAGGGGAACTTCAAGAAGAATGGCAAGCAAGTTGCCACTCCCGTGAAGAAGCCCAAGTTTGGACCTAAGCTTGAAACTGAGTGCTTTTACTGCAAAGGGACTGGTCACTGGAAGCGGAACTGCCCCAAGTATTTGGTGGATAAGAAGGATGGCAAGTGAACAAAGGTATATTTGATATACATGTTATTGATGTGTACCTTACAAATGCTCATAGTAGTGCCTGGATATTTGATACTGGTTTGGTTGCTCATATTTGTAACTCAAAACAGGGGCTACGGATTAAACAAAGATTGGCTAAGGATGAGGTGACGATGAACATCGGGAATGGTTCCAAGGTCGATGTGATCGCCATCGGCACGCTACCTCTACATCTGCCTTCGGGATTAGTTTTAGACCTGAAAAATTGTTATTTGGTGCTAGTGTTGAGCATGAACATTATATCTGGATCTTGTTTAGTGCGATCCGACTATTCATTTAAATAAGAGAATAATGGTTGTTATATTTATACGAGTAATATCTTTTATGGTCATGCACCCTTGAAGAGTGGTCTATTTTTGTTGAATCTCGATTGTGGTGATACAAATATTCATAATATTGATGCCAAAACATGCAAAGTTGATAATTATAGTGCAACATATTTGTGGCACTGCCGTTTAGGTCATATTGGTGTAAAGCGCATGAAGAAACTCCATGTAGATGGGCTTTTGGAATCACTTGATTATGAATCATTTGATACTTGCAAACCATGCCCCATGGGCAAGATGACTAAAAATCCGTTCTCTGGAACAATGGAGCGAGCTAATGACTTGTTGGAAATAATACATGCTGATGTATGCGGTCTGATGAGTGTTGAAGATCGGGGCGGGTATCAGTATTTTCTAACCTTCACAGATGATTTGAGAAGATATGGGTATATCTACTTGATGAAACACAAGTCTAACACATTTGAAAAGTTCAAAAAATTTCAGAGTGAAGTGGAGAATCATCGTAACAAGAAATAAAGTTTCTACTATCTGATCGAGGAGGCGAATATTTGAGTTACGAGTTTGGCCTTCATTTAAAACAATGTGGAATAGTTTCACAACTCACGCCACCTGGAACACCACAGCGTAATGGTGTGTCCGAACGTCGTAACCATACTTTATTAGATATGGTGATATCCCTTACCGATTTACCACTATCGTTTTGAGGATATGCATTAGAGACAGCTGCGTTCATGTTAAATAGGGCATCACCTAAACCCGTTGAGACGACACCATATGAACTATGGTTTGGCAAGAAACCAAAGTATCATTTCATGAAGTTTAGGGTTGCGATGCTTATGTGAAAAAGCTTCAGCCTGATAAGCTCGAACCCAAATTGAAGAAGTGTGTCTTCATAGGATACCCAAAAGAAACTGTTGGGTACACCTTCTACCACAGATCCGAAGGAAAGATCTTTGTTGCTAAGAATGGATCCTTTCTAGAGAAGGAGTTTCTCTTGAAAGATGTGAGTGGGAGGAAACTAGAACTTGATGAGGTAACTATACCTTCTCTCGATTTGGAAAGTAGCTCATCATAGAAACCCGTTCCCATGATGCCTACACCAACTGGAGAGGAAGCTAATGATGATGATCATGAAACTTCAGATCAAGTTACTACCCAACCTCATAGGTGTCGATGTCAAAACTGGCAGATCTCGGGTAGGGGATCCCTAACTGTGCGTCTAAGGATCAAAGGTAACAAGGAGGCAGGGGACACGATGTTTACCCAGGTTCGGGCCCTCTTCATGGAGGTAATACCCTAGTTCCTGCTTGATTGACTTTGATGAGTATAGGGGTTACAAGAGTTGATCTACCTCGAGATCGTGATGGCTAAACCCTAGATGTCTAGCCTGTATGATTGTCTTCGGCCCTATGGACTAAACCCTCTGTTTATATAGACACGAGAGGGATCTAGCGTTGTATAGAGTTTGTTAGAGAGAAAGGAAGGTAGAAGATCTGAATGCCAAGCTTGCCATCCATGCAAAGGAGAGTCCCATTCGGACACGGGGAAAGTTCTTCTATCTCGTATCTTCACGACCCATCAATCCAGCCCATATCACATAGCCCGTATGCCCGAGGATCCCTTAGTCCAGGACTCCCTCAGTAGCCCCTGAACTAGGCTTCAATGACGATGTATCCGGCACGCAGATTGCCTTCTGCATTCCAAGACGGGTTCCCCTTTTCGAATACTCCAAAGCAATTTTCTGCACACAAGAGTTGTGTCCGGCCTTGCTTAACACATACAACCCTAAACTGTAAAAAACAACAATACTTAAAATAAGTCATGTCCACGGGCCATTTTCCGGCGAGACGTTATGTTCTGGCCTTTATTATTATTCTGAACCGTTTTACAGTCTCGTCTCATATTTCGAGGCACGGCCAGTGACACGTCTTGTCAAAGTAGAGATCATGTCCCCTTATCACAGGATTCTACTCATAGGAGTTTTGGGTAATCCAACCGTGCCATTCACACATCCCCTTGGGAATATGCGAGTTTTAAGGCTTATGAGGAGCGCTTGATATTCGCTGCCTCTATAAGAGGACAGAGACTCATCTGTTCACCTCACGCCTTCTTCCTCCTTTGCCTTTCAATCCCCCCAGCTCTAGCGCCCAAGTTCCAAACTTTCCCTCCGCCCCAACTTCTCCAGCCATGGCCGGATCTGCCTTTTAGGACAAGTGGATGGCCTCCTCCGTAACAGAGAAGAACATCCAGGATCTGCAGGAGGCGACGTACCTGATGGTGGAGATCAAACACAGGCTTCCAACTCCAGGGCAAGTCATCCCCACCCCGGAGCCCGGCGAAAGGGTGGTTTTTATTCCTCACTTCCTCCAAGGACTCGGATTCTCCCTTCACCCCTTCATCCAAGGTCTCATGTATTACTACGAGCTGGATTTGCGCGATCTGGCCCCGAATTCCTTCCTCCACATCTCGGCGTTTATCGTCATGTGTGATACTGTCAAGGTACTATCAAGGTGTGGATGCAGGAGCAAGCTCAACCATGTTACCTATCCCAAAGGGAGATTTGTGGATACTGTCAAGGTGTGGCAGAAGGAGTGGTTCTATATCACCGAACCCCACGGCACCAAATGGGCTGCTGCTCCTGCCTTCAGATCTGGACCTCTGCTATGGCTCGCATCCTGGACCAACAAGGGCCTAGATTGGGGGTCCCTTGACAAAGTGTCGACACTGCAGAAGAGCGTAAAAACCAGGATAAACAAGGACATCACCCTTGCTGATGTGATTCAGGTGATGCTCATCCGCCGAGCTCTCCCTTGTCAACGACGGTCTGTTAAAATGTGGGAGTTCAATCCGAAGGGGCCACGGACTCTGCATCGCTTCTATGGCATGACACACAAAGGGATCTAGAAGCTGCTTTTTAAGAAGCAGAAGATGTGGCCACGGACATCCGATGACACCGTCCTTGACTGCAACAATCCGGCATCCCCAGTAAGTATCATATTTCCGAACACTATTTAGCTTGTCAATCTTAGGGAGGGGTCCTGAAAATTCCATCTCCTAAACATGACTGGATAAAGAAGGCTGAGCATATTAAGTGTCCGGCCCCGCTCCCCAAAAACCCAGCCGATCCTCTGTTAATAAAGATGATGGTCCGGCGCCTGGGCGCCGACAAAGAAGGACAAGAAGAAGAAGACCAAGGAGGCCGAAGGCGACCTCCATCCCGAAGAAACTTCGGGCGCCGTGTCTGGAGGAACTGAAGCTCCTTCCTCTCGCGAGGAAGACGAAGACGAGGACGAGGAGGATGAGGACGAGGAGGAGAACCCTACTCCCAAAGGGAAAAAGAGAGTGACCTCCATAGATCCGGAGGAGGGTGCGTTCAAGAGCGGAAGGGTATCCCTCTCCGATGACTCAGATTCGGGCACCAAGGCCGTTCCCAAGCACTGCCCCCGCACCAAGCCCCTTGCCGAATCTTGAGTACCTTTAGATGCCTTGTATACATCTGATCCTTTTTATAGATTATAATATCAATATCCACTTTCATATACCTGTCCGGCTCGCGACATTCCTCAAGAATCGTCGTCATCAGGGGACCTTTCGCTGGAGACGATGGAAAGCGAGACGCCTCCACAAGCTTCCCCACCTCCTAAGGCGGATGATCCCGAGGTGTCATCCCTAAGGATTTCTCCGGGCGCCAGAGAAGTGCGGGAGAGGGCCGATGCGGCACCAGAAGCTGCCGAGAACATAGGAGGTGCAACCCCCATGGAGACCAGCCACGGGGGCCCTGGGTCATCTGACCTTCAGCCGAATACTGTTCTGGAATCGGATCGGCAGCCTCCTCTACAGGAGGGGGAAACTGCGACCTCTATGAATGCAGAGGCGCCGAACAGACTGATGGATGGAATGCAAGGTGCATCCATTTTAGAGGAGCAGCGTACCTTGATGGGTACGGTGGTTGAAAAAGTTCAGTCTGCTAAGAGCGGACCGGATGAAGCCTTCACGAGCCTACTAACAGGCTTCGAGCTATGCGATATAATATCTTTTAGCCGCTTTCCATAAAAAATCTGCCTATATATAGATAGTAGCCCCTGAGACTCTGTTTGGCCAATGAAGGAGGGCGAACAGAGGGTCTATAGGTATCCGCATTAAATAACATACTTAGCCTTTTTGATAAAAATCAGGCTTCACTGTTAGCAGCGACCGCTCAGGCCGCCGAAGTTTCCGAACTGAAGCGAAAACTGCAGCTGGTCGATGAGGACAATATCTGGATTAATAAGCGGCTCGACGAAGTGCAAGGTATGTTTCAAGTGTTCCATATTCCATTGAATTAGTTTGCAAATGCTTAAGTGAAGCTCACGCGCTGCTATATGCATAATTGCAGATGGCGCTACTAAGGTCGAGACCCTCAAGAGTGACCTTGCCCGTGCGAAAGAGCAGGCAAGGGTGAGCGATGCGACCGCTGAGAAAGCGGCTGCCGATCTGAAGGATGAACAGGCCACCCGGCGCCAGTTCGAGGAGCGCGTATCCGAGATTGAGCAAGAGCTCAAGGACGCAACTCGCAAGTGCGAGCTCCTCGAGGAGGGGAATAAAGCGAAGGCAGCCGAACTCGCCAAGGCCCTTCAGGAGGTCCGAATCCCGAGCAGCTCGTGAGGAGCTCCGACAGGGCGGACAGATATCAGCTGGTAAGCCCTTTCTTTTATAGTCTAAGTTTGGCAATTAGAGGTATGCCTTACTTAATCGACTATGGAGATCTCCAGACTCCTTTGCGGATCTACCAAAGAGCGCCGCTGATGTAGTGCAATTCTATCGGGCCCAGGAGGGGCATGTGACGAGAAGCTATTCTGGTCGCAATATGCGATGCAGGAGCGTTCGACGCTGCTGAACGACCAGATGTCATAGTGGGCCAAGTTGCACAAGATGTCTGGAGCGACCATGAAGGAGGTTATACTTCGGCTATGGCCGGCTGAACCCGTTCCGAGCAGTTATTTTGGCCTAGTGCGGCGACTCGTCGATGTCGTGCCCCGCATTGATGCCATCAAATGGTCGATGTGCATAGAAGGCGCACAAAGAGCCTTCACCCGCGTCAAGGTGCACTAGGCCAAGATGAAAGCCGTTGTTGTCGCGGTTGAGGGTCCCCCCGAAGGCAAGGACCATCGCATGCCAGAGCGTTATTGAAACAATGTCCTCGAGGGTGCTCGCTTGATAGAGGGTCAATGCTCGAAGGACATTATGTTTGAACGAATGGATCTGAATGACCCGGTCTTGTGTATTATATATATTAAGGCTTTGTAATATTTTTATGCCATTATCTGAAGTTGCTTTCCTCCCGTGCGGCCGTTTTAGTATGCCTGGGAGTTTTCCAGTCGTCGGCTTCGTCCCCCACGTAGATGCTACGGGGGTGTTTGGAATAGCACATGAGCACTCTTGACCCAACGTCTCGGTCCATGATGAAGGTGTTAGTGCGGCGAACCAGGCAATCGAACTATACGGCTTTACCGCTCTCACTTAGCCATAGGAGTTTGACAATGAGGCTATAAAATAGCCCCTAGTACGTATGTGAATATCCGAATGCGGATGCATTACGTATATGACTGGAAAAACAGTCCTTCGTTTAATACGGAAAAATCGCTAAAGATTTAGTAAGTAACCGAACGGCTGACCAGCTCTCACCGCATCATGATAGTCAGTTTTTGGTTTTCTCTACTGAGGCGCTTGACTGAATGAACCAGAAACACAATCACAGTAGTTCTCCCTTTACTACCTTAGCCAAACAATCAAAATGTAAGGTAGCAAACACAGGAGCCGGGCAACCCAACTATTGACCAAAGACATGATTCAAAGCCGATGCATATAATGCCAAGCTCGGGACGCCGAAGTGTGCTACAAAGCTGTTTGGGCTTTTGTTTAGCCGCATATATGTGGCCGTATAGAGCCCCTAGCAATGGGTATCGAGGCATGTGAGACAACTGGAGAAACAGAGTACAGTTTTATAAATAAAGTTGATACCGAAAAATTGTCCCTACTAGGATATGATTGATACGTGAAAACGTGATCTTACAGAAGGTACCGTAAGTAACAAAATCATTTTACATGCCAGGGGTCTAATAAGAAGGAGAAAAGCTTAGTATAGGTCCTTTAAATGAGGTTTGGTCCGAAGAGTCCTTTGGATGTCCTGCCGCACGTCTGTGCCGCTTTCTCCTTTTAGAGAGGGGTTCCTTAAAGGGAACGGTCATCTGTGTCCCACACGAGACCGGACTTGAAGTGAGTCCTTGTAAGTCTGTAGGATATAGGGGCTCAAATGCACCTATGGTAGAAAAGTAAGTGAAGAAGAGTGGAAGGTCATACAGGGTCGAACCATACTGTGGACCTGCCCATGTTGTGCCTCCGTTGATGCCCAAGGTATCTTGAGTGCGCAATTATGCATGCGTGATACAAAGTCCGCGGGTGTGTGTGGCGATCGGCGGAGGCAAAATTGCTAGTCTAGCTCTGGGAGTACCAAGCCGGCAGCTTGCGGGACTGACCGGACTCTTTTAACAAAGTCCGGCAGCTTGTTGGCCGATGAGGTGTGCGGCTTGAGAGGGCCGCTCTGTACTTCGGCAGCGAGAGACACCATGTGCTCCTCGGTTCGGAGGGAGCGTTCCGTGTTTCCATTGACCGTTGTGGCACCGCGTGGACCGGGCATCTTGAGCTTTAAATAAGCTTAGTGCGGCACCACATTGAATCAAGCAAAAGCGATCCGTCCGAGCAGTGCGCGATAGCCACTTCGGAAGGGTACAATGTCGAAGATCAAGTCTTCACTGCGGAAGTTGTCAGGCGAGCTAAAAAAAACTTCCATGTTATTGAGCCCGAGCAACGGGCCTCTACACCAGGTATTACTCCTTTAAAGGTAGTTTTAGTGGGCTTGATTCTTGACGGATCGATACCCATTTTGCGGACGGTGTCCTGGTAGAGCAGGTAAAGGCTACTGCCACCGTCCATGAGGACTCGCGTAAGCTGGAATCCATTGATGATTGGATCGAGGACCAAAGCTGCTGACCCTTCATGACGGATACTGGTCGGGTGGTCCTTTTGATCGAAGGTGATCGGGCAAGCCGACCATGGGTTGAATTTTGGGGCGACCGGCCGTACGGCGTAGACGTCCCTTAATGCGCGCATGCACTCTCATTTGGGGATGTGCGTGACATAGAGCATATTCACTATTTTGACCTTGGGGGGAAATTGCTTCTATCCCCCTGTGTTCAGTGGGCGAGGCTCTTCATCGTCATCCTCGCTGGGCGACCTTTTCCCCTTCTGTTCGGCATTGAGCTTGCCGGCCTGTTTGAAGACCCAACAATTTCTGTTGGTATGATTGGCGGGTTTATGGGTGCCATGAATCTAGCAAGGCCGATCGAGTATTTTGTCCAAACTGGATGGACCATCTTTGTTTCCTTTGAATGGCTTCTTCTGCTGACCGAATTTGGAGCCACTGAATCCGGCGTTTACAACCGTGTCTTCGGTATTGTTTCGACGCTTGTGCTTGTCGCGTCGTGGCTTGCCATTGCCGTCCCTGGCTTCACAGGTGCCTGGGTTGCTGGTTCTATTGCTTCTACGAGCTAGCCAACTATCTTCTCCCGCGCAAAAGCGAGTCATCAGTGCAGTGAGGGCTGCCATGGACTTCGACTTCTCTTGGTCGAGGTGTCGCGCGAGCCACTCATCTCGAACACTATGTTTGAAGGCCGCGAGGGCTTCAACGTCCCGACAATCCACAATCTGGTTCTTTTTAATTAAGAACCTGGTCCAGAGTTTCCGGGCTGACTCACCGGGTTGCTGGATTGTGTGACTAAGGTTATCGGCATCCGGGGGCCGAACATAAGTTCCTTGGAAGTTGTCTCTGAAGGCGTCCTCCAAGTCTTCCCAGGTTCCGATAGAGTTTTCTAGGAGGTTGTTCAGCCAATGCCGGGCTGGTCCCCTAAGCCTTAGGGGAAGGTACTTGATGGCATGTAAGTCATCACCGCGGGCCGTGTGAATGTGGAGAAGAAAGTCTTCAATCCATACCGTGGGATCAGTTGTGCCATCGTATGATTCAATGTTCACGGGTTTAAACCCTTCTGGGAACTAGTGCTCCATTACCTCATTGGTGAAGCATAGAGGGTGTGCGGCTCATCTGAATCGGGCGACGTCACGACAGAGTTCGGATGGAGTCGGTATGCAGTTTTTGGCCCGTGTAAGTTTGTGTTTATTGCAGCAGGCCTGATGGCTTCTATTGTCCAGGTCCTGTCGCAGGTCATGCATGTGTCCTGTGGCTGCTGTTTCTCTACCTCTAGGGCAAGGTGGCGCAGGTTGGTGTTCGGCTTGGGTTGCCGCTCTATCCCGACCACGAGGTGGTTGAACAGGTTCGTCAGCCGCGTTACGCGCTTTCGGTATAGGCTCTGGGACCTGATCATCGAATTGGGAGAGCAACCTGCACTTTGGGTAACTCTTAGTTGGGTTCTCGAGGCCGTATTCCTCGGCTGCCAGGACATTAGTCCATCTGTCAATGAGTAAATCCTGATCAGCTTGAAGTTGCTGCCGCTTCTTTTTGAGGCTTCTTGCTGTGGCTATTAGCCGGCGCTTAAAGCGATCTTGTTCGAGGGGGTCCTCTTGTACGATGAAGTCTTCGTCGCTCATACGTCGCCAACGTATCTATAATTTTTTATTGTTCGATGCTATTATATTATCAATCTTGGATGTTTTATGCGCATTTATATGCTATTTTATATGATTTTTGGGACTAACCTATTAACCTAGAGCCCAGTGCCAGTTTTTGTTTTTTTCCTTGTTTTTGAGTTTTACGGAAAAGGAATACCAAAAGGAGTCCAATTGACGTGCCAATTTCTGATGATTTTTATGGTCCAAAAGAAGCCCCGGAGTAAAAGAGTTGGACCAGAAGAGTCTCGGGCCATCCATGAGGGTGGAAGGCACGCCCTACCCCCTGGGCGCACCCCCCTATCTCGTGGATGTCGGTGTCAAAACCGGCGGATCTCGGGTAGGGGGTCCCGAACTGTGCGTGTAAGGCTAATGGTAACATGAGGCTGGGGACACGATGTTTTACCCAGGTTCGGGCCCTCTCGATGGAGGTAATACCCTACTTCCTGCTTGATTGATCTTGATGGTATGAGTATTACAAGAGTTTATCTACCACGAGATCGTAGAGGCTAAACCCTAGAAGCTAGCCTATGATTATCATTGTTGTTGTCCTACGGACTAAACCCTCCGGTTTATATAGACACCGGAGGGGGCTAGGGTTACACAGAGTCGGTTACAGAGAAGGAAATCTGCACATCCGAATATCCAAGCTTGCCTTCCACGCAGAGGAGAGTCCCGTCCGGATACGGGACGAAGTCTTCAATCTTGTATCTTCATAGTACAACAGTCCGGCCAAAGTATATAGTCCGGCCGTCCGAGGACCCCTTAATCCAGGACACCCTCAGTAGCCCCTGAACCAGGCTTCAATGACGATGAGTCCGACGTGCATATTGTCTTCGGCATTGCAAGGTGGGTTCCTTCTCCGAATACTCCATAGAAGATTTAGGACACAAGGGTCGTGTCCGGCTCTGCAAAACAAATTCCACATTCCACCGTAGAGAGTATAATATTCCACAAATCTAGTCTACTGACAGCTTTTTATAGGATGACATCATGCCACGGTTCGGCCTTTATTCGAGCCGTTTCCATAACTAGCCACTACACGCGCTGCGAGGCGATTTTACTGGCACGTCTTGTCGAAGCAGAGATCGTGTCCCCCCTTATCACGGGATTGCCTGGGTAACCCAACCGTGTTTGTTTAATATGACTCTTCGATTTTAGGCAAGTCCCAAACGGTCACGCGGGGGACGTTTGATATTCGTCCTCTTCATAAAGGGGCCAAGGCATGTCTTTTTCTTTCCATGCTCGATCCTTCCCCTCCCCCACCTCGAGTTCTAACACCCAAGGCTCAAGCTAAAGCACCTCGGTCTTTCGACCATGTCCGGGTCCAATCAAGGCTGGTGGGTGGCCTCCTCCGTCATAGAGGAGGACATCCGGAAGCTTAGGGAGGCCAGGTATCTCACCGCCGAGATTCCGCACAGGCTTCCTGCTCCAGGGCAGGTCGTCCCCACTCCCGAGCCCAACGAGAGTGTTGTCTTTATCTCCCACTTTCTCCGAGGGCTAGTTTTTAGCGTTCATTGCTTCGTAAGAGGGCTCATGTTCTATTACGGACTAGGTTTCCACGATCTAGCTCCGGATTCCATTCTTCACATCTCGTCGTTTATCATCGTGTGTGAAGCCTTCCTCCGCATCACCCCCCACTTAGGCCTATGGCTCAAGACCTTTAATGTGAGGCCGAGGATGATCGACGGGCGTCACGTGGAGTGCGGAGGCACTATAATAAGCAAAGGCACCGATGCCCCATGGCCAAAGGGTTCTTTCGTGGAGACCTCTGATTTATGGTAGCGGGAGTGGTTTTACACCACCGCTCCCTGAGGTACAAAGCGGGTGGCTGCTCCAGTGTTCCGTCCGGGCCCTCCACCACAACTGGTGTCATGGATCAACAAAGGGCTAGACTGGGGGCCGACAAATGACGTGCCTACATTGCAGATCCGCATCCGAGACCTTCTCAAGAGGGATATCAGTCTTGCCAAGATAATGCAAGTGGTGTTGGTCCGTCGAGTCCTTCCCTGCCAACGCTGTCCTCTTTATATGTGGGAGTTCAACCTGGAAGGACCGCGAACCGTTCAACAATTCTTTGGCCCGACGCTTAAAGAGATGTACGAGTTATTCTTCGGATCACGAATAAAGTGTCCGGACACCACCGAGGACGTGGGTCTCAATTGTTACCGTCCGGATACCCCGGTAAATACTTCTGTTGCCAAACACACCATCCTTTATAATTTATTATAACATAATTCTAAAAAACGTTCTCTGCCAGGACTGGTTGAAGAAGGCAGAGGGGATTAGGTGTTCGGCCCCTCTTCCCGAAGGCTCGCCGAATCCTTTGTTGACCAAGATGCTTGATCATGCACCGTATTAGGTGCCATCAGGCGAAGACGAGGGGAGGAATAGAGAAGCCACAGATGGGCCTCATTTTTTACACATCCAGATTGGAGGAGTAGATGCCTCTGCGAAGGAGGATAATCGGGGAGGGGAATCTAAAATCCCCTCTCCCTAAGGTAAGAGAAGGGCCGCCTCCGAAAATTTGGAAACGGAGGCTTCTAAACAAGGGAAGAAGACCTCACAAGGGGACCGGCCCTCCACCGAGCCGTAAGTGAGAGTGTACTTTGGTGTACATACCCCGTTTATTTTCTTGAGGATAATGACCGAAACATATTTGTTGCAGTCCGGCTCGTAGCCCTTCTCCATGGAGTTCATCCTCGGGGGATCTTACCCCGGAGATGATGGAGAGCGAGTCGCCTCCCCTGCCTCCCCGTCACATAGGGCAGATGACCCCGAAGTGTTGTCACGGAGGATTTCTCCTGATCCGCCATGGCCAGAAGTTGATACTTCGGCCGCCCTGAGTCTGGGATATCCGGCTCCCAAGGAGAGCTTTAGGGGGAGTTTGGGATTGTCCGGCATACAACCGGACACCCTAATGGGCCTTCTGGAGCGAGCGGCCATCTCTAAGATGCATCGTGCCTTAATGGGCACAGTAGTTGAGAGGATTTCCTCCGCGAAAGGCGGTTTGAACGAAGCTTTTATGAGTCTGCTAAGAGGCTTTGAGGTACGCAAAAAATGTATTTTTGATGGTTCCGCACATTCTAAGTGTGCTCTATATAGATAGTAGCCCCTGAGACTCTGGTTGCCATCAACGTGGCGGACAGAGGATCATAATCTCTGTTAATAATCACGCTGCTTTATGTGTAGGTGGCTGAGGGTTCGGCGGCCGATCGATCTGCTGATTTTGCCGAACTAAAGTGGCAGCTAGACGTGGCCGATGCCGACATTAAGCTTGTTATCAAGCGGCTTGACGAGGCCCAGGGTATGTATATTCGGCTTATCAGCAAAACCTTTAAGAGGAGCATGGTGCTAGTATCTATAATATGCTGTTACTGCAGATGGAGCTGCTGCCGTGGAGACCCTTCGGGAAGAGCTTGCCCGAGCTCAGGAGCAAGCCCAGATAAGTGATGCAGCCGCTCTGAAGGCGGTTGAGGAGTTAAAAGCCGAACAGGCTGCTTGTCACCAGAGCAAAGAAAAGATGGCTCAGATGGCTACTGAGCTGGAAGATGTCGCCAACCGCCACGAGCTCCTTGAAAAGGAAAATCAAGCAAAAGCAGCTGACTTGAAGAAGGCCCTATAGGCAGCCAAGGAAACCCGCTCTGAAATGAGGGGGATGAAGGAGGAGCTTCGTGAAGCCAAAGATATCGTGGCTGGAAAGCCTTATCTGTTGCGGATGAAATTCGGAGATCTGAAGTATGCCCCTCTGGATCAGTTCTGGAGTGCGGCGGACGCATATGCGGACCTGGCAAAGAGTGCTGCTAATGCATCCGAGTTTTACAAAGATCGGAAGGACCATAAGGCTGAGAGGTTATTCTGGTCGCAGTTCAGTGCCCCGACGCATCCGCTGCCATTAAATGAAAAGATGGCCGCGTGGGACGAGCTCCACAGGTTGTCCGGGCTTGCTATGAGGTCTGTCGTGGATCATCTTTGGTCACAAGGGCCAAGGACGGACAATTATTTTGGATTAGTGCAACAATTCCTTGGTGCTGTGTCACATATCGACATTGTGAAGAGGTCGGCGTGCATAGAGGGTGCGTGGATCGCCCTTGCCCATGTTAAAACATACTGGGCTAGGATGGAAGCACCGCTATTGCGACCCGGAGTGCGGCGGACAGCCAGGACCCGGCCGAGCACTATTTCGAAGAAGTCTTAGAAGGCGCTCATTTAATAGAGGCTCAGTGCTCGAAGAGTGCCATGTTCGAATGACATGTATCGCGATTGTAAAGATAATGCTATTTCAATTATAAAGGCTGTTTTTATACTTTTGCCTGAAAGTATTATAATGCATCCTGTGCGGCCGTTTATGTGTGTGTGTGTGTGAGTGTGTCTATATATATATATATATATATATATATATATATATATATATATGTGTGTGTGTGTGTGTGTATCCTGAAAGTTTGTAGTCGTCGGCTTCAGCCCCCACACAATATAATGCGGGGGTGTTCGGGAAAGCGTGTAGTCACACTTGATCCAACATCTTGGTCCGTTAAGGAGGTGTTAGCGCGGCGAACCAGGCAATCGGACTATATAGCTTTAACACTTTCACTTAGCCATAGGAGTTTGACGATGGGGCTACTATATAGCCCATGGTACTTTCGTGTTCAGCCAGATATGGTGTGCGTATGTACGTGACCGGGAAACCGGTCCTTTGTTAATGCGGGGGAATCGCGAGGATTCCGCAGGGTCATCGAGTGGTTGACCAGTCTCGCGATGTATCATGACAGTCAGTTTTCGGCTTTCTCTACTGAGGTGCTCGTCTAGGTGAACCGGGGCACAATCGCAGTAGTTCTCCCGGTGCCGCCTTAGCCGATAGAACGGAACGTAAGGTAGCAAAACGCGGGAGTCGGGCAAACCCAACATTTGACCAAAGTCATGATTCGGAGCTGATGCATATAAGGCCAAACTCGCGACGCCGAACACTCCCTAAGGTATTCAGACTTTATAATGTGTACTGGGCTGAATAACGCCCTTAACAATGAGCCTGAGTTTCCAGGTATGAGCAGTGTCCTGGTGTGACAAAAATGCCGAGGACGCCAGTATCCCCCCGGTTGTATAAAGTTTCCGGAGGGGAAGAAGCAACAAGAGATGTTAAAAAGGTTTACGCATGGTCTTAATCTAAAGAGAAACCTTTGTGCGGGGGCCCACTGCACGGCTGCGCCTTTATCTCCGTTATGCCATATCCTGGAAGGGTGTAGCACAATGGTCTCCTGTAAAATAAAAAACCTAGGTGAAAGACTTCGTGTGAGGTGTTCGTTAATGAAAATGCAGTATGCTATTGTATTGATAAAGTCGAGCCAAACTATGGGCTCTTTTTGCGAGCAGCCCCTAGCATCTTTTATGGGGAAATCCCAACTGGGCTGTTACATTAGGTGGAGCGCCGGACTCGTCTAACCGTGTCCGTGGTCTTGACGACCGGCCATTAGTCCTAGTTGGAGGGACCACTTAGTGTTCGGCTGCTAGAGCCGCCACATATTCTTCCACGCCTAAGGAACGCTCTGTGTTCCGGCAAACTGTGATGACACCGCGTGGACCGGGCATCTTAAGTTTGAGGTAGGCATAATGCGGTACTGCATTAAAACGAGCGAAGGCCGTTCGTCCGAGTAGTGCATGATAGCCACTCCGGAATGGAGCGATGTGGAAGGTTAATTCCTCGCTTCTGAATTTGTCGGGGGAACCGAATACAACTTCTAGTACTAGGGAGCCCGTACAGTGGGCCTCAACATCTGGTATTACTCCTTTAAAGGTAGTGTTAGTTAGGCTGATCCTTGAAGGGTCTATCCCCATTTTGCGAATAGTGTCCTGATATATTAGGTTTAGACTACTGCCGCCGTCCATGATGACTCGTGTGAGGTGGTATCCGTCAATTATTGGGTCGAGCACCAAGGTAGCCGATCCTCCGTGCCGGACACTAGTCGGGTGGTCCCTGTGATCAAAGGTGATCGGGCAGGCCGATATGGGATTAAATTTGGGGGCAAGGGGCTCAACAGCGTATACGTCTCTGAGTGCGCGTTTGGGCGTTCTCTTTGGAATGTGAGTTACGTAAATCATATTCACTGTTTTGACTTCTGGTGGTTATTTTTTCTGTCCTCCAGTGTTCGGTTGACGAGGGTCCTCCTCATCCTCACTTGGCGTCTCCCTCCCCTTTTGTTCGGCGTTCAACTTGCCGTCCTGTTTGAAAACCCAACACTCTCTATGGGTCTAGTTTGCGGGCTTTTCGGGGGTGCCGTGAATCTGACATAATTTGTCTAGAATCTTGTTTAGGCTGGACGGTCCGTCTTTGCTGCCTTTAAATGGCTTCTTCCGTTGACCGCATCGAGAGCCCCTGAATCCGGCGTTGACTGTCGTATTCTCTGGACTTTCATTATTATTTCGACGCTTGTTTTTGTTGCGTCGCGGCTTCCCATTGCCATCCCTGACTTCGGATGTGCTTGGGTCGCTGGTGCTGCTATGGGCCAGCCAGCTGTCCTCGGCCACGCAAAAGCGGGTCATAAGGCTTGTTAAGGCTGCCATCATCCTCGGCATTTCTTGGCCGAGGTGTCTGGCAAGCC
Source organism: Triticum dicoccoides (assembly GCF_002162155.2). Taxonomy (NCBI): domain Eukaryota; kingdom Viridiplantae; phylum Streptophyta; class Magnoliopsida; order Poales; family Poaceae; genus Triticum; species Triticum dicoccoides. Next base: position 104,117,869 of record NC_041387.1, on the reverse strand, counting down.
ATTCGTCCCGGATACTGTGTTTGAAGGCCGCTAAAGCCTCGGCGCACGGGCAATCGACTATTTGGTTTTTCTTAGTAAGAAACTTGTTCCAGAGTTTTTGGGCTGACTCTACGGGCTATTGAATTATATGACTTAGGTCGTCAGCGTCCGGAGGCCGGACATAGGTCCCTTGAAAATTGGCCCTGAAAGCATCCTCGAGCTCTTCACAACTTCCAATTGAGTTTTTGGGAAGGCTTTTCAGCCAGTGCCAAGCTGGTCCCTTTAATTTGAGGGGTATATATTTGATGGCGTGGAGATCATCTCCGCAAGCCATATGGATATGAAGGATAAAGTCCTCGATCCAAACCCCAGGGTCTGTAGTTCCGTCGTATGCCTCTATATTCACGGGTTTGAATCCTTCTAGAAATTCATGATCCAGCACCTCATTGTGTTGTGGCATGCTGTCGACGGTTGTTGTGCTTGGTTCTGATTCCAAGCTGGTATTCGATCGATGTGATCATTTCGGTAATTCAGATCCTGTGCTGGAGCGCGCTTCCTAGATCCGTAGATGGATCTGGCCAGGAGCTCATGTAAATCGTGTGCTGACTTGTGCGCGGCATCCTTAGCCGTCTTGTCACGGCCACGGGGCGGTCGGTCTGGCCGATCAGTAGTTTTTGGCTGAGTGGGCTCTAAGGCCTCATCGTCGAATTCGGGCAGCAGCTTGCGCTTTGGATAGCTCTTTGTGTGGCGATCACCGTCGTATTTTTCTTCTGTGTCGAGCACTTTGCTCCACCTACGGTTGAGCGTATCCTGCGCGGCCTTAAGCTTTTGCTTCTGCTTCTTTAGGCTCCTCGTGGTGGCGATAAGTCTTCTGTGGAGGTTCTCTTGTTCCAAGAGTTTTTCTGGGATGATAAGTGCATCATTGTCCGGGCTGTCCTCTCCGGAGACAGGTTGTTGAATTTTACTCTCGGATCCACGTTATCTGACGTCGGCTCTGGACTGTTTTCACCGTCCCCTGGCTCATCCTGCTCCATCGCTGGGTCCATGGGGTTGTCGTTTCCTTTGGAATCAACCGGGGTATTATTATTTCTTGCGCTGTTGTCGTTGTTTTTACTGTGGTGGGATTTAGAGCGGCGTCTACGGCGCCGCTTGGTGGCTTATTGAGGGGATTATCCTTCATTGTTTCATCACCATCGCCTTCTTTTGGTGTGTCCACCATGTAAATATCGTAAGATGAGGTGGCAGTCCAGCGCCCAATGGGCAGTGGTTCCTGTTCTTCTCCTGCATTGTCGTAAATACCGTCGATGTCTTTGGAGTCGAAATCAAGCATGCTGGTTAAGTCATCGACAGTGTCTATGAAGTGGGTGGTGGGTGGGTAATGAATTTCTTCATCGTCCGCTTCCCACTCGAGCCGGAAAAAGTTCGTCCAAGAGTCTCCTGACAAGGATAGAGACCTTAATGAGTTCAACACATCTCCCAAGGGTGAGTGGTGAAAAATATCCACGGCGGTGAACTCCATGACGGGTGCCCAATCTGATTCGATAGGCACGGACGCACGCGGTTCGGATCCTGCAACCGGGGAAGAGTCCGGGGGTCCAACGACACCACTCTCACAGGAGGTGGGATCACCGTTCGGCTCCAACGCCGATGAGTGTGCGGCCTTCGTGGCGGGGTCCATCCACCCATCCTCGGAAGGCATGATCTGATCCGTATTGATTCCCGGTGCCAACGCGGGTGCGATCTCCCGAATACTATCCGATGGCGGATCAAAGTCATGTCCGTCGTGACTGTTCGACGCACTTGTCATGGGCTCGAACCCGTCGAAGGTCAAGTCTCGGCGGATGTCGGCAGTGTAGTTTAAGCTTCCAAACCTGACCTGATGGCCAGGGGCGTAGCTATCAATCTACTCCAGATGGCCAAGCGAGTTGGCCCGCAGTACGAAGCCGCCAGATCTGTCCGGGAAGGAAAACCACCCCCTGGATCGCATCATTGAAGATGATCGAAGGGGCCATCAAGCCTTACAACGACGGCACAGTGGAACTCTCAATGAAAGCACCAATGTCGGTGTCAAAACCGATGGATCTCGGGTAGGGGGTCCCGAACTATGTAAGGCTAATGGTAACAGGAGGCCGGGGACATGATGTTTTATCCAGGTCCGGGCCCTCTCGATGGAGGTAATACCCTACTTCCTGCTTGATTGATCTTGATGATATGAGTATTACAAGAGTTGATCTACCACGAGATCGTACAGGCTAAACCCTAGAAGCCAGCCTATGATTATGATTGTTGTTGTCCTATGGACTAAACCCACCGGTTTATATAGACATCGGAGGGGGCTAGGGTTACACAGAGCCGGTTACAGAGAAGGAAATCTACACACCCGAATATCCAAGCTTGCCTTCCACGCAAAGGAGAGTCCCATCCGGACACGGGACGAAGTCTTCAATCTTGTATCTTCATAGTCCAACAGTCCGGCCAAAGTATATAGTCCGGCTGTCCGAGGACCCCTTAATCTAGGACTCCCTCACTCCTCCCTCCTCTCCTACTCACGGTGCTCCTCCTTCCTCTCCTACTCACGGTCCTCCTCCTCCTCTCCGGCGACCTCCTCCTCCCTCTTCTCCTGATCCTCACGGTCTCTCCTCCCTCCTCCTCTTCTTCCGGTCCCATGTGGAGCTCCCCTGACACAAAGAACGTACCAGATCCAGGTCAAGAACGAAATTTGAAAAAAATTCAAGCAAAAAACCGAGCAAAAAAACAAGCCAAAAAAATGAGCCAGATCTTGATCCAGATCCAAATTCAAAATTCAAAAATAGCAATGGCACACGATGGGGGTTAGACGGTGTGCCACTACTATTTTCCCGCCTTCAAAATTCAAAAAAAATCAAAAAATTCAAAAAAAAAGTTACCAGTGGCGCACGTGTAGCAATAGTAATGGCACACTACTGGGTGCGCCACTGTTACCTGCAATACTAATGGCGCACCAGAGGTGCGCCGTTAGTATTTGTTACTACTGGCGTGGTAATAGTGGCGCACCTATAGTGCGTCATAAATGGCAAAAATAGGTGCGCCACTAACAACCTTTTTTCTAGTAGTGTGCTATCGATCTGCCCCAGATGGCTAAGCGAGTTAGCCCACAGTGCGAAGCCGCCAAATACGAAGATCTGTCCGGAGAGGAAAACCTCACCCTGGACCTCGTCGTTGTAGACGATTGAAGGAGCCATCAAGCCCTATGGTGACAACACAGTGGAACTCTCAATAAAAGCACCAATGTCGGTGTCAAAACCGGCGGATCTCGGGTAGGGGGTCCCAAATTGTGCATCTAAGGCTAATGGTAACAGGAGGCGGGGGACACAATGTTTACCCAGGTTTGGGCCCTCCCTATGGAGGTAATACCCTACTTCCTGCTTGATTGATCTTGATGATATGAGTACTACCATGAGATCGTAGATGCTAACCCTAGAAGCTAGCCTATGATTACGATTGTTGTTCTACAGACTAAACCCTCCGGTTCATATAGACACCGGAGGGGGCTAGGGTTACACAGAGTCGGTTACAGAGAAGGGAATCTACATATCCGAATTGCCAAGCTTGCCTTCCACGCAGCGGAGAGTCCCACCCGGACACCGGACGAAGACTTCAATCTTGTATCTTCATAGTCGAATAGTCCGACATAAGCATATAGTCCGGTTGTCCGAGGACCCCCTGATACGTCTCCAACGTATCTATAATTTTTGATTGTTCCATGCTATTATATTACCCCTTTTGGATGTTTATGGGCTTTATTTTACACATTTATATCATTTTTGAGACTAACCTACTAACCGGAGGCCCAGCCCGTATTGCTGTTTTTTTGCCTATTTCAGTATTTCGAAGAAAAGGAATATCAAACAGAGTCCAGATGGAATGAAACCTTTGGGAGCGTGATTTTTGGAACGAACGTGATCCAGAGGACTTGGAGTGCAAGTCAAGAAGCAGCCGAGGCCTCCACGAGAAAGGCGGGCACCCCCCCTATAGGGCGCCCCCTGTCTCGTGGGCCTCTCGGGCGTCCACCAACGTACTTCTTCCTCCTATGTAAGCCTACGTACCCCGAAAACACCCAGGGAGCCAACGAAACACAATTTCCACCGCCGTAACCTTCTGTATCCGCGAGTTCTCATCTTGGAGCCTTCGCCGGCACTCTGCCGGAGGGGGAATCGACCATGGAGGGCTTCTACATCAACATCCTGGCCCCTCCGATGTGTTGTGAGTAGTTTACCACAGACCTACGGGTCCTTATTTATTAGCTAGATGGCTTATTCTCTCTTTTTGGATCTCAATACAATGTTCTCCCCCTCTCTTGTGGAGATCTATTCGATGTAAACTCTTTTTGTGGTGTGTTTGTCGAGATCTGATGAATTATGGGTTTATGATCAAGTTTATCTATGAATAATATTTGAATCTTCTCTTGATTCTTTTATGTATTATTGAGTTATCTTTGCAAGTCTCTTCGAATTATCAGTTTGGTTTGGCCTACTAGATTGATCTTTCTTGCCGTGGGAGAAGTTCTTAGCTTTGGGTTCAATCTTGCGGTGTCCTTACCCAGTGACAGAAAGGGTTGCAAGGCATGTATTGTATTGTTGCCATCGAGGATAAAAGGATGGGGTTTATATCATATTGCTTGAGTTTATCCCTCTACATCAGGTCATCTTGCTTAATGCGTTACTCTGTTCTTATGAACTTAATACTCTAGATGCAGGCAGGAGTCGGTCGATGTGTGGAGTAATAGTAGTAGATGCAGGCAGGAGTCGGTCTACTTGTTGCGGACGTGATGCCTATATACATGATCATGCCTAGATAATCTCATAATTATTCGCTTTTCTATCAATTGCTCGACAGTAATTTGTTCACCCACCGTAATACTTATGCTATCTTGAGAGAAGCCACTAGTGAAACCTATGGCCCCCGGGTCTATCTCTTATCATATTTGCTTCCAATCTACTTTTATTTGCATCTTTACTTTTTGCATCTATATTATAAAATACCAAAAATATATTTATCTTATCATACTATCTTTATTAGATCTCACTTTCGCAAGTGGCCGTGAAGGGATTGACAACCCCTTTATTGTGTTGGTTGCGAGTTCTTTGTTTCTTTGTGTACATGCGTGGGACTTTTGAGGAGCCTCCTACTGGATTGATACCTTGGTTCTCAAAAACTGAGGGAAATACTTACGCTACTATTGCTGCATCACCCTTTCCTCTTCAAGGAAAATCAATGCAAGCTCAAGATGTAGCACCCCCTAATCCAGGACTCCCTTAACTGGGGCCAATATTCATGTGTGTGTGCTGATGTGTCTTTGTTTTCTTGCAACATATAAATACGAAATCCACAGGGATTCTCAGCTTGATTTTAGTGGAACTGCACAAAATATTCAGATGGTTTGTGTCCTCCATAATACTTCATCATGCACAATACATCGAATGGTTCTCTAATCATTCATTGTCACCTTGAGCCACCGAACTATCAGTTGACAAACTGATGACAAACCCTGCCTGTTCCACAATCATAGGCATTACATATTTTGAATGGGAAAATCTTGTCAAAGTTTAATCATTGATGTTAGCAAGAAGACATTAGTTTAATATATTGGAATTGGAAACCTTGTCAAATTTTGCTCATTGATGTTATCCAGAAAACATGCTTTTGATATTTTTGAGTGGGACGCCATTTCCTGTGTCATTTTTTCCTATTCCTGTCTTCAGTTCAGAAATATTTACTCTGCTGAGATGCATAGTCACATGAATGTTGACTTATGTAAGGTATTTTAAGAGTTTGTTCTGAATGTTGTCTATGTAATGCCATGCCTTGTGAGTTTGATTGCAAAGTTGAGCTTGTCATGCTGTGGCATGCGGCATCACGAGCTGTTCACCGTGCCTCCTAAGAATAATGCTTCATATTGTTTTGGATGTTGAGCTAATGCCTGTGATTTGCATTTTATGAAGATCATCCTCTTCTGTTGTTTCTGTGCTTAAGACGTTCATTGTCTTATGTTTCATTCATAGCCTATACGACAACTCGGGTAGGTTGCAGGTGAAACCATATTATCTTCCAACCAAAACCGCTTGTAAATAAAAGCAGATGATCTCGGGCGAAAAAAGCACTTGGTTGGTCGATTTCGACTAGTAAACTATACACTGGTGTCTCAAATTACACATGTAACCCGCCGGTTTTACTTATAGACCTTGGGCCCTCAGTTTCATTACGCCTGTATTTTATGCATTGTTTCCAATGATGAGTAAATTACACTTGAATCTTAATATGGGTGTGAAATAAACCAGAGCTCCCAAGCACGGCCTTACCGTTTCATGCCGTCTCAGTCTCTCGAAGGTGCTCATAGGTGTCAAATGGTCCTAGCTTCCTGAATGAGTAGTGGGCGCTGTATCAGACCATCCGTAGGACCCGCGAGGCCCCCTCCGTCGTCCTTCGAGTTGTTGCGCTCGCCGTGGCACCGATCATTGCCAACATGGTCAACGAACATGAGGATTCAGGAGATGACTTTATTTTGACTGGATGACAGTAGGGACCCACTAGGGCCATAGCCGTACGTACACAAGTACCTCCTTATTATGTACAACTATAATTTTTTTTGCTTCCTCCTGGTTTCCTCACATCACACCCACACCATTGTCAACCTATGTAGTCAATAAATGAGACAAGAAGCGGCCGACAGCTGGGACCAAGCAGCTCGAGCAGTATTTGTGTTTTTGAGGTGTGAGCTGTTGGGGAACGTAGTAATTTCAAAAAAATTCTTACGCACATGCAAGATCATGGTGATGCATAGCAATGAGAGGGGAGAGTGTCATCCACGTACCCTCGTAGACCATAAGCGGAAGTTTTATGACAACGCGGTTGATGTAGTCGTATGTCTTCACGATCGACCAATCCTAGTACCGAATGTACGGCACCTCCGCGATCTGCACACATTCAGCTCGGTGACGTCCCATGAACTCATGATCCAGTAGAGCTTCGAGGGAGAGTTCCGTCAGCACGATGGCATGATGACGGTGTTGATGAAGCTATCGACATAGGGCTTCGCCTAAGCACCTCAATGATATGACTGAGGTGGATTATGGTGGAGGGGGGCACCGCACACGGCTAAAAGATCAATGATCAACTTGTGTGTCTATGGGGTGCCCTCCTCCCCCGTATATAAACGAGTGGAGGAGGGGGAGGAGTTCGGCCTCCTAGGCGCGCCCCAAGGGGAGTCCTACTCCCACCGGGAGTAGGATTCCACCCCTTCCAAGAGTAGGAGTAGAAGGGAAGGAAGCAGGAGAGAGGAGGAAGGAAAAAGGGGGTGCCGCCCCCCTTCCTTGTCCAATTCAGACTAGAGGGGTAGGGGGTGCGCAGCCTGCCCTGGCCGCCCCTTCCTCTCTCCACCAAGGCCCATGAGGCCCATTACACTCCCCAGGGGGTTCCAGTAAACCCCCGGTACTCCAGTATTTGTCCAAACTCACTTGGAACTCTTCTGAAGTCCAAACATAGTCATCCAATATATCGATCTTTATGTCTCGACCATTTCGAGACTCCTCGTCATGTCCGCGATCATATCCGGGGCTCTGAACTACCTTCGGTACATCAAAACACATAAACTCATATTACCGACCGTCACCAAATGTTAAGCGTGCAGACCTACAGGTTCGAGAACTATGTAGACATGACCGAGACACGACGTCTCCGGTCAATAATCAATAGCGGAACCTGGATGCTCATATTGTCTCCTACATATTCTACGAAGATCTTTATCGGTCAAACCACATAACAACATACGTTGTTCCCTTTGTCATCAGTATGTTACTTGCCCGAGATTCGATCGTCGGTATCTCAATACCTAGTTCAATCTCGACCGGCAAGTCTCTTTACTCGTACCATAATGCGTCATCCCATAACTAACTCATTAGTCACATTGCTTGCAAGGATTGTAGTGATGTGCATTACCGAGAGGTCCCAGAGATACCTCTCCGATAATCAGAGTGACAAATCCTAATCTTGATCTATGCCAACTCAACAATTACCATCAGAGACACCTGTAGAGCACCTTTATAATCACCCAGTTACGTTGTGACATTTGGTAGCACACAAAGTGTTCCTCCGGTATTCGGGAGTTGCATAATCTCATAGTCATAGGAACATGTATAAGTCATGAAGAAAGCAATAGCAACAAACTAAACGATGAAGTGCTAAGCTAACCGAATGGGTCAAGTCAATCACATCATTCTCTAATGATGTGATCCCGGTAATCAAATGACAACTCATGTCTATGGTTAGGAAACACAACCATCTTTGATTCAACGAGCTAGTCAAGTAGAGGCATACTAGTGACACTTTGTTTGTCTATATATTCACACATGTACTAAGTTTCCAGTTAATACAATTCTAGCATGAATAATAAACATTTATCATGATATAAGGAAATACAAATAACAACTTTATTATTGCCTCTAGGGCATATTTCCTTCAGTCCCCACTTGCACTAGAGCCAATAATCTAGATTACATAGTAATGATTCTAACACCCATGGAGTCTTGGTGTTGATCATGTTTTGCTCGTGAGAGAGGCTTAGTCAAGGGTCTGCAACATTCAGATCCGTATGTATCTTGCAAATCTCTATGTCTCTCTCCTTGACTTGATCGTAGATTGGATTGAAGCGTCTTTCGATGTGCTTGGTTCTCTTGTGAAATCTGGATTCCTTTGCCAAGGCAATTGCACCAGTATTGTCACAAAAGATTTTCGTTGGACCCGATGCACTAGGTATGACACCTAGAACGGATATGAACTCCTTCATCCAGACGCCTTCATTTCCTGCTTCCGAAGTAGTACTCTGCTTCACACGTAGATCCTGCCACGACGCTTTATTTAGAACTGCACCAACTGACAGCTCCACCATTCAATATAAACACGTATCCGGTTTGTGACTTAGAGTCATCTGAATCAGTGTCAAAGCTTGCATCGACGTAACTATTTACGACGAGCTCTTTGTCACCTCCATAACAAGAAACATATCCTTAGTCCTTTTCAGGTATTTCAGGATGTTCTTGACCGCTGTCTAGTGATCCACTCCTGGATTACTTTGGTACCTCCCTGCTAAACTAATAGCAAGGCACACATCAAGTCTGGTACACAGCATTGCATACATGATAGAGCCTATGGCTGAAGCATAGCGAACACCTTTCATTTTCTCTCTATCTTCTGTAGTGGTCGGGCATTGAGTCTGACTCAACTTCACACCTTGTAACATAGGCAATAACTCTTTCTTTGCTTGATCCATTTTGAACTTCTTCAAAACTTTATCAAGGTATGTGCTTTGTGAAAGTCCAATTAAGCGTCTTGATCTATCTCTATAGATCTTGATGCCCAATATATAAGCAGCTTCACCGAGGTCCTTCATTGAAAAACTCTTATTCAAGTATCCTTTTATGCTATCCAGAAATTCTATATCATTTCCAATTAACAATATGTCATCCACATATAATTTTAGAAATGCTATAGAGCTCCCACTCACTTTCTTGTAAATACAGTCTTCTCCAAAAGTCTGTATAAAACCATATGCTTTGATCACACTATCAAAACATTTATTCCAACTCCGAGATGCTTGCACTAGTCCATAGATGGATCGCTGGAGCTTACACACTTTGTTAGCATCCTTTGGATCGGTAAAACCTTCATGTTGCATCATATACAACTCTTCTTCCAGAAATCCATTCAGGAATGCAGTCTTTACATCCATTTGCCAAATTTCATAATCATAAAATGTGGCAATTGCTAACATGATTCGGACGGACTTATGCATCGCTACAGGTGAGAAGGTCTCATCGTAGTCAACTTCTTGAACTTGTCGAAAACCTTTTGCAACAAGTCGAGCTTTGCAGACAGTAACATTACCCTCAGTGTCAGTCTTCTTCTTGAAGATCCATTTATTCTCTATGGTTTGCCGATCATCGGGGAAGTCAACCAAAGTCCACACTTTGTTCTCATACATGGATCCCGTCTCAGATTTCATGGCCTCAAGCCATTTCGCGGAATCTGGGCTCATCATCGCTTCCTCATAGTTCGTAGGTTCACCATGGTCAAGTAACATGACCTCCAGAACAGGATTACCGTACCACTCTGGTGCGGATCTTATTCAGGTTGACCTACGAGGTTCGGTAGTAACTTGATCTGAAGTATCATGATCATTATCATCAGCTTCCTCACTAAATGGTGTAGGGATCACAGGAACTGATTTCTGTGATGAACTACTTTCCAATAAGGGAGCAGGTACAGTTACCTCATCAAGTTCTACTTTCCTCCCACTCACTTCTTTCAAGAGAAACTCCTTCTCTAGAAATGATCCATTCTTAGCAACGAATGTCTTGCCTTCGGATCTATGATAGAAGGTGTACCCAACAGTCTCCTTTGGGTATCCTATGAAGACACATTTCTCCTATTTGGGTTCAAGCTTATTAGGTTGAAGCTTTTTCACATAAGCATCGCAGCCCCAAACTTTAAGAAACGACAACTTTGGTTTCTTGCCAAACCACAGTTCATAAGGCGTCGTCTCAACGGATTTAGATGGTGCCCTATTTAACGTGTATGTGGTCGTCTCTAAAGCATAACCCCAAAATGATAGCGGTAAATCAGTAAGAGACATCATAGATCGCACCATATCTAATAAAGTGCGGTTACGACGTTCGGACACACCATTACGCTGTGGTGTTCCGGGTGGCGTGAGTTGCGAAACTATTCTGCATTGTTTTAAATGAAGACCAAACTCGTACCTCAAATATTCTCCTCCACGATCAGATCGTAGAAACTTTATTTTCTTGTTATGATGATTTTCCACTTCACTCTGAAATTCTTTTAACTTTTCAAATGTTTCAGACTTATGTTTCATTAAGTAGATATACCCATATCTGCTTAAATCATCTATGAAGGTGAGAAAATAACGATACCTGCTTCGAGCCTCAATATTCATCGGACCATATACATCAGTATGTATGATTTCCAACAAATCTATTGCTCTTTCCATTGTTCCAGAGAACGGAGGTTTAGTCATCTTGCCCATGAGGCATGGTTAGCGTATACCAAGTGATTCATAATCAAGTGATTCCAAAAGTCCATCAGAATGGAGTTTCTTCATGTGCTTTACACCAATATGACCCAAACGACAGTGCCACAAATAAGTTGCACTTTGATTATCAACTCTGCATCTTTTGGCTTTAACATTATGAATATGTGTATCACTACTATCGAGATTCAATAAAAATAGACCACTCTGCAAGGGTGCATGACCATAAAAGATATTAACCATATAAATAGAACAACCATTATTCTCATATTTAAATGAATAACGGTCTCGCATCATACAAGATCCAGATATAATGGTCATGCTCAACGCTGGCACCAAATAACAATTATTCAGGTCTAAAACTAATCCCGAAGGTAGATGTAGAGGTAGCGTGCCGACCGCGATCACATCGACTTTGGAACCATTTCCCATGCACATCTTCACCTCGTCCTTAGCTAATCTTCGCTTAATCTGTAGTCCCTGTTTCGAGTTGCAAATATTAGCAATAGAACCAGTATCAAATATCCAGGCACTACTGCGAGCATTAGTAAGGTACACATCAATAACATGTATATCACATATACCTTTGTTCACCTTACCATCCTTCTTATCCGCCAAAACTTGGGGCAGTTCCGCTTCAAGTGATCAGTCCCTTTGCAGTAGAAGCACTCACTCTCGGGCTTAGGTCCAGACTTGGGCTTCTTCACTTGAGCAGCAACTTGCTTGCCGTTCTTCTTGAAGTTCCCCTTCTTCCCTTTACCCTTTTTTCTTGAAACTGGTGGTCTTGTTGACCATCAACACTTGATGCTCCTTCTTGCTTTCTACCTCCGCAACCTTTAGCATTGCGAAGAGCTCGGGAATTGTCTTGTTCATCCCTTGCATATTATAGTTCATCACGAAGCTCTTGTAGCTTGGTGGCAATGATTGAAGAATTTTGTCAATGACACTATCGTCCGGAAGATTAACTCCCAGTTGAATTAAGTGATTATTATACCCAGACATTTTGAGTATATGTTCACTGAAAGAACTATTCTCCTCCATCTTGCAGCTGTAGAACTTATTGGAGACCTCATATCTCTCAATCCGGGCATTTTCTTGAAATATCAACTTCAACTCCTGGAACATCTCTTATGCTCCATGACATTCAAAACGTCGTTGAAGTCCCGGTTCTAAGCTGTAAAGCATGGCACACTGAACTACCGAGTAGTCATCAGCTTTGCTCTACCAGATGTTCACAACGTCCGTCGTTGCTCCTGCAGCGGGTCTTGCACCTAGCGGTGCATCCAAGACGTAATTCTTCTATGCAGCAATGAGGATAATCCTCTAGTTACGGACCCAGTCCGTGTAATTGCTACCATCATCTTTCAACTTAGCTTTCTCAAGGAACGCATTAAAATTCAACGGAACAACAACACGATGTTGGGGAACGCAGTAATTTCAAAAAATTTCCTACGCACACGCAAGATCATGGTGATGATATAGCAACGAGGGGAGAGTGTTGTCTACGTACCCTCGTAGACCGAAGCGGAAGCGTTGACGCAACGTAGAGGAAGTAGTCGTACGTCCTCCGGTTCAACCTATCCAAGTACCGTTACTCCGGCACCTCCGAGTTCTTGACACGCGTACAGCTCGATGACGCACCCTCGATCTCCGATCCAGCAGAGGCGCCGAGGGGGAGTTCCGTCAGCACGACGGCGTGGTGACGATCTTGATGTTCTCCTGTTGCAGGGCTTCGCCTAAGCACCGCTATAATATGACCGAGGTGTAATATCGTGGAGGGGGGCACCGCACACGGCTAAGGAATGATCAATGATCAACCTGTCTGTCCTAGGGTGCCCCCTTACCCCCGTATATAAAGGAGGGAGGGAGGAGGTGGCCGGCCCTAGGGGGGGCGCGCCATGAGGAGGGGGAAACCTACTCCAAGTAGGTTTCCCTCTCTTTTCCTTATCTTATTTGGAGGGGGAAGGAAAGAGTACTAGTATTAGGAAGTAGTACTAGTAGTAGTAATAGGAAGAGGGGGAAGGAGAAAGGAAAGGGGGGGCCGGCCCCCTTCCCCAATTCGGATTGGGCTTGGGGGGGCGCGCCCCCTTCCCTTGCTCCTTCTCTCTTCCTCCTACATGGGCCCAATAAGGCCCATATACCTCCGGGGGGGTTCCGGTAACCTTCCGGGGCTCCAAACTTCTCCGGAACCTTTCCGGTGTCCAAATATATCCGTCCAATATATCAATCTTTATGTCTCGACCATTTCGAGACTCCTCGTCATGTCCGTAATCATATCCGGGACTCCGAACAACCTTCGGTACATCAAAATACATAAACTCATAATATAACTGTCATCGAAACCTTAAGCGTGCGGACCCTACGGTTCGAGAACGATGTAGACATGACTGAGACACATCTCTGGTCAATAACCAATAGCGGGACCTCGATGCCCATATTGGTTCCTACATATTCTACGAAGATCTTTATCGGTCAAACCGCATAACAACATACGTTGTTCCCTTTGTCATCGGTATGTTACTTGTCCGAGATTCGATCGTTGGTATCCAATACCTAGTTCAATCTCGTTATCGACAAGTCTCTTTACTCGTTCTGTAATACTTCATCTTATAACTAACTCATTAGTTACATGCTTGCAAGGCTTAGGTGATGAGCATTGCCGAGAGGGCCCAGAGATACCTCTCCGACAATCGGAGTGACAAAACCTAATCTCGAATTATGCTAACTCACCATGTACCTTCGGAGACACCTGTAGTACTCCTTTATAATCACCCAGTTACGTTGTGACGTTTGGTAGTACCCAAAGTGTTCCTCTGGTAAATGGGAGTTACACAATTCTCATAGTTACAGGAACATGTATAAGTCATGAAGGAAGCAATAGAAGAATACTAAACGATCAAGTGCTAAGCTAACGGGATGGGTCATGTCAATCACCTCATTCTCCTAATGATGTGATCCCATTAATCAAATGACAACACATGTCAATGGTTAGGAAACATAACCATCTTTGATTAATGAGCTAGTCAAGTAGAGGCATACTAGTGACTATATGTTTGTCTATGTATTCACACATGTATCATGTTTCCGGTTAATACAATTCTAGCATGAATAATAAACATTTATCATGATATGAGGAAATAAATAATAACTTTATTATTGCCTCTAGGGCATATTTCCTTCAGTCTCCCACTTGCACTAGAGTCAATAATCTAGATTACATAGTAATGATTCTAACACCCATGGAGTCTTGGTGCTGATCATGTTTTGCTCGTGAGAGAGGCTTAGTCAACAGGTCTGCAACATTCAGATCCGTATGTATCTTGCAAATCTCTATGTCTCCCACTTGGACTTGGTCCCGAATGGAATTGAAGCGTCTCTTGATGTGCTTGGTCCTCTTGTGAAATCTGGATTCCTTTGCCAAGGCAATTGCACCAGTATTGTCACAGAAGATCTTCATTGGTCCCGATGCACTAGGTATGACACCTAGATCGGAAATGAACTCCTTCATCCAGACTCCTTCATTTGCTGCTTCAGAAGCAGCTATGTACTCCACTTCACATGTAGATCCTGCCACGACGCTTTGTTTAGAACTGCACCAACTTACAGCTCCACCGTTTAATAAAAACACGTATCCGGTCTGCGATTTAGAATCGTCCGGATCAGTGTCAAAGCTTGCATCGACGTAACCATTTACGACTAGCTCTTTGTCACCTCCATATACGAGAAACATATCCTTAGTCCTTTTCAGGTATTTCAGGATGTTCTTGACTGCTGTCCAGTGATCCACTCCTGGATTACTTTGGTACCTACCTGCCAAGCTTATTGCTAAGCATACGTCAGGTCTGGTACACAGCATTGCATACATGATAGAGCCTATGGCTGAAGCATAGGGAACATCTTTCATTTTCTCTCTATCTTCTGCTGTGGTCGGGCATTGAGTTTGACTCAACTTCACACCTCGTAGCACAGGCAAGAATCCTTTCTTTGCCTGATCCATTTTGAACTTTTTCAAAATTTTGTCAAGGTATGTACTTTGTGAAAGTCCTATTAAGCGTCTTGATCTATCTCTATAGATCTTGATGCCCAATATGTAAGCAGCTTCACCGAGGTCTTTCACAGAAAAACTTTTATTAAAGTATCCCTTTATGCTATCCAGAAATTCTATATCATTTCCAATTAATAATATGTCATCAACATATAAAACTAGAAATGCTACAGAGCTCCCACTCACTTTCTTGTAAATACAGGCTTCTCCAAAAGTCTGTATAAAGCCATATGCTTTGATCACACTATCAAAACGTTTATTCCAACTCCGAGATGCTTGCACCAGTCCATAAATGGAACGTTGGAGCTTGCACACTTTGTCAGCACCTTTTGGATCAACAAAACCTTCAGGTTGCATCATATACAACTCTTCTTCTAGAAATCCATTCAAGAATGCAGTCTTGACATCCATTTGCCAAATTTCATAATCATGAAATGCAGCAATAGCCAACATGATTTGGACAGACTTAAGCATCGCTACGGGTGAGAAAGTCTCATCGTAGTCAACCCCTTGAACTTGTCGAAAACCTTTTGCAACAAGTCGAGCTTTGTAGACAGTAACATTACCATCAGCGTCAGTCTTCTTCTTAAAGATCCATTTATTCTCAATGGCTTGCCGATCATCGGGCAAGTCAACCAAAGTCCATACTTTGTTTTCATACATGGATCCTATCTCAGATTTCATGGCCTCTAGCCATTTTGCGGAATCTGGGCTCATCATCGCTTCCTCATAGTTCGTAGGTTCATCATGGTCTAGTAACATGACTTCCAGAATAGGATTTTCGTACCACTCTGGTGCGGATCTTACTCTGGTAGACCTACGAGGTTCAGTAGAAACTTGATCTGAAGTTTCATGATCAATATCATTAGCTTCCTCACTAATTGGTGTAGTTGTCACAGGAACCGGTTCTTGTGATGAACTACTTTCCAATAAGGGAGTAGATACAGTTATCTCATCAAGTTCTACTTTCCTCCCACTCACTTCTTTCGAGAGAAACTCCTTCTCTAGAAAGGATCCGATTTTAGCAACGAAAATCTTGCCTTCAGATCTGTGATAGAAGGTGTACCCAATTGTCTCCTTTGGGTATCCTATGAAGACACATTTCTCCGATTTGGGTTCGAGCTTATCTGGTTGAAGTTTCTTCACATAAGCATCGCAGCCCCAAACTTTGAGAAACGACAACTTTGGTTTCTTGCCAAACCACAGTTCATAAGGCGTCGTCTCAATGGATTTTGATGGTGCCCTATTTAACGTGAATGCGGCCGTCTCTAAAGCATAACCCCAAAACGATAGCGGTAAATCGGTAAGAGACATCATAGATCACACCATATCAAGTAAAGTACGATTACGACGTTCGAACACACCATTTCGCTGTGGTGTTCCAGGTGGCGTGAGTTGCGAAACTATTCCACATTGTTTCAAATGTAAACCAAACTCGTAACTCAAATATTCTCCTCCACGATCAGATCGTAGAAACTTTATTTGTTACGATGATTTTCTACTTCACTCTGAAATTCTTTGAACTTTTCAAATGTTTCAGACTTGTGCTTCATCAAGTAGATATACCCATATCTGCTCAAATCATCTGTGAAGGTGAGGAAATAACGATATCCGCCACGAGCCTCAACATTCATCGGACCACATACATCTGTATGTATGATTTCCAACAAATCTGTTGCTCTCTCCATAGATCCGGAGAACGGTGTTTTGGTCATCTTGCCCATGAGGCACGGTTCGCAAGTACCAAGTGATTCATAATCAAGTGATTCCAGAAGTCCATCAGTATGGAGTTTCTTCATGCGTTTTACACCGATATGACCTAAAAGGCAGTGCCACAAATATGTTGCACTATCATTATCAACTCTGCATCTTTTGGCTTCAACATTATGAATATGTGTATCACTACTATCGAGATTTAATAAAAATAGACCACTCTTCAAGGGTGCATGACCATAAAAGATATTACTCATATAAATAGAACAACCATTATTCTTTGATTTAAATGAATAACCGTCTCGCATCAAACAAGATCCAGATATAATGTTCATGCTCAACGCAGGCACCAAATAACAATTATTCTGGTCTAAAACTAATCCCGATGGTAGATGTAGAGGTAGCGTGCCGACCGCGATCACATCGACTTTGAAACCATTTCCCACGCGCATCGTCACCTCGTCCTTAGCTAATCTTCGCTTAATCTGTAGTCCCTGTTTCGAGTTGCAAATGTTAGCAACAGAACCAGTATCAAATACCCAGGTGCTACTGCGAGCATTAGTAAGGTACACATCAATAACATGTATATCACATATACCTTTGTTCACTTTGCCATCCTTCTTATCCGCCAAATACTTGGGGCAGTTCCGCTTCCAGTGTCCAATCTGCTTGCAGTAGAAGCACTCAGTTTCAGGCTTAGGTCCAGACTTGGGTTTCTTCACTTGAGCAGCAACTTGTTTGCCGTTCCTTTTGAAGTTCCCCTTCTTCTTCCCTTTGCCCCTTTTCTTGAAACCAGTGGTCTTGTTGACCATCAACACTTGATGCTCCTTTTTGATTTCTACCTCCGCGGCTTTCAGCATCGCGAAGAGCTCGGGAATAGTCTTGTTCATCCCTTGCATATTATAGTTCATCACAAAGCTCTTGTAGCTTGGTGGCAGTGATTGGAGAATTCTGTCAATGACGCTATCATCCAGAAGATTAACTCCCAGTTGAATCAAGTGATTATTATACCCAGACATTTTGAGTATATGCTCACTGACAGAACTGTTCTCCTCCATCTTGCAGCTGTAGAACTTATTGGAGACTTCATATCTCTCAATCCGGGCATTTGCTTGAAATATTAACTTCAACTCCTGGAACATCTCATATGCCCCATGACGTTCAAAACGTCGTTGAAGACCCGGTTCTAAGCCGTAAAGCATGGCACACTGAACTATAGAGTAGTCATCAGCTTTGCTCTGCCAGACGTTCTTAACGTCGTCAGTTGCATCAGCAGCAGGCCTGGCACCCAGCGGTGCTTCCAGGACGTAACTCTTCTGTGCAGCAATGAGGATAATCCTCAGGTTACGGACCCAGTCCGTGTAATTGCTACCATCATCTTTCAACTTTGCTTTCTCAAGGAACACACTAAAATTCAACGGAACAATAACACGAGCCATCTATCTACAAACAAACATAGACAAGCAAAATACTATCAGGTACTAAGTTCATGATAAATTTAAGTTCAATTAATCATATTACTAAAGAACTCCCACTTAGACAGACATCTCTCTAGTCATCTAAGTGATTACATGATCCAAATCAACTAAACCATGTCCGATCATCACGTGAGATGGAGTAGTTTCAATGGTGAACATCTCTATGTTGATCATATCTACTATATGATTCACGCTCGACCTTTCGGTCCCCATGTTCCGAGGCCATATCTGTATATGCTAGGCTCGTCAAGTATAACCTGAGTATTCCGCGTGTGCAACTGTTTTGCACCCGTTGTATTTGAACGTAGAGCCTATCACACCCGATCATCACGTGGTGTCTCAACACGAAGAACTTTCACAACGGTGCATACTCAGGGAGAACACTTCTTGATAATTAGTGAGAGATCATCTTAAAATGCTACCGTCAATCAAAGCAAGATAAGATGCATAAAGGATAAACATCACATGCAATCAATATAAGTGATATGATATGGCCATCATCATCTTGTGCTTGTGATCTCCATCTTCGAAGCACCATCGTGATCACCATCGTCACTGGCGTGACACCTTGATCTCCATCGTAGCATCGTTGTCGTTACGCCATCTATTGCTTCTACGACTATCGCTACCGCTTAGTGATAAAGTAAAGCAATTACAGGGCGTTTGCATTTGATACAATAAAGCGACAACCATATGGCTCCTGCCAGTTGCCGATAACTTCGGTTACAAAACATGATCATCTCATACAATAAAATATAGCATCATGTCTTGGCCATATCACATCACAACATGCCCTGCAAAAACAAGTTAGACGTCCTCTACTTTGTTGTTGCAAATTTTACGTGGCTGCTACGGGCTTAAGCAAGAACGAATCTCACCTACGCATCAAAACCACAACGATAGTTTGTCAAATAGACTCCGTTTTAACCTTCACAAGGACCGGGCGTAGCCACACTCGGTTCAACTAAAGTGAGAGAGACAGACACCCGCCAGACACCTTTAAGCACGAGTGCTCGTAACGGTGAAACCAGTCTCGCGTAAGCGTACGCGTAATGTCGGTCCGGGCCGCTTCATCTCACAATACCGCTGAACCAAACTATGACATGCTGGTAGGCAGTATGACTTATATCGTCCACAACTTACTTGTGTTCTACTCGTGCATATAACATCAACACATAAAACCTAGGCTCGGATGCCACTGTTGGGGAACGCAGTAATTTCAAAAAATTTCCTACGCACACGCAAGATCATGGTGATGATATAGCAACGAGGGGAGAGTGTTGTCTACGTACCCTCGTAGACCGAAGCGGAAGCATTGACGCAACGTAGAGGAAGTAGTCGTACGTCCTCCGGTTCAACCGATCCAAGTACCGTTACTCCGGCACCTCCGAGTTCTTGACACCCGTACAGCTCGATGACGCACCCTCGATCTCCGATCCAGCAAAGGCGCCGAGGGGGAGTTCCGTCAGCACGACGGCATGGTGACGATCTTGATGTTCTCCTGTTGCAGGGCTTCGCCTAAGCACTGTTACAATATGACCGAGGTGTAATATCATGGAGGGGGGCACCGCACACGGCTAAGGAACGATCAATGATCAACTTGTCTGTCCTAGGGTGCCCCCTTACCCCCGTATATAAAGGAGGGAGGGAGGAGGTGGCCGGCCCTAGGGGGGGCGCGCCATGAGGAGGGGGAAACCTACTCCAAGTAGGTTTCCCTCTCTTTTCCTTATCTTATTTGGAGGGGGAAGGAAAGAGTACTAGTATTAGGAAGTAGTACTAGTAGTAGTAATAGGAAGAGGGGGAAGGAGAAAGGAAAGGGGGGGCCGGCCCCCTTCCCCAATTCGGATTGGGCTTGGGGGGGCGCGCCCCCTTCCCTTGCTCCTTCTCTCTTCCTCCTACATGGGCCCAATAAGGCCCATATACCTCCCGGGGGGTTCTGGTAACCTTCCGGGGCTCCAAACTTCTTCGGAACCTTTCCGGTGTCCAAATATATCCGTCCAATATATCAATCTTTATGTCTCGACCATTTCGAGACTCCTCGTCATGTCCGTAATCATATCCGGGACTCCGAACAACCTTCGGTACATCAAAATACATAAACTCATAATATAACTGTCATCGAAACCTTAAGCGTGCGGACCCTACGGTTCGAGAACGATGTAGACATGACTGAGACACATCTCTGGTCAATAACCAATAGCGGGACCTAGATGCCCATATTGGTTCCTACATATTCTACGAAGATCTTTATCGGTCAAACCGCATAACAACATACGTTGTTCCCTTTGTCATCGGTATGTTACTTGTCCGAGATTCGATCGTTGGTATCCAATACCTAGTTCAATCTCGTTATCGACAAGTCTCTTTACTCATTCTATAATACTTCATCTTATAACTAACTCATTAGTTACATGCTTGCAAGGCTTAGGTGATGAGCATTGCCGAGAGGGCCCAGAGATACCTCTCCGACAATCGGAGTGACAAAACCTAATCTCGAATTATGCTAACTCAACATGTACCTTCGGAGACACCTGTAGTACTCCTTTATAATCACCCAGTTACGTTGTGACGTTTGGTAGTACCCAAAGTGTTCCTTCGGTAAACGGGAGTTACACAATTCTCATAGTTACAGGAACATGTATAAGTCATGAAGGAAGCAATAGCAGAATACTAAACGATCAAGTGCTAAGCTAACGGGATGGGTCATGTCAATCACCTCATTCTCCTAATGATGTGATCCCATTAATCAAATGACAACACATGTCAATGGTTAGGAAACATAACCATCTTTGATTAATGAGCTAGTCAAGTAGAGGCATACTAGTGACTATATGTTTGTCTATGTATTCACACATGTATCATGTTTCCGGTTAATACAATTCTAGCATGAATAATAAACATTTATCATGATATGAGGAAATAAATAATAACTTTATTATTGCCTCTAGGGCATATTTCCTTCACACGGGCCATCTATCTACAACAACATAGACATGCAAAATACTATCAGGTACTAAGTTCATGACAAATTAAAGTTCAATTAATCAAATTACCTAAGAACTCCCACTTAGATAAACATCCCTCTAATAATCTAAGTGATCACGTGATCCATATCAACTAAACCATGTCCGATCATCACGTGAGATGGAGTAGTTTTCAATGGTGAACATCACTATGTTGATCATATCTACTATATGATTCATGCTCGACCTTTCGGCCTCAGTGTTCCGAGGCCATATCTACATATGCTAGGCTCGTCAAGTTTAACCCGAGTATTCTGCATATTCAAAACTGGCTTGCGTCCATTATATGTGAATGTAGAGCTTATCACACCCGATCATCACGTGGTGTCTCGGCACGACAAACTTTGGCAACGGTGCATACTCAGGGAGAACACTTATACCTTGAAATTTAGTGAGAGATCATCTTATAATGCTACCGCCGATCTAAGAAAACTAAGATGCATAAAAGATAAACATCACATGCAATCATTATAAGTGATATGATATGGCCATCATCATCTTGTGCCTTTGGTCTCCATCTCCAAAGCACCGTCATGATCACCATCGTCACCGGCGCGACACCTTGATCTCCATCATAGCATCGTTGTCGTCTCGCCAACTATTACTTCTACGACTATCGCTACCACTTAGTGATAAAGTAAAGCAATTACATGGCGATTGCATTTCATACAATAAAGCGACAACCATATGGCTCCTGCCAGCTGCTGATACCTCTGTTACAAAACATGATCATCTCATACAATAAAATATAGCATCATGTCTTGACCATATCACATCACAACATGCCCTGCAAAAACAAGTTCGACGTCCTCTACTTTCTTGTTGCAAGTTTTACGTGGCTGCTACGGGCTAAGCAAGAACTGTTCTTACCTACGCATCAAAACCACAACGATATTTCGTCAAGTATGTGTTGTTTTAACCTTCACAAGGACCGGGCGTAGCCACACTCGATTCAACTAAAGTTGGAGAAACTGACACCCGCCAGCCACCTGTATGCGAAGCACATCGGTAGAACCAGTCTCGCGTAAGCGTACGCGTAATGTCGGTCTGGGCCGCTTCATCTAACAATACCGCTGAATCAAAGTATGACATGCTGGTAAGCAGTATGACTAGTATCGCGCATAACTCACTAGTGTTCTACTCGTGCATATAACATCTACGCATAAACCTGGCTCTGATACCACTGTTAGGGAACGTAGTAATTTAAAAAAAAAATCCTACGCACACGTAAGATCATGGTTATGCATAGCAACAAGAGGGGAGAGTGTCGTCCACGTACCCTCTCGTAGACCGTAAGCGGAAGCGTTACGACAATGGGGTTGATGTAGTCGTACATCTTCACGATCGACCGATCCTAGTACCGAATGTACGACACCTCCGCGATCTGCACACGTTCATCTTGGTGATGTCCCACGAACTCACGATCTAGTAGAGCTTCGAGGGAGAGTTCCGTCAGCATGACGGCGTGATGATGGTGTTGATGAAGCTATCGATGCAGGGCTTTGCCTAAGCACCGCAACGATATGACCAAGGTGGATTATGGTGGAGGGGGGTACTGCACACGCCTAAAAGATTAATGATCAACTTGTGTGTCTATGGGGTGCCCCCCTCCCTCGTATACAAAGGAGTGGAGGAGAGGGAGGAGGTCGGCCTCCTAGGCGCGCCCCAAGGGGAGTCCTATTCCCACCGGGAGTAGGATTCCACCCCTTCCAAGAGTAGGAGTAGGAGGGAAGGAAGGAGGAGAGAGGAGGAAGGAAAAAGGGGGGCGTGCTACGTATTGAGCTTGTGTTGGTTTTCCTTGAAGAGGAAAGGGTGATGCAGCAATAGTAGCGTAAGTATTTCCCTCAGTTTTTGAGAACCAAGGTATCAATCCAGTAGGAGGCTCCTCAAAAGTCGCATGCACCTACACAAACAAACAAAAAACTCACAACCAACGCAATAAAGGGGTTGTCAATCCCTTTACGGCCACTTGCGAAAGTGAGATCTGATAGAGATAGTATGATAAGATAAATACATTTTTGGTATTTTATAATATAGATGAAAAAAGTAAAGATGCAAATAAAAGTAGATTGAAAGCTTATATGATAAAAGATAGACCCGGGGGTGATACGTCTCCAACGTATCTATAATTTTTGATTGTTTCATGCTATTATATTACCCCTTTTGGATGTTTATGGGCTTTATTTTACACATTTATATCCATTTTGGGACTAACCTACTAACCGGAGGCCCAACCCTTATTGCTGGGATTTTTGCCTATTTCAGTATTTCTAAGAAATAGGAATATCAAACAGAGTCCAAACGGAATGGAACCTTCGGGAGCGTGATTTTTGGAACGAACGTGATCCAGAGGACTTGGAGTGCAAGTCAAGAAGCAGTCGAGGCGGCCACGAGAGGGTAGGGCGCCCCCCTATAGGGCGCGCCCCCTGTCTCGTGGGCCCCTCGGGCGGCCACCGATGTACTTCTTCCTCCTATATAAGCCTACGTACCCCAAAAACATCCAGGGAGCCAACGAAACACAATTTCCACCACCGTAACCTTCTTTATCCACGAGATCCCATCTTGGAGCCTTCACCGGCGCTCCGCCGGAGGGGGAATCGACCATGGAGGGCTTCTACATCAACACCATAGCCCATCCAATGAGTTGTGAGTAGTTTACCATAGACCTTCGGGTCCATAGTTATTAGCTAGATGACTTCTTCTCTCTTTTTGGATCTCAATACAATGTTCTCCCCCTCTCTTGTGGAGATCTATTCGATGTAAAGTCTTTTTCGGTGTGTTTGTTGAGATCCGATGAATTGTGGGTTTATGATCAAGTTTATCTATGAGAAATATTTGAATCTCCTCTGAATTCTTTTATGTATGATTGAGTTATCTTTGCAAGTCTCTTCGAATTATCAGTTTGGTTTGGCCTACTAGATTGATCTTTCTTGCCATGGGAGAAGTGCTTAGCTTTGGGTTCAATCTTGCGGTGTCCTTACCCAGTGACAGAAATGGTTGCAAGTCATGTATTGTATTGTTGCCATCGAGGATAAAAAGATGGGGTTTATATCATATTGCATGAGTTTATCCCTCTACATCATGTCTTCTTGCTTAAGGCGTTACTCTGTTCTTATGAACTTAATACTCTAGATGCAGGCAGGAGTCGGTCGATGTGTGGAGTAATAGTAGTAGATGCAGGCAGGAGTCGATCTACTTGTTGCGGACGTGATGCTTATATACATGATCATGCCTAGATAATCTCATAATTATTCGCTTTTCTATCAGTTGCTCGACAGTAATTTGTTCACCCACCGTAATACTTATGCTATCTTGAGAGAAGCCTCTAGTGAAACCTATGGCCTCGGGTCTATCTTTTATCATATTTGCTTCCAATCTACTTTTATTTGCATCTTTACTTTTTGCATCTATCTTATAAAATACCAAAAATATATTTATCTTATCATACTATCTTTATTAGATCTCACTTTCGCAAGTGGCCGTGAAGGGATTGACAACCCCTTTATTGCGTTGGTTGCGAGTTCTTTGTTTGTTTGTGTAGGTGCGTGGGACTTTTGAGGAGCCTCCTACTGGATTGATACCTTGGTTCTCAAAAACTAAGGGAAATACTTATGCAACTACACAAGACGTAGCAAGAAGGATTTCTGGCGCCGTTCCCGGGGAGGTCTTCGCTCAAGTCAAGACATACCAAGTACCCATCACAAACTCATCTCCCTCGCATTTACATTATTTTCCATTTGCCTCTCGTTTTCCTCTCCCCCACTTCTCCTTTGCCGTTTTATTCGCCCCTCTTCCATTCGTCTCTTTTGTTTGCTTGTGTTGCCATGTTCCTTCTATGTGCTTGCATCTTTGCTTGCTAAAAATCTATTGATATGGATCCACTTAAAGTGTTCTACTTGGATCATCTTCGATCCTTATGCGCTCGTGCTGAAACCCCAACTAGACTAGTTGATGGGAAATCTTTAGATGAGCATGCTCATTTTGTGCGTCATCGTTTTTCTGAAAAGGGGAAGCTCTTATGGTATCATATAAATAGTTTGCTATGCTATGCTTGGAATCTTTGTGATTTGTGATTTTACTTGTTGCTCTAAGAACCCTAAAAAACACCTTCCCTACCTATGTGAGTTCAATGATAATGAAATCTTATCTTATTATGCAAAGGGTGTTTATAGTTACTACGATATCGAACAAATTGAAGAATTTGTCGTTTTTAAGGGTGCTCATGAAGTTGCTTCTTTGATTGAAAAGTATGATTTTACTCTCAACAAATCTGAAAATTCCATCATACTTAAATACTACAATGAAAACTTTGCTCATAATGTCTATGTCCAAGAATTTATTGAAAGAATGATCGTTGCTTTGAAAGAAAATAACGATATGCATGAATCTATAGATAATGATGATTCTGATGATTTGGTTGAAATATCCCTTGATGAACATGATGCTTGCTATTCTTGTGGCCATGATGCCAATATTTATGAAGACGAATTTGCTATACTTCCGTATGTTAAACATGAGATCGTTGCTATTGCACCCATACTTGCTAGTTCCTTCGATAAAAAGCATGATTGCAATGATTTCACTATAAATTCTCTTGATGTCAATTGTGCTAATAATATGCAAAACCCTAAGCTTGGGATGCTAGGTTTGCTATTTCTACTACTTGTTGCAATGATTATGATTGGGGTGATTCTTCTTTTGATCTTGAAAATTTATTGTCCCATGATGAATATGAGATTGATAATAGTGTTTGCAATAATATTTTCGATAAAAGTGGGTTTGGAGAGGTCATGACTTTAGTTAATGTTAATCCCACTATTTT
The DNA here is from genome assembly GCF_002162155.2 of Triticum dicoccoides. Lineage (NCBI taxonomy): Eukaryota > Viridiplantae > Streptophyta > Magnoliopsida > Poales > Poaceae > Triticum > Triticum dicoccoides. The sequence continues at coordinate 104,091,726 of NC_041387.1, read as the reverse complement.
GGAAGAGTGTCATCTTCGCATGCATGTGGATCGTGTTGGAAATGTTTTGTGTGATAGTTATTCTGTTGAATTTTCTTATGATCCTACATGTAATTATTATGAGAGAGGAGAATATGGTTGTAGAAATTTTCATGTTACTAAAATACCTCTCTTCATGTTGAGATTGCTATCATCTCTTTGTTCTTCCTTGCATATGCTAGTTTTTGCTTGCCTTGATAATTTGTTTGCTTACAAGATGCTCTATGCATAGTAAGTATGTTAGACTTAAGTGTTTTTGTCACATGTTTTATGATGCTCTCTTTGTGCTTCAATTCTTGTCTTTCATGTGAGCATCATTGAAATCTCAATGCCTAGCTAGGGGCGTTAAACAATAGCGCTAGTTGGGAGGCAACTCAATTTTCTTTGTGTTTTTTGTTGTTGTTCCTATTTAGTAATAAATCTTGCATCTACCTCCTGTTTAGATGTTTTTTTATCTTTTAATTAGTGTTTGTGCCAAGTAGAAACTATAGGATAACCTATGATGATAGTTGATTTGATTCTGCTGAAAAACAGAAACTTTGCGCGAACGAATTTAGTTTTGTTAAATCACAGAAACGTTCTTTTGCATTGATTCTTTTTGTTTCTGATCAATAGAAAAATTGTCCAGGACTTCCTATTTTGGTAGGATTTTTAGAGTTCCAGAAGTTTGTGTTAGTTACAGATTTCTACAGACTGTTCTGTTTTTGACAGATTCTGTTTTTCGTGTGTTGTTTGCTTATTTTGATGCATCTATGGCTAGTAAAATAGTTTATAAACCATAGAGAAGTTGGAATACAGTAGGTTTAACACCTACATAAATAAAGAATGAGTTCATTACATTACCTTATGTGGTGGTTTTGTTTTCTTTCACTAACGGAGCTTATAAGATTTCCTGCTGAGTTTTGTGTTGTGAAGTTTTCAAGTTTTGGGTAAAGCTTTTATGGACTATGGAATAAGGAGTGGCAAGAACCTAAGCTTGGGGATGCCCATGGAACCCCCAAGATATTCAAGGATAGCCAAAAACCTAAGCTCGGGGATGCCCCGGGAAGGCATCCCCTCTTTCATCTTCGTTCATTGGTAACTTTACTTGGAGCTATATTTTTATTTGCCACATGATATGTGTTTTGCTTGGAGCGTCGTGTATTATATTAGTCTTTGCTTTTTAGTTTACCACAATCATCCATGCTGTACACTTTTGGGAGAAGCCCACTTGATTAGAATTTGCTAGAATACTCTATGTGCTTCACTTATATCTTTTGAGCTTGATAGTTTTTGCTCTAGTGCTTCACTTATATCTTTTTGACCACGGCGGTGGCTTAATTTTGAAGAAATTGCTAGTCTCTCATGCTTCACTTATATTATTTTGAGAGTCTTTTAGAAAAGCATGGTATTTGCTATGGTTACAAATTTGGTCCTAGAATGATGAGCATCCAAGTTGGGTATAATGAAAACTATCATAGAATGTGAATTGGATGCTATGATCAATTTGATACTTGATAATTGTTTTGAGATATGGAGGTAGTGATATTAAGGTCATGCTAGTTGAGGTGATTATGAAAAATGCTTGCGTTGAGGTTTGTGATTCCCGTAGCATGCACGTATGGTGAACCGCTTTGTGATGAAGTTGGAGCACAATTTTATTTATTGATTGTCTTCCTTATGAGTGGCGGTCGGGGACGAGCGATGGTCTTTTCCTACCAATCTATCCCCCTAGGAGCATGCGTGTAGTACTTTGTTTTTGATGAATTCTAGATTTTTGCAATAAGTATATGAGTTCTTTTGACTAATGTTGAGTCCATGGATTATACGCACCCTCACCCTTCCACCATTTCTAGCCTCTCTTGTGCCGCGCAACTTTCGCCGGTACCATACACCCACCATATACCTTCCTCAAAACAGTCGCCATACCTACATATTATGGCATTTCCATAGTAATTCTGAGATATATTGCCATGCAACTTTCCACTGTTCCGTTCATATGACACACATTACTTTTGTCATATTGCTCTTTGCATGATCATGTAGTTGACATTGTATTTGTGGCAAGGCCACCTTCATAATTTTCATATATGTCGCTCTTTATTCATTGCATATCCCGGTACACCGCCGGAGGCATTCATATAGAGTCATATCTTGTTCTAGCTTTGAGTTGTAATTCTTGAGTTGTAAATCCATAAAGTGTGATGATCTTCATAAATTAGAGCATTGTCTCACTGAGGAAAGGATGATGAAGGCTATGATTCCCCCACAAGTCGGGATGAGACTTCGGACTTTACAAAAATAAAAAGAAAAAGAAAGAAAGGCCAAACAAAAGAAAGGCCAAAGAAAAAAAGAAAAAAAGAAAAAAACGAGAGAAAAAGAGAGAAAAAGAGAGAAGGGACAATACTAATATCTCTTTTTCCACACTTGTGCTTCAAAGTAGCACCATGATCTTCATGATAGAGAGTCTCATATGTTGTCACTTTCATATACTTGTGGGAATTTTTCATTATAGAACTTGGCTTGTATATTCCAATGATGGGCTTCCTCAAAATGCCCTAGGTCTTCGTGAGCAAGCAAGTTGGATGCACATCCACTTAGTTTCTTTTGTTGACCTTTCATATATTTATAGCTCTAGTGCATCCGTTGCATGGCAATCCCTACTCACTCACATTGATATCCATTAATGGGCATCTCCATAGCCCGTTGATACGCCTAGTTGATGTGAGACTATCTTCTCCCTTTTTTGTTTTCTCCACGACCACCATTCTACTCCACATATAGTGCTATGTCCATGGCTCATGTATTGCGTGAAAGTTTAAATTTTTTGAGATTATGAAAGTATGAAACTATTGCTTGGCTTGTCATCGGGGTTGTGCATGATTAAATACTTTGTGTGATGAAGATAGAGCAACAGCCAGACTATATGATTTTGTAGGGATAACTTTCTTTGGCCATGTTATTTTGAGAAGACATGATTACTTTGATTAGTATGCTTGAAGTATCACTATTTCTTATGTCAATATGAACTTTTATTTTGAATCATTTGGATCTGAACATTCATGCCCCAATAAAGAAAATTACATTGAGAAATATGCTAGGTAGCATTCCACATCAAAAATTCTGTCTTTATCATTTACCTACTCGAGGACGAGTAGGAATTAAGCTTGGGGATGCTTGATACGTCTCCAACATATCTATAATTTTTGATTGTTTCATGCTATTATATTACCCCTTTTGGATGTTTATGGGCTTTATTTTACACATTTATATCATTTTTGGGACTAACCTACTAACCTGACCACTTTTGGATGTTTATGGGCTTTATTTTACCCCAGCAACGGCGCCAGAAATCCTTCTTGCTACGTCTTGAGCTTGCGTTGGTTTTCCTTGAAGAGGAAAGGGTGATGCAGCAATAGTAGCGTAAGTATTTCCCTCAGTTTTTGAGAACCAAGGTATCAATCCAGTAGGAGGCTCCTCAAAAGTCCCACGCACCTACACAAACAAACAAAGAACTCGCAACCAACGCAATAAAGGGGTTGTCAATCCCTTTACGGCCACTTGCGAAAGTGAGATCTGATAGAGATAGTATGATAAGATAAATATACTTTGGTATTTTATAATATAGATGCAAAAAGTAAAGATGCAAATAAAATTAGATTGAAAGCTTATATGATAAAAAATAGACCCGGGGGCCATAGGTTTCACTAGTGGCTTCTCTCATGATAGCATAAGTATTATGGTCGGTGAACAAATTACTGTCGAGCAATTGATAGAAAAGCGAATAATTATGAGATTATCTAGGCATGATCATGTATATAGGCATCACGTCCCTGACAAGTAGATCGACTCTTGCCTGCATCTACTACTATTACTCCACACATCGACTGCTATCCAGCATGCATCTAGAGTATTAAGTTCATAAGAACAGAGTAACACATTAAGAAAGATGACATGATGTAGAGGGATAAACTCAAGCAATATGATATAAACCCCATCTTTTTATCCTCAATGGCAACAATAGAATACGTGCCTTGCAACCCTTTCTGTCACTGGGTAAGGACACCGCAAGATTGAACCCAAAGCTAAGTGAGGGAGTCCTGGATTAGGGGGTATCCGGACGGCCGGACTATATACTTCGTCTGGACTATTGGAGCGTGAAGATACAAGACTCAAGACTCCGTCCCGTGTCCGGATGGGACTCTCCTTTGCATGGAAGACAAGCTTGGCGATCCGGATATTGTATTTCCTTCCTTGTAACCAACTCCGTGTAAACCCTAGCCCTCTTCGGTGTCTATATAAACCAGAGAGGTTGGTCCTTAGAAGACCGATCACGATTACAATCATAACCAGCATAGGCTAGCTTCTAGGGTTTAGCCTCTACGATATCGTGGTAGATCTACTCTTGTACTACTCATATCATCAATATCAATCAAGCAGGAAGTAGGGTTTTACCTCCATCGAGAGGGCCTGAACCTGGGTAAACATTGTGTCCCTTGCTTCCTGTTACCATCGGCCTAACGCGCACAGATCGGGACCCCCTACCCGAGATCCGCCTGTTTTGACACCGACATTGGTGCTTTCATTGAGAGTTCCTCTGTGTCGATGCTGCAAGGCTTGATGGCGCCTTCAATCGTCAACAACACGGTCCAGGGTGAGACTTTTCTCCCCGGTCAAATCTTCGTGTTCGGCGGCTTCGCGATGCGGGCCAATTCTCTTGGCCAACTGGAGCAGATCGACAGCTACGCCCCTGGCCACCAGGTCCGGTTCGGAAACCTGAACTACACGACCGGTATCCATGGAGACTTGATCTTCGATGGAATTGAGCCTGGGCCAGGAGCGCCGGACAGTCACGATAAGCACGGCTTAGACCTGCCGTCGGACAACGCTAGGGATATCACCCCTGCGGTAGCCTCGGTCCTAAATCCGGAGCAGGCTGCGTTGCCCAAGGACGGGTGGATGGACCCCGCCGCCCAGGCCGCACACTCATTAGCGATAGAGCCGAACACAGACCTTACCTGCAAGGAAGCCTGTGACATCGGACCCCCGGACTCGTATCCGGCTGTAGGTTCCAGTCCGCGCGCTCCCGAGCCCGCCGAGCCTGGTTGGGCTCCGGTGATGGAGTTTACCGCTGCGGATATCTTCCAGCACTCGCCCTTTGGCGACATGCTGAACTCGTTAAAGTCTCTCTTTTTGACAGGAGACTCTTGGCCGAACTATGTCCGGCTCGAGTGGGAAGCAGGCAACGAAGGAATTCGTTGCCCACACACCACCCATTTCATTGCCACGGTCGACAAATTAACCGACGTGCTTGACTTCGACTCCGAACACATCGACGGTATGGACGACGATGCAGGAGAAGAACAGGAACCACTGCTCACAGGGCGGTGGACAGCCACCCTGTCATACGATATATACATGGTGGACACGCCTAAGGAGGACGACGGCGACAATCTGGAAGATAAAAAACCCTGGGCAAAAGCCAAAGCAACGATGCAGGCCCGCTCGAAGTCCAGCAATAGTAAAAATAGAGACAAGAGCGCCAGAAAGATTGACACCCCAGTCAACTCTGAAGGCAACAATGACCATACAGACCCAGCGATGGAGCAGGACGAGCCAAGTCACGCGGAACATAGTTCGGAGCAGACGCCCGATCACAATGATCCCGAGGGACAGGTTCATCAAACCGCCCCAGGACAAGAACACAGTCTGGATGACGATGCATTCATCATCCCGGAAACACGCGTGGAACGAGATAACCTCCACAGAAGGCTTATGGCCACCGCGAGAAGTCTAAAGAAGCAGAAGCAACGGCTAAAGGCCGCACAGGAAACGCTCAATCGCAGATGGAATAAAGTGCTAGACAATGAAGAAATATACGGCGACGATCGCCATACAAAGAGCTATCCAAAACGCAAGCTACTGCCAGAATTCGAAGACGAGGCTGTTCCACCAAAGAATAACACGACTAGGAGGCCGGACGAACCACTTCATAACCACAACAGAGCAGCTACCGACGCTACGCACCATTTACGTGAACACCTGGATAAGAAAGCCGGCGCGGCTAGGTCCATCTACGGATCTAAAGGACACACCCTGGCGTGGGACTATGGTCACCAAAACGATCATACCAATCGGACACCAGTTCAGAATAAACACCGGACACAGCAACAGTCGACGGCATGCCACAGCACGTCCAGATACAGAGGGGTTGCTCACCCCTTGTGCTTCACCGAAGAAGTACTGGACCATGAATTTCCACAGGGTTTTAAACCTGTGAACATAGAGGCATACGACTGAACGATAGACCCAGGGGTCTGGATCGAGGATTTTATCCTGCATATACACATGGCTCGTGGGGATGACCCTCAAGCCATCAAATACCTTCCCCTCAAGTTGAAGGGACCAGCTCGACACTGGTTGAAATGCCTCCCTGAAAATTCAATTGGGAGTTGGGAGGAACTCGAGGACGCTTTCAGGGCCAATTTTCAAGGGACTTATGTCCGGCCCCAGGATGCGGACAATTTAAATCACATAATCCAACAGCCCGGAGAGTCCGCCCGCAAGCTTTGGAACAGATTCCTCACTAAGAAGAATCAAATTGTCGATTGTCTGGATGCCGAAGCCTTAGCGGCATTCAAACACAGCATCTGCGACGAGTGGCTCGCCAGACACCTCGGCCAAGAAAAGCCAAGGACAATGGCAGCCTTAACAAGCCTTATGACCCTCTTTTGCGCGGGTGAAGATAGCTGGTTGGCCCGTAAAGGCACCATCGACCCAAGCACATCCGAAATAAGGGATGGCAACGGGAAGCCACGGTGAGGGAGTCCTGGATTAGGGGGTATCCGGAAAGCCGGACTGTGTACAACGTCCGGACTATTGAAGCGTGAAGATACAAGACTCAAGACTTCGGCCCGTGTCTAGATAGGACTTTCCTTGGCATGGAAGGCAAGCTTGGCAATCCGGATATTATATTTCCTTCCTTGTAACCGACTCCATGTAAACCCTAGCCCTCTCCGGTGTCTATATAAACCGGAGAGGTTGGTCCTTAGAAGGCCGATCACAATTACAATCATACCATCATAGGATAGCTCCTAGGGTTTAGCCTCTATGATCTCGTGGTAGATCTACTCTTGTACTACCCATATCATCAATATCAATCAAGCAGGAAGTAGGGTTTTACCTCCATCGAGAGGGCCCGAACCTGGTTAAACATCCGTGTCCCTTACTTCTTGTTACCATCAGCCTTGACGCACAGATCGGGACCCCCTACCCGAGATCCGCCGATTTTGACACCAACATTGGTGCTTTCATTGAGAGTTCCTCTGTGTCGTCACTGTCACGCTTGATGGCTCCTTCAATCATCACCAACAATGCTATCCAGGGCGAGACCTTCCTCCCTGGGCAGATCTTTTTATTCGGCGGCTTCGCACTGCGGGCCAATTCACTTGGCCACCTGGAGCAGATCGATAGCTATGCCCCCAGCCACCAGGTCAGGTTCGGGAACTTGAACTACACGGCGGATATTCGCGGGGACTTGATTTTCGACGGATTCGAGCCAGCGCCAGAAGCGCCGAACAGTCACGATGAGCACGGCTTAAACCTGCTGTCAGACGTTGTTCGGGATATCACCCCGACAGAAGCCACGGACCTAAACCCGAGGCAGGTTGCGTTGCCTAAAGAC